>NW_022437033.1:7466662-7798553 GCF_009761245.1 Sapajus apella | reverse complement strand
ATATATATATATATTTATTTGCTTTTTTTTTTTTTCCAGACAGGGTTTCACTCTGTTGCCCAGGTTGGAGTGCAGTGTTCTGAGTATGGCTCACTGCAGCCTTGATTTCCTGGGCTCAAGTAATCATTTTGCCTCAGCCTCCCAAGTAGCTGGGACAACAGGCATGCACAACCACGCCTGGCTAATTTTTAAATTTTTCGTAAAGGCAGGGTCTCACTATGTTGCCTAGATTGGTCTCAAAGTTCTGACCTCAAGCAATCTTCCTACCTTGGCCTTCCAAAGTGCTGGGATTACATGCATGAGCCACCGTGTCCAGCAATTTGATGTGATTCTATTTGTCTATTTTTGCTTTTATTGCTTGAATTTGGGGTATCAAATCTAAATGGCTTTCCAATGTCATGTAATTTTTAGTAGATTTAGTGTTTCTGGCCTTATGCTTAAGTATTTATTCAATTTTCATTTCATTTTCATATACACTGTGAGATGAGTGTCTAATTTCACTCATACCATTTATTTGAAGAGACCATCCTTTTCTCATTGCAATATCTTTCTTATTCTTAATTGGTAAAAGATAAATCTTGTTTAAAACTATAATAATAGCAACTTATTGAATGTTTTTAGCAAATGGGTAAGTTTAGTGAATTACTGGATGTCATAAGAGACAGAACAAAGAACATAAAAATACTCTGCTATAAAATACCTGTATTCTATGTGAACTGATATAGTGTTGTTTGGGGGCATATATTATTTATTTAACAATGTATTTTGTAAACCGTAGGACGACATTAAAATTTTTTACAAATCATGTATAAATTATATGCAAATAAAATAAATAAATTAGAATCATATAAAATGCTCACCTAAAACCAGAGAAAACAGAGAGGGAGAAAAAGAAACAAAGAAATTTTTAAAAATTTGTAAAAATGTTAGATCAATCAATAACCATTCCAAATATGAATTCTCTATATATGCCAGTTAAAGGTAGAAGTTGTCAGAATAAATTTTAAATAGAAGGCCAAAGTACATATTGTTTATAAAATAAATGTAATAGGAGAAATAGATAGTCCACCATTACAGTTAGAGACTTCAACACCTCTCTGTCATTAATTACAAGATCCAGGAAGCGGAAAATCAGTAATGATATATTTGACCCAAACAGTACTATCCATCAATAAACTTGATCTAAATTACATTTATAGCAGAATTCATCCAACAAAAGAATACACATTCTTTTGAGGTATACGAGGAACATTCACTAATCTAGATAACATTATTGGTCATACAGCACACCTTAACAAATCTAAATAAATAGAAATTATATAAAATATGTTCTCTGGCAAAAATGTAATTAAACTAGAAAGCAATAACAAAAAGACAGTTGGAAAAGTCTCAAATGTTTGGAAATTAAACTACACATGTCTAAATAAATCATGGGTCAAAAAAGAAGTGTCAGGAGAAAGTTAAAAATTTATGAAACTGAATGAAAGTGAAAATGTATCTTATCAAATTTGTGTGATACAGCTAAAACAGTGCTCAGAGAGGTACTTATGGAATTAGTTGCAAATATTCAAAAAGAAAAATGATCCAAAATTAATAATCCCAAGATTATTAGAGAATGAATTTAAAAATAAACTAAAGTAAGCAGAAGAAAGAAAATAATAAATATTAAGCCAGAAACCAATGAAATAAAAAACAGAAAAACAATAGAGAAATTCAGCCAAACCAAAAGGTGCTTCTTTGAAAGGATCAATAAATTGACAAGCCTCTAGGTAGGTCAATGAAGACAAAAGAGAGAAGACAGAAATTACCCACATCAAGAATGAAAGAAGCTTCATCACTAGTGATATTATGAATATTAAACAAGATAATATAAGAACACTGTGAACAACCCTATGTCCACATAAAGTGGATAAGTTAGATAAAATGAACAAATCTTTTGGAACACACAAACCAAGAATATTTATTCAATGAGAAGTGGATAACCTGGAAGTGCTAAATCTATGAAAATAAATTGAATTAGTAGTTTAAAACATTCCAAAACAAACAAGTCAACCACCTAGCCCAGATGTCCTTTTTTATGAATGCTACGAAAAAAGGAAGATTTAGTATCAATTTGACATAATTTCTTCCAGAAAATAGCAGGTGAAACACTTCCCAACTCATCTTCTGAGGCCAGAATTACTCTAATACAAAAATTATGCAAAGCATTTTAGGAAAAGAAAATTACATACTGTTTCTCCTGAACACAGATGCAAAAATTCTAAAGAAAATGCTAGCAAATAAAATCCAGCAATATATAAAAAGGATAATGCATTGTAAACAAGTGGGTTTCATTCCAGAAATACATGCTGGTTCAACATTAATAAATCAGTCAATGTAAATCAACATATTAACAGCATCAATAGGAGAAACAATGAGGATGTAACTATAGATGTAGACAAAGCATCTGACAAAGTTCTATACATATTCATAGAAAAGCTTTCAAAAGCTAGGAAAAGAAGGGAGCTTCCTCATTCTAATAAAGAGCATATATGAAAAACTTATAGCTAGCATCATACTTAATAGAGAGAAACTGAATACTTTCTTCTTAAGATAAGTAACAAGGCAACAGTATCCTTTTTCACCACTCCTATTCAACATTGGAATAGGAAGTCTTAAGACAACTAGAAGTCCTAGCTAGTGCAATAAGATGAGTAAAAGGAATAAAATGTGTAGAGATTGGAAATGAAAGTGTCTTTCTTTGAAGATACGTGATTTTCTATGTAGAAAACCCAAAACAAATTAAAAAAAAATTCCTGGAACTAATGTGAGTATATCAAGATTGCTGGATACAAGTCTATATACAAAAGTCAAATGCTTTCCTATACATCAACAATGGATAATTAGAATTTTAATTTTAAAATATATTACTTATAATAACAGCAAAAATGAAATACTAAGGTATTAATTTAACAAAATATGTATGATATCTGAACTCAGAAAACTACAAAACACTGATGAAAGAAATCAAATATATACAGAAATTAAGAGATAATCCATGAATAGAAGACTCACTGTTGTAAAGATATACCAAGTTCTACCCTATTTGCTCTGCAAATTCAACACAATCCCAATAAAACTCTTAAAAGGGCTTCTTTAAAAAAAGTATTGGCAAACTGATTATAAAACTTATATGTAAAGCAAATGACCTATAATAACCATCACGATTCTGAAAAAGAAAAACATAGATGGATGACTCATATTACCCAATTTCAAAACTTTCTACAGAACAACTTTAATCAACGCAATGTGGTATTGGTGTAAAATAGGCATATGGATCCATACAGCAGAATAGAGAGATCAGAAATAGAACCACACAGTTATAGTCAACTGATTTTTTCCAAAGCACAAAGGCAGTTTGATAAAGAATACAAATGGAGAAAGAATACAAATCATGGATGAATCTTAAATATATCTTGCTAAGTAAAAGAAGCCAGTTTAAAAAAATACAAATGGAGCTGGGACAATTTGGGATTCATAAGAAAAAAGGAGAAAAAAAGAACTTAGACACAGACCTTACACCCTAAATTTTAAAAATAAAATTAAAATGGGTCAAGGACATAAATGTAAAATGCAAAACATTTTAAAAATGAGAAGGTAAGTTCATAATGCAAAACCTTTAGGTTTCTAGAAGAAAACAGGAGAAAATCAGCATGGCCTTAGATTTGGTGATAATTTTTTCAATATAACATGAAAACATGGTCTATAAAATAAAATGTGCATAAGTTAGACTTTACTGAAATTTTTAAAATTTACTCCACAAAAGACATTGTTAGGAGAATCAAAAGACAAGTCATAGGCTGATAAAGGACTTGTATACAAAATACATAAAGAACACGTAAAATTCAACAATAAGAAATGAAACCCCCAACTTAAAAATGTACAAAACATCTGAACAAATATCTTACCAAAGATGATGTACATATAACAGAAAACCAAACACCACATGTTCTCACTCATAGGTGGGTGTTGAACAATGAGAACGCATGGACACAGGGAGAGGAACATCACACACAGAGGTATGTTGGGGAGTGGAGGCCCAGGAGAGGGACAGTGGGGAGTGGGGAGGTTGGGGAGGGATAACACTGGGAAAAATGGCTGATGTAGGTGACGGGGGGGATGGAGACAGCAAACCACCATGGCATGTGCGTACCTATGCAACAATCCTGCAAGAGCTGCACATGTACCCCAGAACTTAAAGTACAATAAAAAGACAAAACAAACAAATATGCTTATGAAAGGAGGCTCAACATCTTTTGTCATTAGGGAATTGCCAATTACAACAACAATGAGATACCACTACACACATATTAGAGAGTCCAAATCCAAAAAACAGATATTACCAATTTCTGGGAAAGATACAGATCTTTTCATTCATTGATGGTAGGAATGCAAACTGATACAGCAACCTTGCTAGGCAGCTTGGCAGTTTCTTACAGAGCTGAATATAGTCTTACCATGAAATCCAATTGTACTTCTAGGTATTTACCCAACTGACTTGAAAAGTTATGTTTACATAGAAAACCTGCACATGAATATTTATAGCAATTTTAACCATAATCACCAAAAACTTGGAGCAGCCAAGGTATCTTCAATTACCAAATTAATTAGCAAATTGTGGTACATCCATATAATATAATACTATGCAATCATGAAAAGGAATGAACTATCAGGCCACACAAAATCATAGATGAATCTTAAATACATCTGACTAAGTAAAAGAAGCCAGTTTAAAAGGAATATGCACAATATGATTCCATTTATTTGACATTCTGGAAAAGACAAAATAAAGTCAGAAAACAGGCCAACAATTGCCAGGAGTTTGGGATGGGGGTAAGATTGAATAGGTGAAGCATAAGAGATTCCTTAGGGTGGTGCAACTGCTCTGTATTATATTCTAGTGATGGTACATGAAACTGTATTTGTCAATAACCACACAAGTACAAAGTATGAATCTTAATGTATGCACATTTAAAAAATCATTTGGGAGATTATGAACCCAAGTTGGCAGACTGTGACAAAATAATCTAATTGTGTTGGAAATGTGTGACATAACCACACTAAAAGGTGTGGGGGAACAGTTGCTGACTTAAGTAACTTTAGAAATAAGTGGAGATGTTAAGTCTAAAGGCAAAAAGAACTGTATTGGTGAAGTTGTTTTTTACTGTATGGAGGAAAAATTCTGAAACCATTGTACATATAGAATGGGATTGAAAAAAATAAGCAATGGATGGCAGATGGTGACGGCATGTTCCTTTGATATGATGTAATGAAAATAGCACTTTGCTTCTGTGGCTTTCCTCCCCCAAACCTATAATCCCAATTTAGTCATGGAAAAAATAAGACAATTCCCAGTTGATGGTCATTTGACAAAATACCTGACTAATACAGATGCTCCTCAATTTAGGATGCGGTTATATTCCAATAAACCCATCTTGAGCTCAAAATATTAAGTTGAAAATGGATTTAATATACCTAATGCACTGAACACCATAGCTTATCCTAGCCAACAGTTGGGTAAAATCATATAACACAAGGCCTATTTTATAATAAAGTATTGAATAACTCACTTAATTTATTGAATACTCTACTAAAGTACAGCTTCTATTGACTATATATAATTTCTGCACCATCACAAATTTAAAAACTCTTAAGTCAAACCATTGTGTTGGGGACTACCTGTATTCCATAAAACCATCAAGGTCATCAAAAATAAGTCAAGCCTGAGACACTGTCACAGCCAAGAGGAACCTAAGGAGACATAACAATGAAATGTAACCCTGGATGGGATCCTGTAACAGAAAAATAACATTAGGTAAAAACTAAGACTTGGGAGACTGAGAAAGGAGAATCGCTTGAACCTGGGAGACAAAGGCGAGCCGAGATTGTGCCACCCCAGCCAGGACATCAGAGAGAGACTCCATCAAAACAAATAAACAAACAAAACACAAAAAAACCCTAATAAAATTAATATGAACCTTAGTAATAATAATGTATTGATATTAGCTCATTAGTTATGACAAATATGTCATACTAATATCAGATGTTAACAATAGGGGAACATTGATATGGAGTACATGATTACTCTTTTTACTATCTTTGTAATTTTTCTGTAAATTTAAAACTGTTCTAAGAAAGCTTATTTTAAAAACACAAAAAGTAGCTCTTATACGAGTTTCATATGTTTAAAAGTGACTAAGACATGTATAATCTTCATTCCCATTGTCAAAGTAAGATGACCAAGGCTTTGAAAGATAAAACAAGTAGGCCAATATTATAAAGGCTTGTACATGAAGAACTAGAACTTCAAACCACATCTTATGATTTTCCTGCCTCTAACCCACTAAACTGAAAGGAATCCAGGTAGTAGAGAAATGCTTCTGGATTATAAACCATTTTTAGTTCGCATGTTTAGATGAGGAAATTTATGATTGTGCTTCTCGTTCTACTTATCCCTTTGTACAGGTTCCTTCTCCCAGAAGACAGGAAGAAGCACAAAAGGCAGCTTGGCCTCTCTCAGAACTGTTCGCCATTGTGTGTTCTAGAGATGTATTATATCCTTACCCTCCCCTTTCTCTCATCTAAGCCCTTAACTGAGTGAGTTGAGATGAGATACAGAAGTGAAGTGTAGAGAAAGGCAGAAGCAGAGATCTTCCAAGGCAGACAACTCCCCAGTCTCATTCCATTTTCCTCCTTCTTCCCTCAGGAGACATAGCAGAGTTACCAGAAATGCATTGCCATCATCATCTTCACTCATACTCCCTAGAGCATTTGTAGTGTGCCTTTAAATCTTCCCTATTTACAGAGGAGCAAACTGAGGCTCATAGAGGTAAAATGGCTTGCTCGAGTTCATACAACTAATAAGAGGGAGACAAGTAAGAATGGGCCTAGAGAATACTTTAGCAGATGGGAAGAGGGCAGAAAATTGAGATTAATTTATGCCCCTTGGCCTCAATTTCCTTGATGAAGTAGGAACACAGGAGAGAATTGGTGCTGTCTCTGGTTTTAAGGCTGGGAGTCACTGGATAAATAGGAGAGCTCACTGTATAAAAGAGCAGACATTCAGGAGTGTCCTTGTCAGCATCTTCCATAGTCCAAGTGTGCATGCGATGAACCCCTGAGGCATATTAACATTTTCTCTTCAATTCAAAATGGACAGGAGTAAGGAAATCATTTAAACCAGTTATTTGACAAAGCCAACACTTGATTGCCTAATACTTTTCACTTTTCAGATGGTATTATTGGCACTTCTGTAAACTGCCTGAGGCCAGGCCTACAGCCCCGTAATTATCCAGGCAACTAAGTCAGCATTTTCCTTAATTACACAGGAAGTGAAGGGGAGAAAGGGATTATTTATTTTTTCAGGCTGAATTATACATTCTGAACTGCCCAAATTTATAAGACATTGCTAATGCTCTAGACTTGGCAGCCTGGATTTGTCTGTACAAGTCGTAGTGCCTGAATCAACTCCCACACCAAACCTCACTTGAAATTACTGCCTCCCCTACCTCACCAGCCCATTTGCATTGTGAAATATTTTATTACTTAAACACCTTTTGAGGGGGGCAAATACATTACTTCCCTGTGCTGAAAAATGCAATTGATCTTCTCAGCATCAGCCGCCTACATTTGTTTTAACTGCCATGGAATCATGATTCAATGAAAGCTTAGCAATTTGACTTAAAAGATGATTATGGCATTTCAGGTAAGTTTTCCTTTCCCTTCAGTGTACAATTGCATTGCTATTTAGTAGGCATTTAAATAAAAATAGATATTTATCAAGTGAAAGCAAAAGCATGGTATGTGCTAATTTGACAAAAGAAAATGTGTTTTTTTGTTGTTAGTATAAATATTTTATGTATCTGTGAACAACAGACAACAGTAAAAATACAATTTTATAGAAGTCAAAAATTTTCACCTCTGCAGAAACAATTTCTCATTCCAGGAAGGAAGAGCTATTAATTAGCCAGGTTGTATCATGGACCCCAAACACCAGAGGGCCTGAGTGTACAGGTTCATCTGAGCCAACTAGATGAATTTCTCATCTTGCTGATAGGCTGTAGACAGTGAGCATCTCAGTGACCACCATGACGGTTGAAACACTGGAGCCTCTTTCTTTAGTTTCTTAGATTGAATAAACTCTGATGTTTTCTTCAGATCCAATGGAAGTAGGGAGGTTCTCCTAGTATTACCACCATCACGAGGGGAAAAAATAAGATGGAGCTCTGCAGAAGGCAGAATAATGGCCCCCACAGATATCTAAGCCCTAAATCTAGAATCTATTACCTTATATGGCTAAGTTAACATTGCAAATGGGATTAAAATGAATGACCTCGAGATGGGAAGATTGTACTGGATTATCCAGGTGGACCCTCACTTTAATCAGGGGTGTTTAAAAGTAGATAAACTTTCCTGACCATAATCAGAAAGCAATGTCACAATAGAAGAAGGGTAAGAGAAAGGTGACACTATTGACTTTGAAGATGGAAAAAAGGCCCATGAGTAAAGGAATGGCTCTAGAAGCTGGAAATACTAAGGAAGCAGATTCTCCCTCCAGAAAGGAAACAGCCCTGCTAACATATTGACTTCAGATTTCTTATATCCATGTCTCACTTTTGATCCCCACAACTGTAAGACAATAAATTTCTGTTGTTTTTAGCCTCTAAGTTTGTGGTAATTTGTTACAGCAACAATATAAAACATATATAAGCTCAGATATTGATCAACAAGTGCCTGGTCAGGAAGGTTATTTTCTCTATTAAAGGACAACAATGGCAGCCTGAAATGGACATAAATTATAGAATGAGTAAAGTGGAGTTAAGTGTAGCAACCAGGATTTTGTAGTTGGGATAATGCCAAAATAGTGCTCCGGATAAAGTGGTCCACATTCAGTGGGTTGTTTTTGTCAATCAACACAACTTTCCAAGTTTCACTGGTCCCTTGTCCATGTAGTTTTTGAGGCAGATGCACTTACATGAAAAAGAAAGGAAAATTCAGGGAGAGGAGGAGAGGGAGAGGAAGCAGGAGAAAGAGCGTGCAGCCAGATGTTTTTGGCTGAACTCAAGAATATTTGAACTTGCATCCCCTTTTAAACATCAACCTTAGACTTTTAATGGCTAATCTTAAAGAATGGTCTCATAAATCATTTATTCTCCTTTAGAATGTCATCTGATGCCTTAGTTTCAAATTGCTGCTCAAAATGGTGGATACATGTACACAGACATGTACACACACACACACACACACACACACACACACACACTTGTGTACCTACATGCTAAATTGGGTAAATGTGATCTTTGGTTCCTTCTGAAAAGAGCAGAATAGAAATGTAAAAAGTCACTTAGAACATGGGTTTAATGGCCTCTGTCGCTTTCTCAAATCTTGCCCAAATGACGTTTCCTTTAAAAAAAGTTAGAAGTTCTTTCATAAGATGTTTATATGTATGGGTGGACTATTTATTCTTTATTCACAGAACCATTCTAAAATAATTTGTAACAAGAGTCTAAAAGCTAATCAATAATGGAACATAGATCTGCCTATGGAAGTATCTGTGCCTCCTCAGAGAAGAAGCTGCACGAGAGTGAGCTTACAATGGCAGTTCCAACTTTATATTTATTTTATGATGATTCAACTCTATGTGTAATGCTTTGTATTGTCATTTTCAATTATTTCTGGAACAAAAACACCAGGGAAATTAGTCACTCATTTCAAAAAGTGCATTCATATTTGATAAATAGCTTACAGATTAGAGAGAAAATGTTTACTGAAACCAGGATTCAAACCTCTTTCCTGGGGATCAGACTAAACCACTAGATTAAGGATGACAAATCTGCATTGCCCAGGTCATCTGAAGCTAATAGTGCAGGGCTAGGCTGAGTTGCTTCTTAAGGTACTTCCCTGGGAAATAGCATTAAGACAGGCATTCAGTGGGTTTCTGGACAAATGAAAGACCCTGGGAGGGCTGCAGTCATTTCATAACTTCATGTTCAATGGCCCAGTGGGGCATAAAGAGTCAGCAAGGGTCTCTTCCGGTTGACAGACAAAAGTCAATTTCCACCTTTACTGCATTGAATACACACCACCCAGTTGTCCAAAGCATCATGCTTCCCTGTTCCTGAGTTCTCCATTCTTCTACCGCTTCCATGTCAGGACATAGCAGAGGTTTGGAAACCAATAGAATTATTTCTATGTTTACTGAGCTCTAAGCCCCACAAAATAGAAGTGAAAAGTCTCTTCTTACCTATGTGTTTTTTTGTTTGTTTGTTTAGCTATTGGGTGATTAAACATAAATTTTTGCTGAAAAACAATTCATATGATTTATTCATTTGTTAATCTACTCCACATGTATCATCTTAGTATTACAGTGCCAGTGCTGAAACTCCAAATCATTTCCATTACTCACTTCAAAAGTAACACTTCTGGCTGGGCACAGTGGCTCACGCCTGTAATCCCAGCACTTTGGGAGGCTGAGGCAGGCAGATGACGAGATCAGGCGATTGAGACCATCCTGGCTAACACAGTGAAACCCTGTCACTACCAAAAATATATATAAAAAAAAAAAAAAAAAAAAAAAGCTGGGCATGGTGGCATGCACTTGTAGTCCTAACTACTCGGGAGGCTGAGGCAGGAGAATAGCTTGAACCCGGGAGGGGGGGGGGCCGCAAGCCAAAAACATCGCCCCCCCCCCCCCCCCCGAGAAAAAGAGGGAGACCCCCTCTCAAAAAAAAAAAAAAAAAAAAGTAACACTTCCGATTCCTTTTTTGTACCTTAACCTTGGCTGTCCTCAGTTCACAGGTAAAGAGCAGATTGTTTGGATAGGGACTATGGCTTTATACCAGAATCTTCTATATAGTGTAATTTGTGTCTTTAAGGGACTGCTATGGTTTGAATGTTTGTTCTAAGACTCAGGTTGAGATTTCATTGCCATTTTAACAGTATTAAGAGATGAAATCTTTAAGAGGTGGATTAGGCCATGAGGACTCTGCCCTCCTGAATGGATTAATACCATTATTGCAGAAGTGGGTTTGTTATAAAATGGCAAATTTGGCCCTTTTTTCTCTTTTTCTCTTGCCCTTTTGCTTTCTGCCATGGGATGATACAGTAACAAGATTCTCAACAGATGTCGGTGCCTTGATATTGGACGTGCCAGCCTCTAGAGTAAGGAAATGAATTTCTGTTCCTTATAAATTACCCAGTCTCAGGTATTCAATTGTAGCAGCACAGAATGAACTGAGATGGAAACTAAGCAGCTGCAGGAGCCTCATTCCAGCTGAGATCTATGGAAAGTAGCCAGAAGACTTGACCTCTTTGAGCATCTACTTCATAGGGTTCTTGTGAGCATTAACTAAGTGAATACATGTAAAGTGTTTAGAATCATGTCTAAGCACGTGATAAATACTCTCAGAATGAGATATTCTATGTAAAATTGTTAGAAATAGTTAAGACTTGGTCTCTACCAAGTGTAGCCTGGAGCCTATGTTGCCAGTGGTTGTGCTGATTGCCAATGTCCTATCTTCATGGGCCCTCAAACAACTGCCTAACTGGTATGGGGAAACTCTAGTAATTCTTTGAGGAGAGGCTAATCTCTATGACATAAGGGAGGCATTTCTGGTGGTCAGGCCATTCAAGGCTGATCAAGCAACACGTGCACTAGCTCTAGGAGGAAGACTTGGGCTTTCAGGTTTTTCTGCTGCTAGCTCTGAGCCAAGCTACTTGGCAGATGCTGTGTTGGTGGTAGGGAGGTGTAGTGGTTGAGGGCTCTGCTGACACAGCAGAAATCTCTGAACCGAGCCATGGCATTGCATGCTCTGACATCTTGTAGCCACATTTACTGAAGTCTACTAAATGCACAGCAATATTGCTAATGAGAAGACCAAGGTAAAGATTCAGCAGTGTTCCAGCACAATAATATGCTATAGCCCCCTGAGTCCTCAGGAGTTACTTGTTAACCACTGAACCATGTCCCAATGTAGCAAGTACTGAAGATATTCCTCCTTCTCTTTTCCAGGAACTCTAAGCCACAGAAATACTTCAGGAAGGTCATTGGACACTCTGTTTTTTTAGCACAATATTAAAATAACAATAATATCAACAGCAATAATGTGTTATGGAATTATTAATAATAAATTCCAAGTACTGTGGTTGTGTTTTACATGTATAATCGTCACAACAACTCTATGAACCCAATAGTGTTATTATTCTTATTTCACAGAAGAAACTGAAACTCAGAGGAAAACAAGTTTTTTTATCACACTTCCGCTAAATGGAAGAGCTACATTTGAATCTCGGGTTTTTGGACTCAAAAGCTGCATGTTAAGTCTTCCCCAGTGGGACTAAACAGTTCTTAAAAATGAGCTCAATCAGAGATTCTCTCAGGGGCCCACCCAAGTGAGTACATGGTGACTGACAAGCTTGTCAGTTGGAAGGATTAGACAAAGCCTGCCTTTGCTGAGTGAGTGCTTCAGAAGCCTCCTGGGCTCCATTTATTCCAAAGACCCCTTGACCAGACACTGGTGGAGAAGAAGACTTGCTGTAGCCAGGCACTGAAGTATCCCAGTCTTTACTGCCTTGGGCTATTCATTGCCTTTCACGGACTTTTATTCTTTAACATGCAGCACAGATTGTGGATTCCTCTTTTCAGTTTAAATAGGAATACAATACGCTTGTAGGTAGACCATGAGCTAGGATGGAACAGGAACTAGGGGCTCCCTAGAGAGTAAAACTAAGCCTGCAAGACAGATTATGTAGATTCTTAGCTCACTTTGGTTAATTTTCCAGTTGTTATTTTCAAACCCTTAAGTAAAATCTTACTTAAATGCTCCAGCCATGTCTCCATTAAGCTGTGAAGTAGTAAAGTGCAAAGTCCTATGTCCACACTCTAGCCAGAATGATGAGTAACAGGGTGGGGCTACCTCCACCACCATACCCTCTTTCTACTTCCAATAACACTAGTGCATGAGCCACATCTGGAATCAGAGAGGCCATACAATGAATGGGGCTGGTTTTAGGTAAGGATGCAAGATACAGCTTATAAGGTTGACCTTCTCACTTCAAGAATGTCCCTTTGGCATGAGGTTGCTAGCCTTGAAGTATATAAACTTTATCTTACTTAGGAAGGTAGTAATTTTCTTCAAGTAGACAGAGCCATCAATATAAGTTGTGGATAAAATTTCACTTAGCACTATTTAATACTAGAGTGGCAGAACTGACCTGTAAGACCATCTGCCTGGTCTACTCGTCATTTTCTAGCCAGAAAAAACAATGTCCAGAAAGATTAGCCTCATTCTCAGGCCCAGAACTAGAGACTAGCAGAACTAGGATGAAGACCCAGGACACTTGTGTGTTTTCTTCACAATCCAGGCCTGGCCCAGGCCCCTCAAAAGAGCTAAAGTGGGAAGGTAATTGACATGGTCTTGGTAAGCTGTTCCTGTTGGGAGAAACATGGATCTCAGTGGTTGTGAATCCCTAGAATTATTGTGAGAACTCCATCAATACACATGGACACTTATATTTGAGTATAGACTAAATAACAAAGACATTTAAAACATTTAGTTAAAAATCATAATTTTTTACATGGAACGAATCTACCCCTTTTCTCACTAATTCTGTTACCTCCATCACTCCAGATAACCTATAACCCCACCTCTAGATGAGCTAATTTGAGTAGTAATTTTAGCATTGAAGGAGGTGCACAGACCACGTAATTTCTACAAACTACCTAACATAATACCCAGCAGATAGTAATAATATCACAGATGACATTTCTTGAGGCCTTCCAATGTGCCACGCATATAGAGTTTTATGTAGATTAATTAAGTCGTTTCATTTTCACAATAATCCTATGTGGGAAGTGAGTCTTATTATCCTCATTTTGCAAATAAGGAAACAGAGGCACAAAGAGTTTAAGTAACTTGCCCTAAATTCACTTAGCTACTAAGTGGCATTGGACATAATAGATTCTTAATAATAGATAGTATTATTAGGTAACTGCCATTAATATCATCACTAAATTTTTAAAGTAGGGTGTTGAAACTGAAGGATTCTTTAGAGATTGCATCCAAACCCTTATTTTCCTAGTGAAGAAACCAAGAGCCAAAAACGGAAATGGCTGGGGTAAGGTATCCCTGGGGGTAAGTGGCAAAGCCAGGTCACGAACTGAGGGCTCCTAACTCTCAGATGGTGCTGCGAGCTTTACAACCTCTGGGACTGTCTGCTGTGGAAGGACAGGATTGGATGTGAAGCATTTCCAGGTCACTTTACCTACATTCTCCTTTCACTTGTCAGGGGCAATGTTGTCTTAAGACTGAGCTGGGGTTAAACAACACTTCTCAAAATTCCTCAGAAAGACTGTTGGAATGACTTTTTCAGGAAATTCTTGGAAATAAGAGTGGAAGAGACGTTTTTGTTCACTCTTCAGTGAGTAAGAGAAATGGGAACCATTACTAAGGTCTTACTTCCCAGGAAGATTTAGTAACACATTCATTTCCAAAGGGCCTTTCATTTTTAAAATATTCTTAATTTCAGGACGTTTTCCCCACTGGCCCCTGACTATTGACTTTCTGATTTAAATGGAATCCACTTCGTTAGGCCTGGGATCCTTAGGGAAGAACTGCCTCTGTACCTTCCCAGGCAATACTGACCTTGTGTGGGCTCAGGAGAAAGCACTGTGGGACTCTCATGGAAGAGCAGTGGTGCTTCTGGGACCAGCAAGCAATCGGAAGTGACAGAGATGAAGAAGCCAAGAGCAGTTTACCCTTCACAAATATGGATAATTACACAGAACGCAAAGCTGTGGAGAGATTAAGAAAGTTCAGCAGGAGTCTTGGGAGCTTTCCGAACTGTTGAGGATTTAGCCAAAATGAACCTTTACCCTTTTACAGTTCATCATCAGCTAATAAAAAGAAATCAATTGCAGTTATAATCCTAATGAGTCCTCCAAGAAAGAAGACATCAGAGAGGACAAATCTTGAGAGGTGTCTGTCTTTGGAAAACCAGATTTAAATACAAGAAAGCACTCATTCTCTTTAGACAATAACTTGCTGGCAAGCTGCCCTCTTACTCTCTTGCTGTCAACACACATAAATGCACTGCGTTTTCAGGCTGAGGAAATTTCTCTCATTTTAGAGATGGAGGAAAAGCAATGCTAGTAGGGCTTTGAGGAACAGCGTTAAGGGTAGATTCACAGAGACCTGTCAGGGCTGCAGCTCAGTGCACATTTCCTTGGGTCAAAGTTGTACCAAGATGGAAGGAACCTGGTGCTTTCTCCAAATGCCCATGGAAGCAAGGCAATTCAGCTCAAGCAGTGAAGGCCTGAGTTCCCATCTAAGACTTACCTCTTTCTGGCTGTGTCACCCAACTTCTAGGAGCTGCTGTTTCCTTATGTATAGAAAGAAGGATCATGTACTATGAAAAATATCATTTCTATGACTAAAAGTTGACTATAGTGACCATTAATTAAGTGATAATTATGGGCTGGGCACTTTTCTCCTTACTTTTATGTCATTGTATCTTCCCTGCACTCATAGGAGGAATGGAATCATACACAATTGCCAATATTTAACCATTTCTTGTATACGAAATGACAATTTCATGTAGTTTAACCTAATATGGCCCATTTTACAGATGAGAAAACTGAGGCACATAAAAGATGATTAACATGCCTATAGACACAATCTCTTAAGTGATGGAAGTAGTAAGAAATTGACTTGCCTCATAAGGCTGTCATAGGGATTAGATGAAATGATGCATGCAAACCTAGAATAGTGCCTAGTCAGAACAATTGTCAATATATCATATCTATTATTATTAATGATTCTTCATTGAACACAAGTTGGCTACACAATTTTCGGGGTCGAGTACAAAATTAAAATATGTTTCCTATTTTCAAAATTCACAGGAAAATGCTGTTAAAATTACAAAAAATATAAAACTTTTTTTTTTCTTTCTTTTACCTTCTCTCTCTGGACCTGTCCTGGCGATTTTTATTTGCTTTTTAGTGTTACATTCAGTTGGGCACAGAGATACTTAGGCAAGTACAAATCTCAGAGATACCCAGGGGACACCATGAGGTCCACCAGCAGCCAGATTCTCCCTCCTGCTAGCTTCTAGACATATATACACACAGCCCTGGCTGAGTGCTTGAGAGCAAAGAAGTCAAGCCAAGCATCTCTTCTTCTCATTGGATGACCACCCCAACCCACAGCATACAGGAGACTGCTGGCAATTGCAATCTCCACTCCAGAACATCTACAGTACCTGGGTCAGGGGTAGATGCAAGGCTCATCCCTACCGAGTTGCTGAATATGCTGGGAAGCCATGACTCACCCTGACACTCCACAGTGCCCGTGTGCCTGATTTGCATGCTCAGGTCATTGCTAGGGATAGAGGGCAGCTATAGTCTCTGGGAGATGATGTGGAGGGAAAAGACTGGTGGTCTCTAGAATACCAGGGTCAGGGGAGCAAGTAGCCAAGAACCTATTCCAGAGAGGTAGGGGGTTGGTGGGAGATGAGCTGAGGCCTTATTTTCTCACCAGGTTTCATTTATAAAACACAAATTCAAATGAAATTATTAAGAATTTCAAGACATTGACCATGAAGCATTAAACTAAGCACAAGACCCTTGTGAGCTCTGAGCTTGGGGCCCTGGGGAGCTACCCTGACTGTATGCCCATGAAGCTGACCCTGACTGGGCACCTCTTATGTGCCAGATTTTGTACTCATTGCTGAGAGAGAACAGAGAGGAATTAGGCCTTCCTCTGCCCCAGAGGAGCAGACAGTCAGGCAATAGAGGGAGCATAGTTCCAGGCTACAGTAAGTGCCAAGTGACATCAGGGGCCTGGGAAATAGATTTGCCACAGAAAAAGATGCTGAGAGACAGACACATGAGAGGAGAGCTGCACATCCATCCCCCTCCCTGGCATGTCTCAGGCTGTCACACCAAATTTACCCACTTCCTTTTCTGCACTCCCTCCCCATTTCTCCCTACCTGGCTACTCCAGGCTTCTCACATTTCTTCAGACACTCTTCCTCAGGCACATACCAAAAGGCATCTGTGAATTCTGATTTGATGTAAATTCTTTCTTATGTCATTCCTACAACAGACAATAAAACTCTGTACCTTGGATTTCCAAACCATAGAAAATAGTATCACTCCCCTCTAAGGGAATGCCCTTCAACAGACCTCCATTGTGGTTATGGTGGTTCCCCATCTGAAAGGTGGAAGAGACAGATGCTCACAAAGAGAATGCTGTGGAATTTAGCTAGTCAATATAGTTAAAACACTTTGAAGATAAAATGTGCTACATTAATTCTACATTCCATTATTACTAATAAAGGCTCAACCTTCATGCATTGGAATATCCAGAAAGGGATATTTGATTCATGATGAGTCAAGAGTGACTTAAAATATTGACCCTAGCTCTGAGCATAGCCAGGGTTTTATGTGCATCATATAATGTAATAATTGCTATGGTAACCACTCATTTATATTAATTAGAGGAGTAAATAGAGTTCTGTAATATATATTCCAGACTAATGCTGAGAGCATAAGTAACATTTTTCCATTGAAAGGTTTAATTGATGCACTTGCCTTGTAGTAAAATTTGCTTTTTTTTCTTCATAGGTATATTTAGCCCATTTAAAGCAATTTTCTTTTATCCTCCCTCTCCCCTCTGCCTTGCACTGCCTCTGGGATTTCAAGGCAATTAGTCATTTGTGTGGAGAAAAGAAGGCCATAATGGACAGCAATCCTGAGATTTTTTTCTGAGTGAGTACTAGAGCCATTTCATGAGTAAATAATAGAAATAGATCCTTCTGAAACCCTGGCTATTGGAGCCAATCTTTTAAGATTCTAACACTTTATGAAATGTTAAAAGCTAAATGTGAAGTCATGAGGTGACTTTAAGCCTATCATTTGGAAGATATTCTGGGAGGCCAATACTGGGTTCATCGCATTCTAAAATTTGTCAGGAGAAAAAATGAGAATCCCTAACAATGCAGTATCACCTAGACAGATGTATCAAGACTAACCAGTGGTCAATCATAGAGATGTACTAGTCAAATGAGACCCACACATACCTTTCCTCTGTCTTTCATAATGTTTCAAAAACTTGAATTTGATTCATTTAGGCAGAGCATGTGCTCACTTAAGTTCCTACCACTACAGTAGGCTCAGTTGAGGCACATAACATATTTGTGTTATCTGCCTAGTTCCAGAAGGCACTTGAGTGTTACCAGCCCAGAGTCCACCCAACACATTCATCTTACAAATGGGGAGACGGAGAAGCCAAGGGACTTGCCCAGGGCTACACTGTGACTCAGAAGCAGATCTGAGACTATAGCCTGGGTCTCCTGGTTTCTGAGTCAATATTCCTTCTGTTACTCCAAGAAGCCTCTATTGTTAACACTGGGAAGATCCTTGTCACTTTTTTCTGTTGCAGGCACTGGCCCTGTACTTCCATGAAAAAATGGCTGCTTGATTTATGCTCCCTCATCTCTGTCCCCGTCACCTCATGTAGTTTGTTATTGCCACATGCCATAGTCTACATTTTATCTACTATAGGCCATTTTGATGGATTTCAGCCCCTTTAGTTCCCAAGTTCATTCAGCTGACATCCAGCCTGTGATATGATATGGTTTGCCTCTGTGTCTCCACCCAAACCTTATGTTGAATTGTAATTCCCAGTGTTGGAGGTGGGGCCTGTTTGGAGGTGATTAGATCATGGAGGTGGTTTCTAATGGTTTAGCACCATCCCGCTAGTGCTGTTTCATAATAGATTTCTCATGAGATTTGGTTGTTTAAAAGTGGGTAGCACCCACCTCTCTTTGCTCTCTTCTTCTTGCTCTGGCCATGTGAAGTCCTTCACATTTCATCATGATTGCAAGTTTCTTGAGGCCTCCTGAACCATGCTTCCTGTAGAGCTTGTGGAACCATGAGCCAATTAAACCTCTTTTATTTATAAATTACTCAGTTTCAGTAGTATTTTTGTTTTGTTTTGTTTTGTTTTGTTTTGTTTTCTAACAGAATCTTGCTCTGTCACCCAGGCTGGAGTGCAGTGGTGTGATCTCAGCTCATTGTAACCCCTGCCTCCCAGGTTCAAGCGATTCTCCTGTCTCAGCCTCCTAAGTAGCTGGAACTACAGACACATGCCGCCATACCTGGCTAATTTTTGTATTTTTAGTAGAGACAGGGTTTCACCATATTAGCCAGGCTGGTCCCAAACTCCTGACCTCAAGTGATCTGCCCACCTTGGCCTCCCAAAGTACTGGGATTATAGGCACAAGCCACCGTGCCTGGCCTCCAGTAGTTCTTTATAGCTCTGCAAGGACAGATCACTACAAATAGAAGGTTAAATCCTGAGCCACAAATTGTGGGGAAGGGGACTAATATTGTTCCTTTTTGTCGATTGCAAGATGACTATCATATGAGAAATACCTAAGAAGAATTGTTAAGTCTTAGGTTTCATAGAATGTTCTAAGATAAGCACGATTAATTTTGCAGAAGGTGCTCAGTAATAGAGATGTGAGAGGTACACAGCTGGCTTTTAATATGATTATCCCAGAGCCCCAGAGGAGAGTGTATCAGTGAGGACAGACTAGAAGATGCTGCAGTAACAAACAACTCTCAAATCTGAGTGGAATAAAAAGAAAGGTCTGTTTCTCACTCATGCTATATATCCAACATGAGTCAGTAGAGGGGCTCTGCTCATAGGAGCCATTCAGAAACCCACACTTCTGGATATTCCACCTCAGTATGTGAGTTTATGATTAACTCAGAAGGTGGAATACTGTGCAGCAAATTCCATCCAGAAGTAACAGTGTAACTTGTACTCATATAGGCAAATCAAGTCACACATTCCAACCTAACTTCAAAGAGGTGAGGGGAGGTACAATCCTACTATGTGCCTAGATGACAGACATACATGAATATTGGGTGATTAGCACTAATGACTCTCACAAGAAATTATATGCAATTTGGTGCAATACTTAACTGATGCTGGTGGAGGGCTGGGATAAGACAGGTTTACAGTATTTCCTTGGAGCATGTTCAACTCCTCCATCTCTAACATGCTGTGACAAAACTTCAGGACACAGGAAAGATAAAAATATTTTTGTAAATTTACCTTTCCTTCATTTTTGAAGAGACATTTATTATTATAATAAATATGCCATTATAGTAGTAACTTATGAAAATGCATTAAAAAAAGAAAATTAAAATCACCAGTGCAGTAGTCCCCTTATCCAGTGGGTAACTGAAACCAGTCTCTCCTCATTCATGGTTTCAGTTACCCATAGTAAACCACAGTTCAAAAGTATTAAATAGAAAACTCCAGAAATACATGATTCATAAATTTTAAATTGTGTACTTTTCTGAATAGTGTTATGAAATCTCGTGTTGTCTGGCTCCATTCCGTCTAGAAGGCAAATCCTCTCTTTGTCTAGTGTCTCCACACTATAGAAACTACCTGCAGCCCATCAGTCATTTAGCAGCCATTTCGGTGATCAGATTCACCATTTTGGTATTGCAGTCCTTGTGTTTAAGTAACCTTTATTTTACTTCATAATGACCACAAAGTGAAAGAGTACTGTGCCTAATTTATAAATTAAACTTTATCTTATGTACATGTATATAAGAAAAAATCCATAGTATATATTGGGTTCAGTACTATATGCAGTTTCAGGCATCTATTGGCAGTCTTTGAACACATCCCCCCATAAGAGGGGACTACTATACTTCCACATATATACTTTCATATATATATTTCCCAGACATAATCATTGTAAACATTTGGAAGTATAGCTTTACAATCTTATCTTATCTTGTTTTGTCCTATTTTTTATATCCTTTCCTAAGTCTAAAAATACATTATCTTGAACGGGAATTTGAGAGAGCCCCTACTTTCTGGCCTTCTTCTTCATTTGCACTCCTTAGTCTTTTTTCCCTCTGGTAGCTCCATAGACCCCTCACACTCAGAAAATGTTGATCGCTTCCCGTTCTCATTTTGGAGCAAGAAGGGAAGCTCATAGTGAAATATCTATAAGTCAAGAAAAAGTATCTTTTGCTAAAATTTGCCACCTTGTATGGAATAATTCCAGTAATATTTATATCAATGGTCTCCAACTATTTCCTGGGACTTACCCAAAGGTCTTTTTAGGAGGGGCATCTGAAAGGATGAAACTCTATCTTGCGTCATGTGCTGGTCATGTAACCTACCAAGTGCTTTGATTTCTTTCATTGGTAAGTTGGGGTGGAAACTGCTGCCAAAGGTGCTGAATCAAATTTATGATTCTCTTTGGTCTCAAAAAAGTCATCTGTGACTTCTTTTGGTTTCCTTTTCACCCTGATGTGACACGTTTGATTACTTCCTATCATTTCTGTTGATTCTTGGATCCCACTGTTTCCTTCTTCCATCACTTTTCTTCATTCTGCTGAAATATATCTGTTGTAGTTGTGAGAAACTCTCTTATTTTTTGTAAGAAAAATCATCTTTTATTTTACCTTTATTATTGAATGCTATACCAAAGTAATCTTGACATAGAATCCTAGGTATATTGAATGATCATGATTACTCCAGAGCTATTATCTTTTTAAAAAACGTACTTTTCTTTTTAAAAAATTGGCTTTTGAAGTAACATCTCTTTTATAATACCTAATTAAGCTTGGAATAAAATTTTAGGTTGGTGGCTATTTTTCTTCAACATTAGGAAGATATTCTCACATTATCTTAGAATCATTAGAATCCGTTATTGCTGTTGAAAAATCTGTTGTGTGTCTAGCTTTTACTTCTTCATCTGCCAGTAGCAGGCAACGTCTAAAATGAATGGCGTCTAAGAATCTCAACTTGCTGGTATGTATGCCTTTGTGTATTCCCCTGCCATGAGTATGGGCTGAGCCTAGTAACTTTCTTCTAATGAATAGATTATGACAAAAGTGATGAGATGTCACTTCCAAGATTAAATCAGAGAAAATATTAGATACCCTCTACTCCACCCCCACTTGGTTGTTCTGAAGTCAGCTGCCTTGTTGTGAGCTTCTCTATGGAGGGTTATATGCAGCAAGGAACTAAAGGAGACGTTTAGTCAACAGCTAAAGAGCTGAGACTCTTAGTCCAATAACCATTGAAGAAGTGAACATTGCTATGCTCACATATGTAAACATAGAAGCAAAACCTATCGTAGTTTAAACTTCAAATGCCACTACTATCCCATTTAACATCTTGATTGCAGCCTTGTATGAGACCTTAAGGCTGAGCCAACTAGATAAGCGTCACCCAGATTTCTGGCTCACCAAAACTGTGAGATAATAAATGTTTGTTTTTTTAAGCCCCTAAGCTTTTGGATAATTTATTATGCAGCAATAGCTAACTAATACATTGCTTTACAGTAGTTTTTAAGACTTTTCCTTTTTCCTTCACATTAGAACCTGAAGTTATTATGATATGTCTAGATGTAGATGATGATGGTTTCATTTTATTTACACTGCTTTGAATTTTAAACACACTTTAAAAAATTTTTGTTACAGATTATTTCACAATAAAAATGATAATTAATTCTTCATTATTATTAAATATTCAGTAATAGTACAAATCTATTTTCAAATTTTCTTAATTTTTTACACTGAATTTATTCAAATCAGAGTCAAAATACATGGTCAATTTATAATAATACTTCTAAATCAAAATCAGGTTCATAAACTTCATAGTCAACTTCCTTCATTTTATGTTTCTATTTCTTTTCTTTTGTGGAGAGGAAAACCTCATTGCTAAAGACATTACTAACCTAATTCCCTAACTAGGTTAAATATATATATATATATATATATATGTATATAAATTATACATATGTAATTATTTCAGAGAACAGTAATAATTTTTATTACCAATGTCGCTGAAAACTGTTTAATTTTTTCCAGTTCCCATTTGCTTGTTTGTTTTGTTTTGTTGTTGTGGGGTTTTGAGCTTGGTTTGGTTAATTTTTTTGTCATTGTTTGGTTGGCACTTTCTTTGTCCCAGGGTATATCCTGCTAAGGATGAATGGTTCAATTACTGACAGTTGAAATAATCTATTTCTGTGTGGCTCTGTCACAAACTTAATACACAGTTTCATTCATTTAATTTTGCTTCCAGTTTATAGGAGTGTAAATTTGTTCTCATTTTCATTCAATTATCCTTAAAAAGTATGTAACACATTCATATCATTCCAAAGTATAATATACAATCCAAATATCCCCAGGAGACATGGCTTTTATCTCCATAATCTCATCTTGTTTCTTAATTTTTCCTGTAAGTTGCCATTTTAAAAATGGTATGGCTATCTTTCCATGCTTTTTGGGTGGAGGGGGCGGGGGTACAGCAAAGACACACAGATGCGTGTGTGTGTGTATGTATGTTTGTGTGCATTCGCTTCCTCCCTTTTTTAAATAAATTAGAACATATATTTTTTCTACCCTGATTTTTTTTTCACTTAGCAATTTTAGATGTCTTCGTCCATTATAAATTTTCTACATGCATAAAAGTCCATAAATTCTAAGGGGTATGGTTTGGAAAAAAAAATCACCAAGTGAATACATCTATGTCAGTACCATTTAGATCAAGAAATACAACATTACTAAAATCCAGAAGCCCTTGTCTTGTACCCTCTCAGTCATTTTCCACACCCACCTCTTCAAAGATAACCATGATTTTTAACTTCTATTGCCTTAGATTAATATGCCTGTTTTTCAAAGTTTAAACACATATAGAATCATACATTTTCTACCGATTTGCATCTGGATACTTCTATTCACCTCTGTTTGTGAAATTCATTCATGTTGTTGCATGTAGAAGTAGACCATTCATTCTTATTGCTGTATAGTAGTAATTTATTTATTTGTATTGTTAATACACATTTGGGCTTTTTTTCCAGTTTGGGGCTTTCAAAAATGTGTTGCTTCTTTGGAATAGTTTGAGTAGGACTGATATTAGTTCTTTAAATATTTGCTAGAATTCAGCAGTGAAGCCATCAGATCCTGGGCTGCTCTTTGATTGGCGACTTTTTATTATGGCTTCTACCTTGGTACTTGTTATTGGTATATTCAGGTTTTGGATTTTTTCATGGTTCAGTCTTGATAGGTTGAATATGTCTAGGGATATATCCATTTCTTCTAGGATTTCCAATTTATTGGCAAAAGACACAGAGTAGCCAAAGCCATCCTGAGCAAAAAGAACAAAGCTGGAGGAATCACATTACCTGACTTCAAGCTATACTACAGAGCTATAGTAATCAAAACAGCATGGTCCTGGCATAAAAATAGACACATACACCAATAGAACAGAAAAGAGGATGCAGAAATAAATCCATGCATTTACAGTCAACCCATTTTTGACAAAGGCACCAAAAATATACAGCAGGGAAAGGACAGTTTCTTCAATAAATGGTGCTGAGAACACTGAACAATTATATGCAGAATAAACCTAGACCCTTATCTCTAACCATATACAAAAATCAAATCAAATTGGATTAAACACTTAAATTTAAGGCCTGAAACTATGAAACTTTTAGAAGAAAACATTGAGGAAAATCTCTAGAACATTGATCTGGGCAAAGAATTCTTGAATGTAACCTCAAAGCACAGACAACCAAAGCAAAAATGGACAAGTGGGATTATATCAAGCTAAAAAGTTTCTTCACAGCAATCAAGCAATCAACAAAGTGAAGAGACAGCCCACAGAACGGGAAAAAATATTTGCAAACTACCCATCTGACAAGAGACTAATAACCAAAATACAAAAGAAGTTCAAAAAACTCTGCAGGAAAAACAAATTTGATTTAAAATTGGGCAAAAGGCCTGAATAGACATTTCTCAAAAGAAGACATACATATGGACAACACATATAAGAAAAAATGCTCGACATCAGTAATCATCAGAGAAATGCAAATTAATAAGATATTATCTCACCCCCAGTTAAAATGGCTGTTTTTATCCAAAAGTCAGGTGATAACAAATGCTGGTGAGGATGTGGAGACAGGAGACCCCTTGTACACTGTTGATGAGAATGTATATTAATACAACCACTATGGAGAACATTATGAAAGTTTCTCAGAAGACTAAAAATAGAGCTACCATACAATCTAGTAATCTCGCTACATGGTACATACAGAAAAGAAAGAAAATCAGAATATGTCAAAGAGATATACACACTCACATCTTTCTCACAGCACTATTCACAATAGCAGAGATATGGAATCAACCTATGGGTCTACCAATGAACGAATGGAATTTTTAAAAATGTGGTATATATGCACAATGGAATATTATTCAGCATAAAAGGATTGAAATCCTGTCATTTGAAGCAACATCGATGGAACTAGAGGACATTATGTTAAGTGAAATAAGCCATATGCAGAAAGACAATATTGAATGTTCTCATTCATATGGGGGAACTAAAAAAAAAAACTGAACTCATGAATGTAGAGAGTAAAATAATTGTTACCAGAGTCTAAGAGAGAGTGAATTAAAAAGGGTTGGTTAATGTACATAAATACAAATAGAAGGAATAAAATCTAGTGTTTGGTAACACAATGGGGTGACTATAGTTAAAATAATTTATTATATATATAAAAATAACCAAAGGAGTGGATTGGAATGTTCCTAATGCAAAGAAATGATAAATTCTTAAGGTAATGGATACTTCAATTACCCTAATTTGATCATTACACATTGTATGCTTCTATCAGAATATCACATGTACCTCTTAATATGTATATCCAGTATGTATCCATAATAATTAAAAATGAAAAACATTAAAAATAACTAATGCAGAAAGAGGAAAATGGTGCTGCTATGAACATCCTGGTGCATATACACTGGTGCACTATGTACATTTTTCTGCTGGTTTTAGAGTGTAATTGTTGTGTCATAAGGTATGTGTACCCTCAGCATTAATAGAAACTGACATTTTTTCCACTATAGCTGTACAAATTTATGTTCCTTCCACTTGTGTTTGAGAATTCTGGTTGTCATATATCTTCACCAATGTATGATATTATTGTAATTCTTTTTTAGAAACTAGTTTGGCAAACACGTAGTAATATCTTACTGTGGTTTTTATTGAATTTCTGTAATGACTACTGAGGTTGAGCAACTTTCATATGATTGTTGGGTTGGCCATTTGGATAACTTCCCTTATAAAGTGTCTGCTTCTGTCCTTTTCCCATTTGTATAAAAGTATCTTTTTCTTATTGAACTGCAGGAATTCTTTACATATTCTAGATACAACTTCTTTGTTATTGATATTTATTACAAATATATTTTCTACTTTTTTCTTGCTTTCCCATTTTCTTAATTTTGTCTTTGGATGAAGACAAGTTCTTAATTTTAACGCAGTCCAAATTGCAATATTTACCGTAGTGATTAGTAACTTTTTATCTTGTTTAAAACATCTTTGCCCACCCCAAGGTCATGAAGATATTCTCTTATGTTATCCACTATTTTATTTTCTACAGATTTTCTTGTTTTGCCTTTAAGATTCAAAGCGATAATTTAGGTGAAATCTGATGTGTTCCATGTTCTTCCTTAGTTCTAGAAAATTCTCAGTCATTAACTCTTCAAATATGTTTTTTTCTGTCATTTCTTTACTTCTGTACTCTTATCACAAGCATCCTTTATGTCCCTTAACTGTTTTTCATTCTTTTTACAGATACTTTTTCATGTACTTTAATCTCTGTTTCTCTGTGCTAATTTTTATGAGTTATCCAGTATTATGCTTCAATTTTTTCATTTGTTCTGACTTTAGTCTAAAATTTTCACATTTATTGTTATTTCAGTCTCTCACTATATATAAACACACACATATATATGCATGTGTGTATAATTTCCAGTACTTCTAATTATTTCATTTCTCTATCTTTTGTGCTTCATAATTTATTGTTCATTTTTAGTTACCCCTTTCCTTACCTCTTTGAGGATTATAAATATATTTATTTGATAGTCTCTGTCTAGTCATTTGGAATGTGCCTTCATTCAGCATCCCAGGTCCCCCATTCAGCATGGCATTTCCCTCCCCTCCATGATACCAGGAATATCATAGATCCAACTGAAGGACCATCAGCAGCATGGCCTAGTAGCTAGATGAGGAGTTTGGTCTGCTTTCTCCCACTTGCCTAAACATGCATTGTAGCGTTAGATAAGCTCTAGCCCCAAGTGTGGTCAATCGCAGCTGGATTCCTTTTTTTTTTTTTTAACTATTATTTTTGGTTTGGGTGTATATGTGCAGGTTTGTTATATAGGTAAATTGTGTGTTGCAGGAGTTTGATGTACAGATTATCTCACCACGCAGGTAATAAGCTTGATATCCAATAGGTAGTTTTTCCATCCTCACTGTCCTCCCACCCTCCACCACCAAGTAGGTCATTGTCTCTGTTGTTTCCTTCTTTTTGTCCATGCGTTCTCATTGTTTAGCACCAACTTATAAGTGAGAACATGCCGTATTTGGTTTTCTGTTCCTGAGATAGTTCACTTAGGATAATGGCCTCCAGCTCCATCCATGTTGCTGCAGAGGACATGACTGCATTCTTTTTTATGACTGCATAGTATTCCATGGTGTATATGTACCACATTTTCTTTTTGTAGTCTACCATTGATTCTATGTCTTTGCTATTGTCAATAGTGCTGCAAGGAACATATGCATGCATGTGTCTTTATAGCAGAACAATTTATATTCCTTTGGGTATATACCCAATAATGGAATTGCTGGGTCAAATGGTAGTTTTATTTTAAGTTGTTCGAGAAATCACCACACTGCTTTCCACAATGGCTGAACTAATTTACATTCCCACCAGCAGTGCATAAGTATTCCCTTTTCTCCACAACT
Source organism: Sapajus apella (assembly GCF_009761245.1). Classification (NCBI taxonomy): domain Eukaryota; kingdom Metazoa; phylum Chordata; class Mammalia; order Primates; family Cebidae; genus Sapajus; species Sapajus apella. The sequence continues at coordinate 7,770,663 of NW_022437033.1, read as the reverse complement.
TTGCCAGCATCTGTTATTTTTGACTTTTTAATAATGGCCATTCTGATTGGTGTGAGATAGTATCTTCTTGTTGTTTTGATTTGCATTTCTCTGATGATTAGTAATATTGAAGATTTTTCATGTTTCTTGGCTGCTTGTAGATCTTCTTTTGAGAAGTGTCTGTTCATGTTCCTTACCCTTTTCTCAATGGGTTATTTGTTGTTTGCTTGTTGATTTAAGTTCCTTGTAGATGATGGATACTAGACCATTTTGGATGCATGGTTTGTAAATACTTTCTCCCATTCTGTACATTGTCTGTTTACTCTGCTGACAGTTTCTTTGGCTGTGCAGAAGCTCTTTAGTTTAATTAGGTCCCATTTCTTGATTTTTGGTTCTGCTGCAATTGCTTTTGGCATCTTCATCACGAAATCCTTGCCAGGTCCTATGTCTAGGATGATATTTCTTAGGTTATTTTCCATGGTTTTTATAGTTTTTGAGCTTAGATTTAAGTTTTTAATGCACCTTGAGTTTTTTTTAGCATATGGTGTAAGGATGGCATTTAGTTTCAATCCTCTGCATATGTCTAGCCAGTTATTTCATAACCATTCTATTATAGCCATAACCATTCTAACTATAACCATAACTATTTCATTCCCATTTATTGAATAAGGAGTCTTTTCTCCATTGCTTGTTTTTGTCAATTTTGTTGAATGTCAGATGGTTGTACATGTGCAGCATTATTTTTGGGTTCTCTATTCTGTTCCATTGGTCTATATGTCTGTTTCTGTACCAGTACCATACTGTTTTGATTACTGTGGCCCTGTAGCATAGTTTAAAGTCGGGTTATGTGATGCCCTCAATTTTGTTCTTTTGGTTTAGGATTGCCTTGGCTAGTTGGGCTCTTTTATTTGTTCCATCTGTATTTTAAGAGAGTTTTTTCTAATTCTGTCAAGAATGTCATCAGTATTTTGAGAGTAATATCATTGAATCTGTAAGTTGCTTTGGATAGTATGGCCATTTTAGCAACATTGATTCTTTCTATACATGTTTATGGAATGCTTGAATGTTTGTCCATTTGTTTGTGTCATCTCTGATTTCTTTGAGCAGTGTTGTGTAGATCTTCTTGTAGATATCTTTTTTGCTTCCTTATCCTTAGTTATCTGTATTCCTATGTATTTCTTTGTGTGCGTGTGTGCTATTGTGAATGGGATTGCATTCTTGATTTGGCTGTCAGCTTAGATGTCTGAGTGGGGCACCATCCCAATTCCTCATTTTGAGCAACAAGCCTTGCATCTTTTCCATATTGTGTAGTGTATTTTTGTGCCTCATTAAAGATCAGAAACTCCTATACACGTCTGGTTGTTTTTAAAACCGTGTCCTGTACACCTTCCTGGACACATCATCCTGTGTGCTACTTTGTTTTTCTGTATTAAGGGTTATTATTCTGTCTCAGAATGTGGCTGTTTTCTTTTAAAAATTTCTCTGTACATTTTATCTAACAGTGATGTATGTCTAAAGAATGGGAAGGGAAGAGGGCGGGAGAAAGGGTGATGTGGTAAGATATGGTTCAGAATATGAACTGAGAATACCATCTTAATTAGAAGTCTCCAATTTTTTTCTTTGCAAAAATATGCTTATGTTATTATGATAACACTGTTTCAGTGTTATACAAAAATAATGATGATTATCTATTATTATTTAGATAAGATTATTATGTAAATTATTATTTAGATAAGGTAGTGTTATCTCTCTTTTGTAATCTGCTATATTTTGAACACTCTACACATCATTAAATATTCTACAACAGTACATTTCTGTTCATGCTGATCAAATTAGATTGTGCTAATCTACTAGATATGGTCTGTCTCTGAAACTGAAAGCCTAAAGTTAAACCTTGTTTATCTATTTCTGCATCCCCAGGGCTCAGCACAGAGTAGGCTTCAGGAAATATACACTTAATGAGTAAATAAGTCAATAGATAAGTGACCTTTGATTCCTACTATGTGCACATTATTGGATTAGACTTACTGTGTGATTGCTCGGAAGAATTTACATAGATGAGTAGCTGACAATGTTTCAACCCTCAAGGGACTAGTGATATAGTTAGAAGCTGACAACCAGTTGATGATGGAGATGTTGCTTTTCACGCTGTCTTTATCTCTCTGTCTCGCTCATATAACTCCATCACTTATCTATGCAGTGTTTCTTGGGCTTTGATAGCAGGGTAACCACAAAAGAAGAGATAATACTTGCTAAAAACTCCCATGTTTGGAGTAAAGCCAAGACATTTCCTATTGGGATGAGTGTCTGTATTAAAACAGCTAAAAATGAACTATGCTTTCTATTGTTTTCTAAGGCATGATTGCTGTGGCTGGAAATCCCAGAGTTAATACTTAGGACCCTCTTGACAGTTACTTCTGACTAAAACTTTATAGTTCTTAAAGATTTCCAATTTAATTTAGGATTCCTAATGATCCTCATTGTTGTTTTTTCTATTATAAGGCTGTAGCCCGTAAATCTGGAAGCTGCTCAGCATGCACTAAAAATGTCAATATGTTTCAAATAAGTACTGTTGCATCTCATAAAAATCTATTCCTCATGAAAATTCCCCATTAAATCAATATCATCTATTATTAGTGTTCTATATGCTACATTTCAAAGAAAAATGAAGACTATGAAGGACCATGACATCACGTAGTCAATCGAAATTCTGCCTAATAAATTCATGGAGCACAGATCAACCTCATTACCTTTCTATATTTTTTTTAGCTCCAGGGTTAACCACCATTATCCTAGATCCTTTATGTCGACAAGGGCTCCTGGACATTGGAGAATTTTTGCGGAGAGCTCTGACACAGTTGTCTGAACCTTTAAGAGTCAGTTTGCAGAGTGCATCTAGAAATGCAAAAAATAAAAAAACACAGACCCATCCCTTTTGCTAATCCTTCTCTCCTGAGCTGTGATCTCTAGGCATTCTGTATCTTCACCTGCTGCAGTCCCATTGAGTCCCAAGCTATGTCGGACTTAATGAGGTTGCTGGTAATCAGAAGGCTAGAAGACACATTTGGAGAGCTTTAACACTGTATCATGCCCACTCTTAATGTAAGCCCCATGTAAACTTGAACTTTACAGTTTGAATAACACTTGGTTCTCTAACAAATAAACCTCCCAAATGTCAGTAGCTTAACACAATAGAAGTTTATTTCTCATTCAGGTGGCAGTGCATTATGGAAATTGCTGGTTGGCAGCCTTTCCTCCACATATGATCCAGGGACGTTGGGTCCTTCCATCTTATGTATGTGCCATAACTAGGGCCTCAGAGAACTCACTTACCAGTGGGCAGAATTGGAAATAAAAGATGGATAAATCATTTCCGGTTTTTCATTAGTTTGGCCTGGAAGGAGTACACATTAATTTAACTCACATTCCATTGTGAGAACTAGTCTTATAACTCTATCTAGATTCAAGGAGAGCTCGGAAATACAGTCTCTAGCTGCAATTCCACCCTTGACCTGACCAAACATGTCCTCTCATCCAGTCCCCATTCCACAGGGGTCCCCTGCTTTGGAATGCTTTCCAAAATTTTCTAAGACTCCATCTGGTACCTGTGACTAGCCAGGACCAGTAGTACCATCCAGGCAGGTTGTTGCCAGTCTGGACTGGGTCCTTTATAGGTCCTGATCACTGGAAAATCCTTCCTTGAAAATTTCTAAGTCTCCTTCCAGTAAGAGGGACCAGTCAGACTGGCAGTGCCAGCTGAGAGGGCACCCTGAGCCCAAACAGGGACCCACATAGGTTCTAGTCTCCATTTCTTCTCTCTGAGTACTCTCCACCTATTCCCCTGTGGTACCCTCACAGGGCACAGATGATCATGGGGTCAACTAGATCCCCTTAGGAGTTCCTGGACTCATATCTGTAAGTTGTTCCAGTGTGTTGTATGGCAGTTCTTTTAGGAAATTGTGCAAGATTGGGCTGCTAGAATAATGCTGACATGCTGACTTGACAGACATAGGACAGGTTCAGCACCCTAGAATCCTGTTAGTCCACCAGCACCAGTTGGGCTTGAGTTACATGTGTGAACCTATGCATGAGTCTTTGGCCATCTGTGTGCCCACTTCTAGTCTATAGCACCAGAGGTGGAGGTTATGGCAGGAGTTTTTTACCTGATATGACTTCTGCCACTGACACCCAGGACACTACTCTCTCTATGGACTTTGTGGCCCTTGTCAAGCAGTCATATAGAGTTAACTATTTCTATCTCCTCTGTGACCTTCTGATATTGTTGTCTCACTTTTCCAATGGGCCTTTCTGATAAATGTCCTCTTTTGCTTTCGCTCATGTGATGATGTCGTAATCATTCCTTATGTGAATGAGATCACTTTTTATGCTCTGCCAGTGGGCCCTCCACTCATCCTCTCTGCTTGTGGTGGCATTTGTAGAATGCAGGGGTGCAGTCAACATGGAAAGACATCCTATCCTAGGAATGCAATGATTATGGCCACTGGGGTTCAAATGAGGCCATGGTTGGAAGATGTGTCATTTTACATGTATGCTGTAAAGTGCCAAATGGTATGTTGAACATGACCATAAAATGACATATTGTTCACATTTTTCTACACACTCTGGGGAAGGTGTGCATTTGTGCTCATCATCAACAATACACAGTAACAATGTGTGAGAGTCCCCTGGAAGCAGATATTCACAGGCACCAGTGAATATCACATGTGGGTAATGGCAATGTCACGGGTCATGGTGTAGCCAGCATGAACTTAAAGGTGTCAAGGGCCTGTAGAAGTAAGAAGATCTAGACTGTTCCAGTACAAGTAGGTGCTCAAGAGCCATGGCAATCTGAGCAACAACAGTGATGTTCTCTTTTCCTCTCAGTGGGAGAATGATCTTGCCATGTGTGCTGCATTAGACAATAGGGAACATAAAGAGATGCTTCCTGGGCCTGAGCAAGAAGATGTGGAACCTGAATCCTACAGGGAACTTTCACAAGAACTGATGGCATAGTAAATTGACAGCTAAGTACCTCCTTTCCCCCTATTATGCTAAATCTTCATCAACAAATCACTATACCTCATGTGGGCTCATGAATTTCACAATACATGTTTTCATTAAATTGTTCACATAGAGAACAGCCCACAAAAATATAAATATTTGCCTAGGACCCTGTGCATTCCAGGGGCAGCTCTGTCTGTCTGGACAGCCCCTTTCCAGCTTTATTCTAAACTACAGAATGGAGAGAAAAAAATCTTGTGTGCACTCCTAGCTAAGGCCAACTCTTCCACAGCACATGGAGTCAGGGCCTGAGAAAGACAATGTCTTCATAGGAGGTTGGCCTGGTATGGAGACTCAAGGCTGAGGAGGGTGAGGTTGATGTTGACAAAGAATAGCATTTCAGCCTGTGGGAACCAGAACCAAAGCAGGTAAGGCAGATGTCTGTAAAGAGGAGAAACCTGTTGTAGTAAAATGTGCTCTTTGGATTACATAGTTCTCAGCATTCATTCATTAATTCATTCATTCAGTTGAGCTCCTCCTATTGGCCAGGCAATGTCCTAAACCACAGTGAACAAGACAGAAGGGTTTCCCACAGTCATGATTGCTACACTCATTCACACACAACTCAGAACAGGAGAAAACTTCCCTGTGGGTTGCTGTCTCTCCTGCACACAGCTCCTGCTTCTTCTGTGATCTCTGTGAGCTACCTTTTAAATGTGGAATTTGTTTTCAAATGTGGCTCTCATGTCTAAGGCTCTCTGTAGAGTGGCTCAGACCAATTTTATGTGGCTTATTGTGGTTCACTCTAATCTGCCCTTTAGGTGCAGCTGTCTCTCTCTGAGGGGCCTCATCTTCCTCTCTCAATAGACCCCATTAAGCTGGCATCATCAGTATCTTAAAATGGAAAATGAAATAGCCTTTGCTAGAAAAATAGTGGAATTTTCATTTTTCTCGCTAAGCTCCCATTGAGTGAGCAATTTTAGGACTTCTGCAAACACTCCCTGCAGAGGAGTCTCTGTAAATGTAGCTTTTGCTCATTTCTGAAAGCACCACTCTTCCATGAGAGGTATAGTCCATTCTTACATATACAGAAATCAGAAAGGTCAAAAAATGAACTAGAGAGCAGAGTAGCCACCTCCTGGTGAACCTGTTACAGTACACTATATTCAGCTTCACTCTCAAGCAATTCATTCATTCATTCACTCATTTTTTCATTCAGCAAATATTAAAGGAGGTCCTGTCACATATCAGACCCTGTGCTTGATGACATGAATACAGCAATGAGCAGAACCCCATCCTCACAAAGTTTGCAGACTGGATGAGTTTTATGCATAGAGGCAGATTCAATGGCACAGGTCCCAGAGTCTGGGGAACATAGCCACCCATTTAAAGGGAGTGGCATGAAAATGAAACAGAGCAATGATTCTTGAAGTGTGATCCATAGACTCATGGGTATCCAGAGACTCTTTTGGAGATTCTGTGAAGTAAAAACTATTTTCATCATTTGCCTTCTCTGAGTTGACATCTGCACTGACGGTGGAAAAGCAGTAGTGGGTAAAGCTACTGGCACCTGGGTACAAATCAAACCAGTAGAACCAAACTGTTCTAGTAGTTTTTTGCTTGTTCACTGCCACATTTGCTGTTAAAAAGAGTTACATTTAAGAATGTCCTTGAAGAAGTAGAAAACATTATTAATTTTATGAAAGCTCAAGCCTTGAGTATAGGTCTTTTTAATATTCTGTGTGCCAAAATGGAAACTACATATAAAGCATTTGTTATACACTACAATACAATGGTTGACTCAAAGAAAACCACTTGTGCGATTGAGTTGTGAGATGAACTGGCTTAATTTTTTTTCATAGAACTACATTTTGACTACATTTTGTAGGACAATCTATGGTGACTTAGACTTAAGTATTTAGTAAACATCTCAAAAATGAACACAGTGAGCCTGCCACTTCAAAAATAAAAAAGCAAATTAACTTTTTTGCTAGTGACAAAATTTGAGCTTTAAAGCAAAAATTAGAATTTTGGGAAATGTAGATTCACCACTGTGAGCTTGACAGCTCCCCAGTATCCAAAAGCATTTTTCACCAGATTAGTGGTGATATTAACAAATGTGACTTTGGGGTATTACATAATGAAAGATACCATCATGTAGAAGATAGATACAACTCAGGTCACCAATATTTTCCAAATGACCAGTGCACAGTGTTACAAAAGCATGACTGCTTAAAAATCCATTCAGTGTGACAGAGAGACCAGTGGATTTAATATAGCAGAGTACAAACATTTATATGGTTTTAGATATTTATTGTTACTAAACTTTTAAAAAAGTCCCTTCTGTTGAGATTTTTCATGTTGCGTCAATGAAGAATATTCAAAACTATCTGGTCTATTAAAATGATTTTCTTTTTTCTAAATGCATATCTATATGCATTTTCTTCATATACTTCAAACAAAACAACAGATTCAATGTAGAAGCAAGAGAACCTATCTTTCATTAAGACAGAGATTAGACATTTGCAATACTGTAAATAAATGCATCTCTTCTAACTAAGTATTTTTTGTTTTGAAAATATATAGTTACTTTTCATAAACGTGCTGTTTATGATACCATGTACTGGGTTGATATTTTAATTTTATAGTTATTTAACAAATTAATATTTTAATATCTTAGTCTTAACTTCTAATCTGGTAGATAGTGATAGACATAATGCATGTAAATACAAGTTGTTTGAGGTTTTCATTAGTTATTAAGAATATAAAGCTTGACATCTGCTGATGTAGAGAAAGTGGCATGTGGCTATGTACTCATCACCACCCACAGGTCTCTCAGCACAGGTTTTGTGAGAGCCTTTTGTCTCCCCTTGAGGAAGGGAGCCTGTCACATGCATTTTTGTATTCTTAATGATTAACACAAGTACTTGGCACATAGTGAGTGTCCAGTGACTATTGAGTTCATGAGCTTATGAATAAATGAGATACTGGATAGCTTCACAGAAGATAGGGGCTGGGACGTAGGCAGAGCAGCTTAATTCAATATGAAGTCAGACCTAGGTGGATATAATGAGATGATCTCTGAAGACCCAGTTCAGTTTCTTCCAGTGTTCTACTTTGCTGTTGAATCAGCTGTCAGGGCATATGCCCTGGCTTCTCTCATGCTGATCCAGTTGGCCATGCTAAGACACAGGTACCCTGGGGAAGGACTGCTATAGGTAGACGAAACCTCAAGTGATGTGTTTTGCATGGCTCCATAGCAATGACCTGATTCAATGGGAAATGTGCTTTAACCTGGCTGCTGCCAGCACACCAACCAGGCTCATGAAAGTGAGCAAATCAGCAGAGTGTTCATGGACATATGCCTGTGAGTTGAACCCACTTAGCAACGGGAAGGGCTTTATATTCTATCCATTGTAGTTTATTTAAGCCCTTCTGGCCTGAATGCACATGTGCTTACATTATAATGGTCACTGTAGTGTACACCAGGCCAAATTCATTGGTAAGTCCCCTGCACAGACAAGCCAAGAAACCTGGCCATTCATTCCATACAGGTGCACGGAGGCCACTACATTGGAAAGGTCCTTAGAGGTTCTGTCAGGACAGAAGCCTTGAACCCCTGACAATGGAAGTTTTCTAATTAGAAAGACATGAATGTCCCAGTGGACTTTAAAATGTTAATGCAGAGCCATAAAAGCTTTAAGTACATTTTAAGTTCCGGCTGGTGTTTAATGGGGTAGGAGTAGAAGTATGCCTGATGTCCATAGAAATTTGATCAATTGAGAAATATGCCCCCAGCTTCCTACACCAGAGAGCACTGCCAGATCTGCCCCATTCCTGTACACTCTTCCAAATGACTATTTCCAAATTAGCACAAATGTGTGCTTTTTAATATCCTCCCTACCATGAACTTCCTGCCTTATAACTTAACGTCTTCCATATGAAGGAGACCCTCATTTTTCCACCCCTTACCTTGGACTAACTGGGTCCTAACAAGCTCCTAGAAATGTTCACAAGGGATCAGCTTTCTGCCTTGCCCTTCTATGGTCCTCAAACCACTCTCTTCGCAAGAACTAGCCATTTATTGGCCATTGTCTTCTTTGCCTGGGGAAGGACCTTGATTACTTTCACATGGCCCCTTGTAGTAACTTGGGAACAAGTGGAAAGAATCAGAAATTCAGAAGTGGTGGTTTAGGCTGGGCCTTCACTCTCAGGATTTATAGACGGGAGGGGGAAAAGCAACTCTGAGCTTCCAATTCTTCATACAGGGCTTCCTCTTAGGGATATCTGGGGCACTGGGGGCCAGAGGCCTGAAGACATCCTTTTGTGTCCAAATGGGACATGCCAGCCTGTTGGCCTGGGAAGTCTTGTGGTGAGTCTTTAGTTTTCTCCTTTGAAAAGTAATGGCAATGGTATGGCTGTGGGAAGGGAAGGGTTAACAAAGTAAAGAGTAAGGTAGAACAAGTTATCATTTTCAGAGCATCAACTCCAGGCAAGTCCTTGTGCTAACTGCTAAAGAGATAAGGGATGCAAAAACAAATCTGATTTTGCCAGGCAAAGAAGGGGGGAGTCTGTACTTCAAGAGGGCAATGTGGACCAAGAAAATCAGTAGATATTTTTGGGGGAATTGGAAAGTAGCTGGGAGCTGCTGGAGTGGAGAGGTGTATGAGTGTGTTGGAAGGGAGGATGAGGGGGTCAGTGCTACAAGAGCTAAAATATAGTGAAAAACTCAGCTGGAGCAAAAAGTTTCTTGAGTTGGGCACTTATCCTGTAGGTATAATTTCCTGCGCAGTTTCCTGGAACACTGGAACATTTCATTCTCAGATGTGTGTCAATGTGCTCTGACTGCCCTTCTGTCACAATGGACGAACTGTCTGTACTCCTGTGGAGAGCCAACCCTCTGTGTTTTCATTTGAACCCCTTCCAGTCATCCTCTCATCCCAGTTGAGCAGCACTTATTACCGGGTGTTGTAGAGTTAATTTTGTGTATTGTCTGTCTTCCTCACCAGACTGTAAGCTCCGCAAGAGCAGGGAATTTGTCTTTTGTTTTCAATGATATATTTTCAACATCTAGACAATTTATAACATGAAGACCTCAAAAAATAGTTGCTGAAAGAATGTTAACAGTTGTTCAACAAAAGTCATTGCCAAATATATTTGGGAACTTGAGAGTTAACCATAGTTCAAAAGGAAACAAAAGTTTCCTTTTCCAGGAGACTTTTAAGACTCTTTAATATGCTACTGAACAAATGGGAGATAATGGTTGCTTGAACCAGTATGGAGGCAGTGGAGGTGAAGGAAAGAGATGGTTTTGAATCTGCTTTAGAAGTTGAGTTGACAGGACTTCTTGATGGATTGGATATAAGTGATTATGGAAAAGGAGAAAATCGAGAACTCTGTGTGTGTGTGTACATGAGTGTATGTGAACACATACAGGTACGCATGCACATGCTTCATTTGAGCACGTGGGTTGGTTGCTGGCCCATTCAATGAAGCTCTAGAGGAATTGGTAATTGGTTGAAAGAGGACAGCTGGGGAGCAAGGCAGGAGCCAGGACATCCAAGTCTTGTCACATCGAACCAAGCCTTCTGGACTTTATCCTGGGAGTAATGGGGAGTCTCTTAAGAATTTTAAATGGAGGATTGGCATAATCAGATTTGCATGTTAAAAAGGTGACTCTGGCTGCTGTTTGAGTATATTAAAGGGTGAAAGAGTGGAAGCAGAAAGAACACATAGGAGGCTGTTGCTGCAGTGCAAAGATGTAACACCCCAAACCTTAGTTTGCTGAACAGGGCCAGTCAGGACACCTGAGCCGGGTGTAGGTATGTCCCTTCGATGCTCACATAGCCTCTCATTCTTCACACTCCCTCCTGTGTAGGACCTTAGTTAGAATGGTCTCTTCCCACATCTGGGTGGGTTATGTGAATGTACACACACAGACACAGTGGCTAGCAACCAGTCCTGGCACTGACCCTCAGAAACTTGCTGCAGACACTCCGACATCAGATTAGTTTCCACCCAGCCATTGGCTTCAGCAGGGAGACATGTCTGCATGGTCAGCTGTGCTCACTACATTTTAGTTCAAATTTCCATTGCTGCCTCTTTAGTCAAAGTCTAATTTCACTTTGTTGTAGTTCTGCAAATCCCAAACTATGAACTATGCAAAGCCTACTCCATTGGGAGAGAATGTGTAACCATGAAACAGTGGATGATGTGTCTGGGCCATTGGCACATGTGCATATTGAATTCATGAAGTCTAACAGTTCATGGGAAGAATGGTTCAGTTCGATTAATGGCCAGGTGGTGGGAGTAAGACTGATTATATATGCACATGTCCTTAGAACCACAGACTGTCAGAGGTGGGCGAGCAAGTAGTGAGCATCTACTCCAACCTCCTTTACCTATAAACAGAAATTGAAGTACAGAGAGGGATGAGTCACCCAGGCTAATGTGCACTTGGACTATACTGCAGTGAGTAACATGAATAGGGCAGCATAGGTAGTACAAAGATGAGATGATTTGCCCTGAGCATCTGCAGATCTGCTTTTAGGAGCTCTACTCCTAACTCTCTGTGCTTCAGTTTCTCCATCTGAGCATTGAGGAGGCTGGGGCTTGATTTAAATACATTAATAGTTCTTGGCTCCTTGTTCAGATTCATCTGAAAAGCCTGAGCTCCCCTTCCCATCCCAGGTTGTCATCCTCCTCCACTATGGGCAAGGATGAGGTTTAACAGGCAACAATTTCAGACTGGTTCCTGCATGGTCCTGTGTTACACAGAGAACATCTAAGAAAATCAGCCAAACCCTGGTCACTGGAATTCAATAAAGTGGGGAAAAAAACAAAACAAAACCCTATCTACTCCAAAAGTTTACACCTGAGCAAAAATAAAATTTCATCCAAAGAGCAGACCTGCTAGGCTGCAAGTTTAATAAGCTATTAAATGGCACCATCTGAAAACTGCAATTAAAGCAAAAACAATGTAAAATAAATCAAGAGAGATAAGAAAAGATTTCACATTGTTAAAAGTTTATGCTATTTCTGACTTCCCAAAATGTTACCATTAACCTGGGAGTTAATCAGAGTTTTTCATTTACCCGCTGTTCGAAGCCATATGAGCACTTTAACAGGGTAAATAAAAAGATCTAAAGAAGCAATAAACGCGAATGTCACAAGTGGCAATCATCTACCTTGTGAGGCTCATGCCATACAAAGCATCGCACAGCTGGAAACAAATGATTCCACAGAACACTGTAAATAACCTCCAAGCCCATTCCTAATTAAAGTGAAGCCCCACTTTCTCATGGGCATTGAATATATGAACCAATTAAGGAAATATCATTTCTTTCCTGAAAGGGCTGTGCTCTCTTGTTCATTCTCTCTCTCTCTCCTCCCCATTTCTCCCTCTTTCTCTGTCTCTCTCTGTCTCTTTGTGTGTCTCACTCTCTTCTCTATAGAATTTCCACTGAAGAGCTGGCCCCCAGTGTTCCCAAGCCGCAATAATGAGACATCCCAGCTTTAAGCAAATTTTGCACCTGTAATCTGCAGAAATATAGCCGTAGCATTTGAAAAATTACCTCCATGCTGCACAGTGCCATGAAAATTTATCTTTGAGATGATTTTATTGCATGGTTACCCTAGGCAATTAAATCAATAAATCTTAACTGTCAGGAAGGTTGGCCCTGTGCCAGAAATAAATGAAATGCGCAAAATCAGTAAATAAAAGGTTCCTGACAACTCATTCCAGAAATTATTTAGCAGTTGGGGTTGTAGGGGGTTTTGTGTTTCACTCCCCAGCCTTTATTGACATTCTTTCTGTGAAATGATTATGCTAACAAACACAATGGCTCCAGTACAAAGAAGTCATAGTTTGCCAAGCCATAAATTACAGTCCCTGAAAGTCAGGAAGGAAATGTAGCTACATGGCCGGAAGTGGTAGGCCAGGACCATTTGGGGTTGGGGGAAGGTCTAGGAAGCAGCTCCCTTGGCCCTGCTCCTCCCCTTGACTACTACATGTCCATCTCACTGGCCTTTGGCCTGATTGGAGGTGACTTCTCCTCATGGGGCCCAACCTGCTTGACTTGCCTTCTCATACCCTACCACCTGTATTCTCCTAAGGGGCCTATGGAAGGCCAATCTTATGCGTGTAGTGTGTGTATCATTCTCTATTTCCAGAAACAATCCCAATGCCACATGTGAATGTAGAGGAGTAGAATGTGGGTAGGTTTGCTAGGTTAATTGTAATAGTTATTGAGTATTTCTTCTATGCTATATATACCCTTTATATGGGGCTAAGTTTGGGAGGCATTTTATTGTCTCCATGTTATAGGTGAGAAAAATGAAATGTAGAAAGGTTGGGATGGATCCAAAATGGCCGATTAGGAACAGCTCAGGATTGCAGCTCCCAGCAAAAGTGCAGAGGGTGAGTGGACGCTGCATTTCCAGATGGATTTTTATTGCCCACAGATGAGGAGATTCCCAGGCGGAGAAGCCCCATGGGACACCAATGAAGCTGGTTTGGCTGGCACAGCTGGTTTCGCCCCTGTGGCTGTTTTCACTGGCGCGGCCGGTGTGGCTGTTTTGGCTGTCGCCCCAGCGTGGCAGTTCTCCATACAAAATACACAGGTCCAGGTGCCATTTTAGCTGGTGATTGGAGCTCCTGGGAGACAGAGTCACCCATTCAACTGGTATAAAAGGGGACTGAAACAGGGAGCCAGGCCAGGAGATTCCCGGGCAAAAAAGTGCCACAAATCTCAGCGTGGCTGTTTCAGCTGGGACAGTGGGTCACCACACAGGAAATCACACAGATCCTGGTGCCTTTTCAACAGGCGACTGGAACACCTGGGACACAGAGTCGACTGTTCGACTAAAAAAAAAAAAAAAAGACTCCGAGGCAGGGAGCCAGGTGATCAGGCTCAGCTGGTCCCACCCCCACAAGAAAACAGCAATCTGAAACTCTCTGGATTGAGAGTTTCACAGCAAGCACAGCTAAATCCGGAATGGTCCAGCTCTGTGGGGGAGGGGCGTCTGCCATTACCGAGGCAGTCCACCACTATGGAGGTAGTCCGCCATTGTTGAGGCAGCCCGCCATTACAGAGAGAGTCCGCCATTATAGAGGTGGGCTGCCATTGCCAAGGCAGTTCTAACTACACCCATATAAACAGGACTGCAGGGAAGTTCACATGGCAGCTGGGCGGAGCCCAGAGCAGCTCAGCAAAGCCTCTGCAGGCAGACAGTGACTAGGCTGCCTCCTCACGGGGCAGGGCAGCCCTGAAAAAAGGCAGCAGCACAACAGAAACTCATAATTAAAGCCCTAACTCCCGGGGACAGAGCACCTGGGAAAAAAAAAGGGGGAGTGTTATGAGTTCTGCTGCAGCTGACTTAAACATACCTGCCCAGTAGCTCTGAATGAACAATGGAACTCACAGCTTAGCACTTGAGCTCCTCTAAAGGATAGACTGTCTCCTCAAGCAGCTCCCTGACCCCCATATATCCAAAGAGTCACCTCATAAAGGAGAGCTCAGACCGACATCTGGCGGGTATCCTTCTGGGACAAAGATAGCAGAAGAAACTGGCAGCAACCATTACTGTTCTGCAGCCACTGCAGGTGATCCCCAGGCAAGCAGGGCCTGGAGTGAACCTCAGCAGTCCTACAGCAGAGGGGCCTGTTAGAAGGAAAACTAAAAAACAGAAAGAAATAACTTCATCATCAACAAACTGAATGTCCACTCAGGGACCCAATCTGAAAGTCGACAACTACAAAGACGTCAGGTGGATAAATCCACAAAGATGGGAAGAAACCAGCACAAAAAGGATGAAAACACCCAAAACCAGAACGCCTCTCCTCCTACAAGGGATGACAACTCCTCACTAGCAAGGGAACAGGCTGGATGGAGAGTGAGTGTGATGAATTGGCGGAATCAGGCTTCAGAAGGTGGGTAATAAGAAACTTCTGTGAGCTAAAATAACATGTTCTAACAGAATGCAAAGAAACTAAAAACACTGAAAAAAGATTTGATGAAATGCTAACGAGAATAAACAACTTAGGAATATAAGTGAATTGATGGACCTGAAAAACACAACATGAGAACTTCGTGAAGCATACACAAGTTTCAACAGCCGAATTGACCAAGCAGAAGAAAGGATATCAGAGGTCGAAGATCAACTCAATGAAATAAAATGAGAAGGCAAGATTAGAGAAAAAAGGGTAAAAAGGAATGAACAAAGTCTCCAAGAAATATGGGACTATGTGAAAAGACCTAATCTACATTTGATAGGTGTACCTGAATGTGATGAAGAGAATGAATCCAAGCTGGAAAATACTCTTCAGGATATTATCCAGGAAAACTTCCCCAACCTAGCAAGGCAGGCCAATATTTAAGTCCAGGAAATACAGAGAACACCACAAAGATATTCCTCAAGAAGAGCAACCCCAAGGCACATAATCGTCAGATTCACCAGGGTTGAAATGAAGGAGAAAATGCTAAGGGCAGCCAGAGAGAAAGGTCGGGTTACCCACAAAGGGAAGCCCATCAGACTCACAGCAGATCTCTCAGCAGAAACCCTACTGGCCAGAAGAGAGTGGGGGCCAATATTCAACATCCTTAAAGAAAAGTACTTTTCAACCCAGAATTTCATATCCAGCCAAACTATGCTTCATAAGCAAAGGAGAAATAAAATCCTTTGCAAACAAGCAAGTACTCAGAGATTTCGTCACCATCAGGCCTGCTTTACAAGAGCTCCTCCTGAAAGAGGCTCTGCACATATAAAGGAACAACCAGTACCAGCCACTCCAAAAACATACCAAATGGTAAAGAGCATCAACATCAATGAAGAAACTGCATCAACTAACGGGCAAAACAGCCAGCTAGCATCAAAACGGCAGGATCAAACTCACACATAACAATATTAACCCTAAATGTAAATGGACTAAATGCCCCAATCAAAAGACACAGACTGGCAAATTGGATAAAAAGCCAAAACCCATCGGTGTGCTGTATCCAGGAAACCCATCTCAAATGCAAGGATACACAAAGGCTCAAAATAAAAGGAGATGGAGGAAGATTTACCAAACAAATGGAGAGCAAAAAAAAAGGAGTTGCAATTCTCGTCTCTGATAAAATAGACTTTAAAACAACAAAGATCAAAAGAGATAAAGAAGGACGTTACAAAATGGTAACATGATCAATGCAACAAGAAGAGCTAACGATCCTAAATATATACGCACCCAACACAGGAGCACCCAGATACATAAAGCAAGTTTTTAATGACTTACAGAGACTTAGACTTCCACACAATAATAGTGGGAGACTTTAACACCCCATTGTCAATATTAGACAGATCAACCAGACAGAAAATTAACAAGGATATCCAGGACTTGAACTCAGACCTGGACCAAGCAAACCTAATAGACATTTACTGAACCCTCCACCCCAAATCCACAGAATATACGTTCTTCTCAGCACCACATCACACGTACTCTAAAATTGACCACATAATTGAAAATAAATCACTCCTCAGCAAATGCAAAAGAACGAAAATCATAACAAACATTCTCTCAGACCACCACAGTGCAATCAAGTTAGAACTCAGAATTGAGAAACTAACTCAGAACCGCACAGCTTCATGGAAACTGAACAACTGGCTCTTGAATGTTGACTGGATAAACAATGAAATGAAGGCAGAAATAAAGATGTTCTTTGAAAGCAGTGAGAACGAAGACACAACATACCAGCATCTCTGGGACACACTTAAAGCAGTGTCTAGAGGAAAATATATGCCCACATGAGAAGCAAGGAAAGATCCAAAATCGACACCCTATAGTCAAAATTGAAAGAGCTAGAGGAGCAAGACCAAAAAAACTCAAAACCTAGCAGAAGACAAGAAATAGCTAAGATCAGAGCAGAACTGAAGGAGATAGAGACACAAAAATCCCTACAAAAAAAATCAATAAATCCAGGAGCTGTTTTTTTGGAAAGATAAACAAAACAGAAAGGTTAAATGATGAGTTGACCGGACAGTGGCAGAGTGACTATTCTAGCCAAGGCCAGCCTTCTCATGGCTCCTTCCTGGGACACCTGTGCTGTCCTCGGTGCATATGTCATGGACACAGAGAACTGGAGCCAGTGTTTGGGCAAGCCTGTTCTTACCTTAGTTCCCAGGCCTTCTTCTTATCTGAATTCTTCCTCCCTAAATGATAGATATCCTCCATTGAGGGTTCTTTGGGGATGCCCCCACAGAGCTGACAATGGCTCATGGGCTGTAAGGGTGATAGCATGTTTGAGGGCCATCTGAGAGTCTGAGTGGGGGCCTGCAGCAGGCCCTGGCATAAGGCCTTTGTACCTAGTATGCCCTAGGCCTGAACTGCTCTTCCCTCTCTTCCTTGTCTGCTTGAGGCTTACATAGCTTTCAGGTTTCAGATCAAATGACATCTCCTCAGTGAAGCCTTCCTTGACTTCCCACCCACCTCCCACTATACACTAGGCTTTTATAGTAGCAAGCAATTTTTCTTCATAATATTCCTCTTATTTGCAACTTCCTATTCATTTGTGTAAATACCTGCTGATGGCTCTCTCTCCTTTTGGACCATATGATCCATGTGGGTTGGGGAGCATCTGGTTTTGCTTCCCCATGAGGTACTAGAACCTCATACTCTCCACATAATGACAACTTAGCAAATAAAGGAATGAGTGCTATATTAATCTGCTAGGACTGCTATAGCAAAGTACAATACAGTTGGTTGCTTAAACAATATAAAGTCAGGACGGGCATGGTGGTTCACACATGTAATCCTAGCACTTTGGGAGGCCAAGGTGGACGGATCACCTGAAGTCAGGAGTTCAAGACCAGCCTGGTCAACGTGGTGAAACCCTGTCTCTACTAAAAATACAAAAAAATTAGCTGGGCATGGTGGCAGGCTCCTGTAATCCCAGCTACTCAGGAGGCTGAGGCAGGAGAATCGCTTGAACCCGGGAGGCGGAGGTTGCAGTGAGCCGAGATTGTGCCACTGCACTCCATCCTGGGCAAAAAGAGCAAAGCTCCATCTCCAAATATATACATATATATTTATATTTATACATATGTATACATTTGTAGATGTATAAAGTATGTGTCACAGATTTAGAAGCTGGAAGTCTAAAATCAAAGCAACAGCAAGGTTGGTTCTTTCTGAGAGCTGTAAAGGAAGGATGTGTTCTGGGCATCTCTCGTTGGCTTATAGATGGCCATCTTCACATTTACATGGCCTTCTTCCTCTATGTGAGTCTGTCTCCAAATATCCCCTTTGGCTAAGAACACCAGTTATGGTGGATTAGCACTGAATTTAATGACCGCATTTTAACTTGAGATTACTTCTGAAAGACTCTCTCTCCAAATAAGGTCACATGCTGAAGTACTACAGGTTAGGACTCTGACATGGATTCAACCCATAACTAGGCACAACTGACCCAAAGGCAGAAATTCTTCAGTCTTCTCCATGGCAAGCAGTTAGAACTTTCTTCCAGCTTAGAGCTAAGGAGAATGGCAGGTCAATTCCCAGCTGGCTCCTACAACTCTGCACATTCAAATCTAATAAGCATGTCCCTGGGAGAATTACAGCTAACCTGCACAGCCCTGATACCAATGGCTGCATGGAAGTCTCCTGAAGCTAGTGGAGGGCTGGATGACCCCAAGAGTATGGAGCAGTTGGGGTCCAGCCCTTGGCTAGCACAGCAAGTGAGAGGCACTGTACCAGCTAGGGATGAGCACAAACACAAGGCCTCAGATTTGGGTATTTCTAGGTCAAGGCCTGCTTTCCTCTCCCTTCCCACCCACTCAATCTTCTCTCTATCCATTGCCTCCTACAGCAGGACAGAGAGGCAGAGGCTGGGCTAGGCCTTGAGGGGTGCTCTTAAGGAGAATGGATTTAAGAGGACTCTCTAGGGTTGAAGACAGGGCAGGGGTTTCCTGACAAGGTAAAGGAGCTGCCTATGCATCAGAGATTCCCCCATGACCAAGGGCAGGGTAAATTGCAAGGAAACAGCTCAGGAGAATATGCAAAGCTCAAGAGGAAGTGGTGGAAGTAGGCAGGGACTGTAGACAAAGGCTGAGAGAAATAAAGCTTGGCCCCTTCAAGAGTCTGATGCTATGTGGGAGCAGGGTTTAGGTCTTCCAGGAGTGCTTGGAAAGTGGGACCAGAAAAGGAAGTTGTCCTTGGCAAGCCCCCTTGGCAGGAAACCTTACATCATGTTAGGGCAGCGGCAGCTATAGTCAAAAGGAGAGAGGAGTCGATCTGCACCTCTCCCATCAGGATATTGGGTCTCCTTGGGGGTATGAGAGATGTTAGAAGCCATTCTGCAATCACTGGAGGGTAAGAGAAACAAAAAGTGGGAATATATTCTTCCTTCTTCCTCATTGGAGCTCCCCTTTCAGCTTCAGCTAATGCAAATCTTTTTTTTTTTTTTTTTTTGAGGCGGAGTTTCACTCATGTTACCCAGGCTGGAGTGCAATGGCGCGATCTCGGCTCACCGCAACCTCCGCCTCCTGGGTTCAGGCAATTCTCCTGCCTCAGGCTCCTGAGTAGCTGGGATTACAGGCAGGCGCCACCATGCCCAGCTGATTTTTTGTATTTTTAGTAGAGACGGGGTTTCACCATGTTGACCAGGATGATCTCGATCTCTTGACCTCGTGATCCACCCGCCTCAGCCTCCCACAGTGCTGGGATTACAGGCTTGAGCCACCGCGCCCGGCCCTTTTTTTTTTTTTTTTTTTTTTTTTTTTAAATAATTCTTCCTGGCAAGTTCCCAGGGCAGATAACTCCTCATCAGCACATCATGAGCACCAAGGTGGTTATTTCCAAATTAATGGTTTGAAGCAAAATATGAGCATTGTTAGTGAACTGGGGGCTGATAGATGGCAAAGGCACAGTGTTTAATAGCTAAGTGCAAACTTTGTGATGACAGCCACAAGTCGTCAAAATAACAATAATTTGCATTTCTGTAGCACCTTTCATCTGACTAATGAGCTTAACACAATTAGTTCATTAATTTATAACGCTCCCTTAAGCAGCACAGAAGTAAGGGTTGTTTGAATAATTTTCTGCTTGGAGAAACTAAGGCACAGAGAAAAGGACGGTGTTGGTGGCAGGGCCATAGTTTAAGTAGCTCCAGCCCCACTGCTCCAGGGATAATAGGAAGGCAGAAGAGTCCTCTGTGCAAGGTGTGAAGTATTCTTGTACCTAAGGGGAATGGGGTAGACAGAAATCTAAGATGGCCCATAAGATTCATGCCCCCAGTATACACACCCTGCATAAACACCCTTGAGTGTGGGCAGGACCTGTGAAGATGAATGTCACTTGTGTGACTACGTTGCATTATATGGCAAAGGTGAAGGGATTTTGCAGAAGTAATTAAGGTCCCTCATCAATTTAATTTGAATACATTAGCACAGTGATTATTCTGGGTGGGTCTGACTTAGGGGAGATTTTGAAAGAGGGTATAGAGGACAGGCCCTGTCTTCTGTTGGTCTTGAGGAAGCTAGATAATCTCACAGCTGCAAAAAAAAAAAAAAAAAAAAAATGAACTCTGCCAACAACCGGAGGAAGTATGAAAGGATACCCAGAGCTGCAGCTGATCACACCTCTGGCAAATACAATTGATTGCACCTTTGTGAGTCCCTGAGCTCCTGACCCACAGAAACTGAGAGGTCGTAACTACATACATTGTTTTAAGCCACTAAGTTTGTGAAAATACTTTGTTACCCAATAACAGAAGCTAACAAAAGACATCACCTGTACCTTGCAGATGTTGTGTTTTGTGTTCGGAGCTGATTAAGACTATGGATTCAACTGGATAGTCAAATATAAATCTGAAATCCTAAATGGAAGAAACTTTTTTCTCAGTCATCCTGTATCCAGATGTGCCCTAAACAATGTTGTCTCTTTTAAAGAGCCTTTATTTCATTCAAAGATTTGATGGAATCATGGAACACGAGTGCAGGTCTCCCCAAAGCTTAGATGCAAAACTGGGTCGCTTCTCTGCCCCAAACAAAAGGTTATACTCTCAGAAGGCACTGGCATGGCTTAGTTCATAAGGGACTACAATTTACACTTGACAGTTTAGTTAGCAAAGATTATAATCATTTTGTGGATGACTATTTCCATTAGTAACAGATTCTACAGGGATTTTAAGGATATTCCGGGATCCAAAGTATACACCATGGGATTTGAATATGAGTTCCCAAGCCCAAATGTCCGATGGCTTTTGAATGACCTTTGATTATCTACCAAAGACAGGCTATGGGCCCAGAAATTCGGTCATATTCAAGGATCCAGTCCACCACTGCCAGACACTGGTGGTGGGTTGGGGTTGGTGGGGGATATGGTGTACAACCACAGTTGAAGGAGCTTTGGCTAGTAAGTGGATTCTTAGTTCTCATTGCAGATTAGAATCACTTAGAAAAGTTTATAAACTACCCATTTGCAGAAGTTGAGGGTTGGAGGTAGAGAGTAGTATCCAAATCAACTGGATCAGAATTTCTGAGATGGGCTCCCAGAATTGGTAAGATTTGAAGCTCAGCTAAGGTGAAGGTGCTCTGTGCCAGAGTGTGGGAGATGAGCTGGGCCTAAAGTCCAGAGCAAGGATACACCAACTGGGTACTGGAGGTGTTTGGGCCATACTTTGAAGGAGCTGGCTCTTTCTCAGTGAGGGCAATGTTTTAGATGTGTTTGGTGTCTATCACAGGACTTGTTCAGTGATTCTTGGTCAAGACTTGGTCAGTTTAGGGGGTGACCAGAATGCTTTGGGGCTTCCAGGAGAAGACCACAAATAAAGCTTGCCCCTTCCTCCTGTCAGTTGACCTTTCAAGGCCCTTTTTTGATTCCTGGTATAGTGAGTTTGAGGAAATTTGGGGGCTCATCAGGGAAAAGGATATCACTGTGAGGTGACAGTAGCACACAACAAGCTTTATTTGGGTGACACTGACAGATTTGCATGTTGGAGGGGTGAGAGAAGTCCTTCACAGAATAAGACCTTCCAGATGCTAGGGTCCAGAGGCTACCACCAGGAAGGGGAAGAGAACTAAGAACCTGGTAGTGGGGAGAAAGTGGGCTTCTATGCCTAGCTGATATCACTCAGTAACTCAATGGGGAGTCTCTGTTCAGACAGCTCTGAAGGGCAGCCATGGTCTTTGTATCCCCAAGGTTATCTGATCTATACCTAAGAGATGTTGGGTACAGCTTCATGAGGTGTGCAAAACAAACAGGCTCTAAACTGCTAAAAATCTGCTTATTCGGGCTATATTTAAAACAATTTGATGTGTAAAATATTGGTTTTGTCCCCAGGGCTTTTGAGCTAACCAGTCCTGGCCTGCTGTGAAGACGTAAACAACATGGGGACCCATACACAGAGGACATTTATAACACTAGGATAAACTCAGGAAGTTTTGCTCCCACTGCTTAGTCTGTGGTTTCTATTTTTAGTTTTTTAATTTTAATTTTTTTTTTTTTTTTTTGTCCTGCAAATGCTTTGGCCCAGCAAGGATGTGGGAGGGGCTTTTAAAATTAACCTCTATGAGAGAAGGTTCCTTCCGGATCCTTTCTGGTCATTCATTGCTGTGTCCTCAGAGTTGAGAATTCTGGGAGAACCTCAGATCCATACCACAATCTGCCCAGGTCCATTCATGCTGAAGAGGATTGTTTCCAGAGAGATACATCCTTCCTCATGAATTTCCCCTCACATCTCTGGCCTGCTGCAGGGTTTATCTTATTTTGGAAATGAGAATATGTTCAAGTGAATTGTGGTTTCAGCTAACTGGAAAATACCTGGAGAGTTATAAAAGCATGAAAAGAAATTCCTTCCCTAGAGAAGAATACTCAGAGCTTGGATTCCTGTGGGATGTTTTTCCTAGAGCACTGGAAGCACCATTATCTCCTGTTCCCCCAGGAAGGTGGGTGGGATAAATGGGAAACTGGGCCTTTTCTCTGATAAGCCTAGAACTGTGGTTCTTCATACTGGTTTCACATAAGAATCAACAAGGGAGCCTTAAAAGATACAGTTATTAAAGACCTTTGACACACACCTATGGAATCAGAATCTCTGAGGAGGAGGCCTGACATTTGCATTTTTAAAAGTCCTCCTGTATTTCTTCAAGGTGGAGAGTCCCAGGGCTAGGAAAACAGGGATTGAAAGTCATTTCCTGTCTCTCCCTGAACTCCTGAACTCACACACTGGTTTGTGTAATTGTCAATCCCAGTAACCCTGCAGCTCATGACCTGCATAATTGCAAAGGGCTTTGACACCATGAGTCAATTTCAAATGCCGATACCCGAAACTTATTGGCCAAATCTCCCTTACCAAATTATATAGATTCCCTCTTATATCACAGCTATCATTTTTACTATTTTATTATCTTTTCTTAAAAGGGGGATGAAACAAAATCTCCCACCAAAGCCTAAAATGTGTTTCCTGGAGAAACTCACAAAGCTAAACATACTCTTTCCCCAAAGCATGAGGCTCAGTGCATTCCTAGTCCTCTGTGTGATACATTCTGCCACAGACTACCCACTTGTGGCACACCCCCTGCTAGACATGCAACCTTGAAGTTGCCTCACTACTCTTACACCCTCAGAGGATTAAGTCTGTTGGCTTTGGGAATGACAGTGTGTCAGAAAAAATTATTTGGAAAAACAAAATCCTCAGGGTTTCCAAGAGAGAGTAGGATAAGAAACACCACTCTAGATAACATCTTGCTCACTTCTGGGTAGCAGGGAGAAGGTGGATATGACCAACTTCATTTTGCAGAGGAAGAAAGTTGGACACAAAAAGGTTACATATCTCACTTAACTCAGGCAGTGAAAACCTCATTTAAAATCCCGCCAAAAGCCTAGGGGACTCACTCCCCTGGGATGTTCTACTGCCCTTCTGAACCATTCGCTGTACCTCAGAGGCAAGGAGTAGGAGTTAAGGCGGGGCTGGGCCTGTCTTAAAGTGAACTGATATTAAAACTCTACCAATTGGCTGGGCACAGTGGATCACGCCTGTAATCCCAGGACTTTGGGAGGCTGAGGTGAATGGGTCACTTGAGCGCAGGAGATAGAGACCAACCTGGGCAACATGGTGAAATCTCATCTCTACTAAAAATACAAAAATTAGGTGAACATATTGCCTTGCACCTATAGTCCCAGCTACTCTGGAGGCTGAGGTGGGAAAGTTATTGGAAAAGTGTCCAGATCCAGACCCCAAGACAGGATTCTTGATATCATGCAAGGAAGAATTCGGGTGAATCCATAGAATAAAGTGAAAGCAAGTTTATTAAGAAAGTAAAGGAATAAAAGAATGGCTACTCTATAAGCAGAGCAGTAGCAGGATCTGTTGGAAGGCCATTTTTATGGTTATTTCTTGATTATATGCTAAACAAGGGGTAGATTATTCATGAGTTTTCAGGGAAAAGGGTGGGCAATTACCAGAACTGAGGGCTCCTCCCCTTTTAAGGCCATATAGAGTAACTTCCTGAGGTTGGAATTGCATTTGTAAATTATCATGATGCTGGTGGAAATGTCTTTTAGCATGCTAATACATTATAATTAGCATATAATGAGAAGTCAGGACCACCAGAGGTCACTTCTGTTGCCATCTTGGTTTTGCAGGATTTGGCAGGCCTTTACTGCAAGCTCTTTTAACAGCAAGGTCTTTGTGACCTGTATCTTTTACCCACCTGCTATCTCATCCTGTGACTAAAAATACCTTAACCTCTTGGGAATGCAGCCCAAGAGGTCTCAGCCTTATTTCACCCAGCTCCTATTCAAGATGGAGCTGCTCTTGTTCAAACACCTCTGATAGGAAGATCATGTGAGCCCGGGAGGTGGAGGTTGCAGTGAGCTGTTATTGTGCTACAGCACTCCAGCCTGGGCAACAGAGTGAGACCCCGTCTCGGATAAATAAATAAATAAATAGCTCTAGCAATCCAAGGCCTGATCTTTATCTTAGCAAGAGTGACTAGCCTGAAAGGTGGTGTCGTCTCTTCTTCTATTTGTTACTTCCAAGACTAAAGGGCCCCACCTCACCAAATGTTTCCTGAGTTGCTCACTCCTCCTGTGCCCTGGTCTCTCTTCACAGAAAAAGGTGTTTCTGGAAGATTGGCCCAATGCCTTTCCTTTAGAGACCTCTGGAAAGATTGAGAGGAAATCACTTCCTGAAGGCTTGTGGTCCTGCTTTACATTCGTTTCTAAAATGTAAATAATATATGCTATAGAATCAATAGCATTATTAATAATAACAGGTAGTAGAGGGTAATAGTTAAGATTAAAGCCTTTGGGGCCACCTGGCTGTGTGACATCAGGCAAGTTGCTTAACTTTTTTGCGTCTCCATGTTGTCATCTATATAACAGAGATATGCTAGTACCTATCTCATAGGGCTTTTAAAAGAATTACATGTATTAATATATAAGAAAGTGCTAAAACAGTGCCTGGACTTCAGCGCCTTACTGGTGCTTGTAAATGCCATGGCAACTAATCAATTAGCATAATTCTAGCACCCCTAATTTTTTAAAATGTCATTCTGCATATTTCCTCTAAGTTCTTCTCTGCATGTGTACATACTTTTACCTAGGCATAGTTATCATTTATAGTATCTGTTTGTTTTGAGAGAAGTAGAAAACAACTTGGTTTTTTGAGAAAACATGTATAATCCATTTAGCTCTTTTTTACTCAGCTCATGTATTTCCCCATCATCTCACGATAAAAATGTTCGTATTTACAGATACTGTGGGTTTTACATTTTGGAAAGGATTTGGAATTCTTAGTGGCAGTATTACAACTATCAGGTTTAATCGCATTTAGCTACATTCGTGTTCACACTTGGACTATGATTATGATTATTTAGAGTCAAAATATCTGGTCAAACCAAATGTAGTTCATTTGTTCACAGGAAATCCAGCCAAGCTGTTAATGTTGTGTTTACGGACAGGTGTTTCGTGCCGTGTAGTCTTAGCATTGCAATTCCTTACTTTACATGGCCAGAGAATATAGTCCAAGTAAATGAAATTTCTAGATACTGAAATCTACTCTTCAGCCGTCCAAAAAATGTTTAACATTTTGAAGAAAACAGTTCTCAAATATATGGCATGAGCTTCTGCCTTACTTAAGAGTATACTTAACCTTTTCCTCATGACTTTCAGACATTTATTGTGACCCGAAATTATTGCTTGTGCTGTCCTCCCAGGGCTGGTGGCTGCATACCCCTGCAGTAAATGGCCACTTCCAGCTGTGTTTTTAAGTTTTCAGTTTAGTTTCATAATTCTCTCTCTTCTGTCAGCATCTGCTACAGTTATAACTTTATGCTTTGCAAGCTTTTTCTGCTGTGTGTTAGGAATACAGATAACTAAACATATTACAGTTTTCTCTTAAATGGGCTTTGAATGATGGTCCAAGGGTCTCTTACAAAGTGGGTTGGCTTTGTGAGAGTTACTTTCTTTATGGCTGTCAGTGTTATGGCTGTTGATGTAAGTGGAGGCACTGGCTATGTATTATAATGTGGAAGAGTTGATGACAAGGTACTATGGCTGGGAAAGTCTCTAGGCAGAATGATCTACATGTCTAAAATGAGATTTTCATAAAAATTTTATTTTGCATTTTTAAATAATTCAATGCATTGGCAGTATAGTTAATGCCACTATGAGATAAACCAACGCACCAGCTCAGCCAATATCATTTTTACAGAGACATCTTGTTGGAAAACAACAAAACCACATTAGAATGTTTGTACACAGAGTTACTGTACTGATAACAAAGCACCAACAAAAGGCTTGTGCGCCACATATTTGAAATGCAAAGCCACACAGGCAGATATAGTTTTATACACATAAAGCACATGAAACCAGCTTTTAAAAACCAGATAACATTTCATTAATTGATTGATGTTAGAACAGTTTACCCTGGTCTGTACATGATATAGGAACTTACTGAAATTCTGACAAGACAAGCATGCTTGTTAAGAACAGTGACAGTTGGTGGATCTGCAATGAGTATGAATATTGGAAATCTGCACCCAAGGAAAGGTGGCTCAAGAGACTAACTGGAGTCTCATAAAGCCAAGGGGGCACTTTCTTAATGATCATCACAAATTAATGGCCACCTGGGGTGCCCCTGGGGAAAGGGTCTTCCTCTGGGGACAGGACCACAGGTAATTTTCTTCTTAGGAGCCAGGCAGGCTGTTCCTGATGGTTCTGCTCCTCTACTTACTGGGGAGGGAGCATAGGCCAGGCATGGGCCCCAGGGTTTTGGACTGCAGCTTGGAGCAAGTCAACTTCAACACTGCGGGCTCAACTCAGCTCATGTTGCTGCAGCTGAGGTGGCCTCCATCTTCCCTCTCATCCCTCTTGGCCTACAACTTCCTCTGGGAAACTCAGTTGGATTTAAACAGAGCCTCTTCCATCACAAAGGCTGGTGGAATCCGTTTAATTGAACCATGATATTATGACCAAAGCTTCCAAGAGGAAATAAATTTTCATTTCAAATCACTGCCTTCATATAGTAATGTAACCAGGGCCTCCTGGAACTGTAAAATAATGTTTTTCAAGAAGGGAAAGCTAAAATCCCATGAAGGACAGCAAGCTAGGCATGTTGCACATGCAGGGACACACACACGCATGTGCGCACATATGCACGCACACACACACACACTATGTACTCTTTGTGCAGTTATGGCTTGCCACAATGGTCCAGCGACATGGTGTTAGTGAGTATCCCCACACATGAAGCATATGATGACAATAATTCCCATTTGTATCCCAGTTACTCAATAAATATTTTCCATGACACTTAAATATACAAAGTTTCTGTTTAAAATATGCATGAAAATGTCTTTTTTTTCCAAGAAGAAGAGAAAGGTTATAGAGTGACATCTTCATTTACAACATGTTGGGATTATCTTTCTGGTTTTTATATACAGGCTAATGGGAATGTTAGGAAATACTTCATATGAGCACACGAGACGTGAACGTGCCTGTTAGATACAAAGCAAACACACACACTATAGACCAGGCAGAAGACACCCCTAACAACTCTCAGGGGTGTTTTGCAAGTCTCAGTCAATTTACTTACTGGAAAAATAGGTGGAGTCATTTGTTAAACTGCATTAGGTCTCAGAGGATATCATCAAAGTGCCCTTTTGCAAAAACTATGTCTATGCTTTTCATTTATCACTGTGGGGTGTGAAAGGGCCCAGTGAACATGGAATGTTCTTTGAAAACCCATCGATGTTTGCCTAGATTTCATTCCTAGCATACAGCCTTGTCTAATGCAGATTTATCAAAGACTCCAGCTTTCAATATTTTAATGAGGGGAGATGGATAGAGGGAGAGAAGAAAGAAGAGAGGGGAGAGAGAGAGAGGGGGAGAGAGAGAGAGAGAGAGAGAGACTTGCAATCAAAATATTTCTTCAGTCATTGATAACAACCACCCCTCCAAAAATAATGGAAAAGGAAATGGAGAAAAGGAAAAAAAAAAGATGTACTTAAAAAGTCTTCACTGAAAAAATCTGGGGAATTTTTTTAAAAGGTTTTTTTTTTTTTTTTTTTTTTTTTTTTTCATATTTATAATGGTTCCAGAAACATCTGAAGATGTTTGTCATTGCCAGGCCTCCAACTAAAGTTCATTGAAAAATCCTGATATAATACTGTCTCATCTGCCTGCAACCACTCCACTTGCTCCAAAATTATGTAGCAAAGGTCAAAACACTGCTCCACAAAGTTATACAACTGGACAAATGAATTCAACAGACTAATATTTATACTGCCATGTAATAATGCAGTTATATTATCACGATTTCATAATACAGCATGCCTTTCCAGGGGGCATGTTTTAAATCAGGACACATCTATTTTTATTAATCTGTTATGTTTTAAAAGCATAAACAAGTACAATTCAGAGGCTCACATTTAATTTAACTATTTGGTTTGAAAGAGAAAGAACACTAGCAGGAAAGCAAAAGCCAGAGCCGGAGAGAGAGAGACAAGTAACAACAACCATCACAGCCACAGCTACGACCACTACCACCACCAGAAAAGAAAAGAAACCAGTCTCTTCTTTGCAGGATCCAAAGAATATGTCACTCATCTAACCAAGTGGGCAAAGAGGGAGAAATTTAGGTATCTTCTGATCCCCAGGAGGATTTCTGAGCATGGTATCTCTAAAAGGCTCACTACTGACATTCATTTTATCAAAGACAACACTACAACAAACAGTCTTCAGAAGCACTACTCAGAATAGGAATAGAAACAGCAATTTGTAGAATTGAGTAAATGTGAGGGATTTTATCTCAGATATTTCTCTTTCTAAAACATCCAGTGAGTAGAATCATCCAGGAAGAAAACTAAGTATTTGACAAATTGTCTTGAGACAGAATCAATCTCATTTGTAATATTTATGGGTGAATATGATTGATTAGGATGGTTTTGAAGTAGGGGATGCATTGAATGATGTTAAACACATCTCTATTCTTTGTAGCTATGAAAACTTGTCCACTGTCTGGTGTGGTGACGGAGGTGCTCAGAGTCCCTGTGTGTGTAATGCCATTCAGTCAGCCCTGGATGTTACCATTTTCCAGTAAGGACAAATGTTGTAGCAACACCCTGAAAGGATAGACCCCCAGTCCCTGCTATTGTGCCAGCTACAAAAAGAATTGCAGAGGCAAAAGACAAGGGCCAGAAAGAGCACGACATGGATCTCCTCCAGGGCTAACATTCAACCATGGACACAGGCCCAGATAGAAAATGGAAATATTTTTTAAAAAATAAGATTTTAGAACACGTTCTTCAATCTTTCCAGATACAAACCTCTTATTAACTGCAGAAGATGCACAGGACCAGGAGAATGAATTCTTTGAGATTTTCTATTCTACTTTCAAGATGATTTATGTGTGGAGGCCTAATTTAAAAACTATATGTATGTGTGAGAGAGAGTGTGTGTGTATTTAATGAAAGCTTCACTATATACTTTAGTATGTCTTCTTGTTAGTGAGCTTAGTTTTCTTTGACTGGGTGGAAAAGAGAATTATTTTGGTTTGG
This sequence comes from Sapajus apella, assembly GCF_009761245.1. Classification (NCBI taxonomy): domain Eukaryota; kingdom Metazoa; phylum Chordata; class Mammalia; order Primates; family Cebidae; genus Sapajus; species Sapajus apella. The sequence continues at coordinate 7,740,648 of NW_022437033.1, read as the reverse complement.
ATGATTGTTTCTGAATACTAGTCATGTAATTGATACAGAAACATCCTGGTTTGAATTCAGAGCTAAAACAGTAATTAGATACGTTTAACTAAAAGCAAATGTTAACAAAAAACTTAAATTCCCTAATAACCAAAGTAAAAAATCTTATGAACACCAATGTGAAGACGGGAGAATTACTGAGTTTCCACGTCCCCCCCCAAAAAAAATACATTAAATTCTGGATTGTGCTATTCTCCATAGAGTTCCCGTAAATGCTTTACCCTAGTTACATGTGAAAGTTACAAATAACATGTGTAAATCAAAATAATGATGATAATAATAAAAAACATTTATCTTTTTAAAAAATCAATGATGAGGGTTTTCTAAGCACCCATTTTACCTATGAGATATGGAGGGAGATGATGAAATCATCTCCATTGATCCATATCTCCTTTCAATGCAAAATGGCTTCATTCTTCTCAGCTATTCCCCTGCTTAAAACCTAGGCTTCCAGGACAGCCCATATCTCTAGGGCCTTATCATAAAGTTTCTACATTCACAGATTGATTCATAACTTAAAACTATGTAACTGTTTTAGTCATTGAAGTGTGTGTGTGAAGGTGAGTTTGTCTATGTATCTCTGTGTGTCCACATGAACACATGTCTGAAATATGAACCCTCTTTGGCTGCATCCAGTAGTGTGTTGAAGCATTTTTGCCCAGGCATGCAAGAGCCAACTGTGTGCATTTCTTTCCAACCATGTGTTCAGTGGCATCACAGTTGGTAGCTTAAAATCATCTAAAGTGGTCGTATTTATGCCATGGAGATCGGCAAATGGTGCAAACCAGTTGCTTTCTATTCTCAGTGAGCTGGTTAAACATTTTACCAGCACACCACTGGTTACATGCTAGGCTGAGAAGCTAGCTCTTGATCTGGGCAACATGTCATCAACTCAGCCTCGTTGGAGTTTCTCCAATTTTGCTTACTGTCCAGGGTCTCCGTTACCCCCAATTTCATAAGCACTGCAGAACCGCAAGAGGGCATGAGCATCTGGGATGCATTTGACTACCCATTGTCACCACATCGGGCTCTACTCGCAGAGACATTTCTATTTCATAGCCACATGCGTGATGGAGGACAAAACTAAAAAGGTAAAGCATCTGAAATTCCCTCTGGATATGACAGCTGGCTTCCTGCTGCAGAGACTGGAGAACAATGAGTTCCCCAATAGGAACAAGCTATTCCCAGCCGAAAGCATCAGCTGTGGCATTCTTCAGGAGGCTTCCCACAGCTGGTCTGCATGCTGCAGCTCACCAGCAACTGCTGGCAGGCAGGCCAGTTTGAGTCTGCCACTGCAGCATCCTGCCAGGGGTCTGGAAGCAGGCTTCCTTCGCTTCCCCCTTCCCTCCTCAAAGTCTGATACAAATCAAAGAGCCAACAAAATTGAGGTCACTGGCAAAAGGGTTTGAAATTTTGAATGATTTTTATTAAACACCATTAGTCTACACTGCACAGTTAATGAAACAGCAAAGCTCCAATCTCTTAAAAGAATGATGACTGATCATGGATCTAAAAAGCAGTTCAGTGTCCCCTAACCCAATGTGAGCACTATGAATAATTCTTTAACATCTCATGTCAGAAGCAAAAAGGGGCAAGAACTGCAATCTGGCTTTGTGGGGCTTCCCCACCCTCCACCCCCACCCACACCCTCTTTCTACCCTCCCCACAATGCAATTTTCTTTTAGCTGGTAGATTACAGAGTAAAATGTGATGGTTTTGGTAAAGAGGTCTTCTATATTTCTGGGGAGGAGAATGGAAAGAAAATTAACACTTTTTCCGTCACCAAAAATATCAGATAGTAGAATTAATGTCTGAGAGCGGCCTATCTGATTAGTCTCCTGCCAGGGTAAATGCTGATTATGAATACACAGATGCCACTTCTGCTGTTGGAGTCTGCTAACACTAAAGAGAAAATGAATCAGGTTTTAATTATGAGAATAAGGCTGTTTGAGTGAAAATGAGAAACAACAACAATAACAACGACGATGAAGAATTTAGTCTGCCAGTTGTGTAACAGAACACTGACAACTGGCTCAATAATTTTTCCCCAAATAATTAAATTTGGGGGCACTGAATTGACCCATTCATTTGATACTGTGTAGCTATATCGTCTTGCCACACATTTTTTCTCAATGGGGATAGTGATGCTTCTCTAAGCAAGCAGTTCATTGCTTTACTGAGTAGTCTTACCCAGTGATCCAGTTTGGTTCTCCCACCTGCCAACTCATGCAGGTGAATTTTATCATGTCTGTTGAGAAGTATGTGAGGGCTTCACCCTCACAACTCAATTGATTCTGCCTTCAAAAATACTTTCCAACTTCAAACTCCAACTTCAACCTCTGGGATGCGAATTTGCATAAAACAGAATCCAAATTAGATATCTTTGTGAAAGATATGCTAGAAGTATCTTTCCAATGCAGACAAAATCTAATGCATTTAGTGATGTAATGTCCAAGTGAAAATTCATCCATTTGGAAACTCAACAAAACACATTTTAGCCAATGGTTTCTAATTTTGCAACTTGCTTATTGCTTGAAGATTTTGATCTTTTCATTTCCTTACAGGGAAAAAAGGCATCCCGACCTCAAGTCCTTTAAAAGTAGTAGCAGCTAATCTGCTTCTCCAGTTATGTCATCCAAATATAAAACTACTAGTATTTTCCCAATGAGATTATTAAGTAATTAACAGTCTACAGGCTGGCTAACAACATGCTTACAGCTAAATTCTACCCGGAGGACCACACTAGTAAACTCTTTTCAAAGTAATCCTACCTACCAAACTCAGACAGTAATATGATAAAACCACTAAAAATCCAAAGTTAATTAAAAATACAAAGCCAAGCCAACATCATAACACAAACTTGTCAAACACTTTGTGGTTGGAGCTTGGGTGACAAGTGAAGGCGTAGTGGTGGCCCTACCTGGGTCAAGTTGCAGGGCTGAGATCATTTGGTGTACTTGGTCAGATGGAGTTTCCTTTTACTCTGCCCTCTAACCTCCATGTGCTTATTTAAGTGTGTCTCACCAAGCCTCCATCAAGATCTAGAGGCACGATCTCTCACTGCCATCCACATGTCTCATATCCCTCCCACAAACTGGTATACTGAAGAGATTCATTTGACAGAATATCTCCATCCCTTAATCCCTCAAATAGCTGCACATTTACGACACACATCACCATTTACACTGTAATTAACAGAGTACCTATAAAACAGCAACAATCCTTAATCATGAAACCAAAAGATGTCTTATCTCAAAGGATAGGAAGGTAATTCATCCTTCATGTTTAGTTGGTTCCTAAGCTGCTTTATAAATGAGTTTACTAAATAAAAGTGGTGATTCAGAGCTCGATTGTCAGATGTGGTCATTGTGCTGCTGACTTGGCACATATTTTACACTCAGTCACCAGAGATGACAGAGAGTCCTCTTGCCTCCCTGTTGTATGTAAATAGATATAACAAGTCACTGAAACTAGAACTACAGGTCTTTCATCCATGAAGCAATATGCTTGTTTCTCTGGAAAACTGACCCAACATTCTAATGTCTAGTTTCTGGATGTGGGATTTCAAGAAGAATCTACTCCTAAATCCATGATGGTCTAGGACTGTGATATAGGCCACAAGTCAAGTTAGTGGGCTTCATTATATAGTAATAGCCAGGCACTCTACCTGGTAAACCATGATAAAGAAAGAACTTGAGTCATTGCAAAGTCATCAGCTAAATTTTTATATGTGACACTAACCTTGGGTGTTCAGTCTTTAATGTTGTTATTTTCCTCTTTTAAGAGGCTCAGAAAAGATTCTTTCAGGTTTCATTTGTGTGTGTGTGTACATGCATAAGTGTTGTTGTTGAGACTATAAACATAAAGCTCAACCACAGTGGGAGCATAAAAAGTGCGGGGTTCAGCTGCTGGGATGCTCCCATCAGCCATATTAACAACATGGCTTCAGCCATTGGAGTACAACTTCCACAGCCTTATACAACAAAGGGCCTTAAAATCAAAGATGACCAGAGCACAGCTTAAGTCTGGCTGTTTGCAAATGGGGATATATCTAACCTTGACAATGAGAGTACCGAGTGATCACCTGCTGTTTCTATCATGGACCTGCATGACTTGCTTTAATAATCATACAAGTTTGCATCTTTCATGTGCATATCTATTATTTATCTGGTCATAGCTCAGTAAACAGAATTCGATAACTCAGCATATTAAAGGCTACATGGAATTATATACCAGCAGGTAATTACCAGTAAGTAATGCATGGGTAGTGTTTACTACAAGTGTAAGAATCTTCTGGTGAGCTGGAACATCAAAAATGATATTTACATTGTGATGTTTAGGGACATCAAATGAATGTAAAGAATCATAATGGGGTAGTCACAACCAATGGGAAATGTATCCAAATTAGGTGAATTTTTCTCTATGTTTAGGGCTCTTTCAAAGCATCTCAGGGTGAAGCACTACCCCAAGGCTCATTAAAAAAAAAGCTAGCTACTATTTAGAATTTAGAATTTCCTTAGGAATTTTCATGGAAATAATTCATGATAATATGGCCTTCAATAAAATCAGTAATTGTAATTCAGTCAAAAGTTAATGAGCCAAACAAAGGAAAAGGAAACAGATGAGAGAAAAAAGAAAGTAGAAAAAAGAAACCCTATAAGAGAGAAAATGTGAATAATAATTGAAGAAGTTCAGATTTTCAAGCCACTAGGAAGAAAACTATATAATATTACTTCTAGATAGTGATAACTTGACTTTTGTTTCCATAGATTTGAGCCAAATACAATTTAAAAATCCTGCCAGTTATGGACCATTTACCAACTGTGTAAATGTTGCAAAGGAGGCAGAGGTGTGAATTCCTTGTTGGACACTTTCCAGACCTCTCTTAACTCCCAACTCTAAGTCTAGAGTGTACCATTTTAGCTACTAAGGCATGCCTCGACCAAACTCTTCCTCAATAAGAGAGCTTTGCACACAGAGAATCCCAGGTGAGGATTTACACTTCAAATAATGGAGTTCAAAAATATTGATGCCAGCTGATGTCTAAAAGTTGTCAAAATAAAATTTTGACATTATTAAATGTCTTCTTATCATTAAAATTAACAAAATAGGGAATCAGGAAAGGGATGTTAACAAGAAAGTCCTCTGGTCGTGTGGCATAGCATCTTTTTAGAGTAGCAATGCTAAGCTCATTTATTTTCTTGATGCTTTTGATTTTATGATGTTGCTACAACATCTAACCAGTGGATTTTAACAATGAAAATTCTCACCTGAAGACTGAATCTGTGAGATACACAAAAGTTTAATGATAGATTCTGAAATATGTCCTTTTCTGGACATAAGTGTATAGTTTGGGGGACGGTCCCTTGTGTGTAAATTCTAATGTATATGTAAGACCAGTTGTTGCATTTCGCAGGAGCCTGTCTTTATCACAAGTGTTTCCCATTCTTTGTTTTGGGTAGTGTGGACTTAAAACAATATTGTAGGACTGTCATTCCATAAAGCACAAAAAGATGGTGGGATCTGAGAAATGCATATCAAATGCTAAAAAATAGGTAATAAAATGTACACTCCTCTTAGGTTGTAGTGTCAACTTACAATGACTTCTGTTTTTCACAGATAACAAAAGAAGCATAAAAACAAATATAACCAAAGAGAACTTTTCCCAATGAGTGGAGTTCCACCAGTGACCATCAGTGCGCTGGTAGAGGTAGAGTGATGGGTCGTGATGTTAGAGATGGGAAAACACCCACTATAACAAGTGGGCATCGATGCGCAGCCAACACAGTCCTTGGCGAACGTAGCGGACAAGATTGGTCATGCTGCTGTGCTGGGTCAGAGGCCCCATCAGTGTGTCCAGATCACCAAAGAATTCTGAAAAGCAGAGTAGTCCTCAGTCAGGCCTTTATATGATATCATGAAAATATGCACCACATTGAGAAGCTGCCTTCACACAACACCACAACCACATGGACATTGGAAACATGATTCATTTGTTCATTCATTCATTCAACAAACATTTATAGAGTGCCTACCAGGAGATCAAAACTCCGTAAGTTTATCAGGCCCTATTATTTTAATCTTTAATGAGCTCCAAAACCTCTTCAGCACATAATAAATTTGTGTTTTTATAGATTATACATTTATATTTAGAAAAGGGTATTTCTACACCAAATGGTAGGGAGCCATAGTCTATCTAATGTCAAGCTGTTATTTTGTTATTCTATATGTTACTGAATTAAAAATATCCTCTTTTCTTTTTGTCTAAATGAACTGAGTTTACTGAGTTTTCTTGGCATGGTGTAGACAAGGCCCATGAATCTGGAAATTAATAGTAGCCATCAGCCTCTACAGCTAAATAAGCATCTAGGAGGAATCTTATTCTGTAAGTCTTATTACCAATTTCATTGGGGATGGAAAACAGCCTGCAAGTATCTGTCACTTAACAACTTTTCTGGCTCCTGACCTAGGACATGAATGTAAGAATGCCCAGCTGATTTCCCCTTGGCTCACTTAGGAAAGGGGGCAGCCCAGAGGCTACACTACTAACCAGCATGACTGGAGTTTTGGAATGTCTGCCTTAGGGGACAGAAATAGTATGTGGGAAAAACTATATGATCTCTAAAAACTAGCTAGGTATTCCAATTTCACGTATGAATTCATTTCCTGGCACTTGGTTATGAGAGAGCTCTCTGGCAAAGGAAGCAGCCTCAGCTATGTGCTGGCTGGGAGCAAGGAATCTGGGTCAGGGGGTGGGGTGAGTAGATGGGACTGGAGAATGCCCTAATGTGGGATGCTCTCCTGCCTTTTTGGAAAGCGATTTCCATGCATGGGTTATACGTGCTTGATTGCTCAGCAGATGGAATTTCATCAAACAATGCATTTATTCTTCATGTTATATATAACATATGGGATCTTTCTCTAGGTATCAACCTCATTTGATTATGTGAAACTTTTTAACCTGTAGTATGCAATAAAAATAATTTCTGCTGATGAAAGAGTAAATGATTTCTGGCATCTAAAGTATTTTCCTATGTAATACAGTATTAAGGAAAATATTCAAGGGCTTAGTCATTGTTGAATGAATGTGAGCCTCATATGAGCAGGATGTTCCCTGGGTATTCTGTACAAAGCTCTCTGTGGCATTCTTAATTAGACACCATTTTAATAACTGCTCCAAGTGAGCAGTATAAGCAGCTGGGCAGGTAGGCTTCTAGACCAAAGGCCAGAGGGTAGCATAAGCCCCGTTGGGTCGTTTCAGTACCAGAACCTTCTACTATAAGCCATCTGCAGCTGTAGCTGCTGGGCAGCATGAGGCAGGATTGGAGACCTTTCACTGGGAGAACCAGCTTCCCCACCTCCACTGGGTAAACAAGGTGCAAGTACATGGTTGTCTCCAGTGAGATGCAGAGCTGCAACCAAAAGGGAAGCTCCTCACTTCCCTCATTTCTATATAGACAAGGCAGATGTGAAGAGAATCCCCAAAGCTAACTAGATCAGAAATGACAAGGTATGAAACTCAAGGCTGTGAGCAGAAGATTTCACACTAGTCCTCTCCCCAGTCCACTGAAAACTCCAATGACAGCATTAGCAGGACTCATTTTCTCTCTGCTGGTGGAGTGACAGAGTTGTTTTCATTCAATATTACACAGGGAATTTAGCAACTACTTGACACACTGTGCTAATGACAAGATTAACACCATTTCACCCTAACATCAGCACAGCCACCACATTGCTCCTGGAAAGTTCTGAAGTTAATTTAGAAGGAAATACTTTAACAGATTTTGAAAATGGATGCAATGATAAAGGAAATCCATTAATATTGAACTGCCTGCCAGTTGCTGATACAAAATAACAGAGAAATAGTAGAGGCAGATATGCTAGGCAAATCTTAAGATGTGTCTGTCTTCACTTGCAATTCTAGAACCCCTGGATGGGTCTGGTTGTATAGGCCAGTTGCCTCTGGATTTCCAGAGGTATAAAAAAGTGGACAATTTAATAATTATCCATTGCTCAGATAAATGGTTTGGGATCTCACCAAAGGTCTCTGAGGACCTGTCATTACTCGTGCTTTCTAGATGGGCAGCGTAGCCTATTGATTAAGAGATGAGACTCTGGAATCAGACACATCTAAATTCAATTCCTGCTTCTAACAAGCAAGAGCTGTGATATGTGTGAGCTTATTAATCTCATAGAGCCTCAGTTTCCTCATGTACAAAATAAGGATAAATGAGACAACAAATGATAAAGCAATAGTGGAGTTCTTGGCATATAGAAATTGCTGCTCAAACCTGTGGAACCAATACATGCACATATTCCTAGGGGTCAGTGTAAGTTTATAGCTGCATTGAGAGGTGAGGTATCAAATTATGGAATGCGCTTTGAGAGCCACAAAATCTTTGAGTTATATAGATACATAATATTATGGAGTAAGGAAAGATAATAAATGTTTGTAGAATTTCTACCTTGAACTCAGAATTTTATACTAGGTGCTTTACACCTATTTTTTAATTCAACTCATCTCTATCATCCGTCTGGGAAGTTTCACCATCATCGTCATTGTTATGTCCATTACAGAAATGGAAGCTAGGAAGTAGCTCACAGATTTAACTAACTTGACAAGGTTGCCCAGGTAATGCATGACCCAGGTAGGATTCAAACTTAAATGATCGGGTTGCAAAATCTGCATCTTTCCTGTTCCAATGAGATGATTTCCCCACATGCTCAACAATACAGCAGTAATGGGTAGCCCACATTTGTCCCCACCTTGACTGGTGTGGAGCAGTCTGTGACTCCTGGGTCAGAATCAGCCAAGTCAAAAGAATGGCTGGGAACAACATACAGTTTAATTTTACTTCCCACCTTCACTAGGATAGTGAGGTTTTGTTGTGATCCTCAACGACAGCTAAGATCACAGATGTCAGCATGAGTCACCAAAGACCACAGATTCATTCTGGTTAAGCAGGATCCTTTCTGCATTTGTTTTGTAGCAAAGTTCAAGTGTCATTATGAACAGCACCCTGATTCTTCATCCCAGCTGTCAAATGTGTGAAAAGCACTAGCTGAGCTTTGGCCCTTGCTTCCAAATGCAAGCTGCATTATCGTGCACTTAACTGGAGCTAATAATTATAATGAAGGTAGAAGGCCTTAGTTCAACCTCACTAATAATAATAACAGGAGCCAACAGGATCTTAATTAATTTGCAAATTATTATTTTTGACTTTGCCTCTGTTTCTCTGTGTTGATTTTTGCCACTAAGTGAAATTCAAAACACATCACAGTTCAAATTAGTTCAAGCTTTAAAGGAGAAAAAAATTCCAGGGCCTTTTTATTCTCTCAAAAATAATAGGTCACTGTGTCAGCCCTGAGTGTACTCTGTCTTCCCTTATCTAAGTACTAGAAATCGGAGAGACAGAAAGATATAGGGCCACCAAGTACAGCTCAAGTCCTTCAAAGTGAAGTTAATTTCATCATGGTCTGTGAGCTATACGAGTAGAACAGATGAGCATACCTTTGTTTTCTCTTGTCAGTTTGTCGGCCATATCCCAGTGTTCATAGCCCCGTAACACATTGCTAGTGATGTTGACGTGGCTGGCAGCCATGTGGTGAATACGCTGGGGAATGGTGACTGGGCCGTTGTTACAGTTCCCCATTGCGTTGATGGGGGAGACGTTGTTGAGAGACACTGGGGATGGAGTGTTCCTGGGGAATGGAAAGAGACAGACCTTATTAGGCTGGTAGGAAAGGGTGGCAGTGGGGTCCTAGTCCTCCCCCATCATGCTGGGATCTCATCAGCATGCCATTCGCTGGAGTGAAGTTTAGCATAGTACACATATGTGAAGCCCCATCAGAGTGCGCTTGTTCCCACATCCCACTGAGTCTTCTCACAGTACATCTACAGCTTTTGTGAATGCAATAGCTTTTGTCAACACAATAGCTTTTTCCAGAGGCTTCAGTGGATACAGACATTATTACCACCCCATACCTGCCTCATCTGACCAAGCCACCCAGGACTACAGTACCATGCTATCGAATGAGGCCCACTCTCCTTTTCTAACATTAAACACCAAGGTCTCCACTACTTTTGACAACTACTGAGGGCTCCCTGCACACCACTGCTTTTGTCTTCAAATACCAGCGAGGGCTTGGTGGATATTTCTCTGGCATTAATTCTATCCACAAATATAGCTCTTCCTTTGAATACATGTAACAAGTGTTGTGGTGTTTCAGAGAAAGAAACACCTCAGAGCTATGATGATTTCTCTATCTGCTGCTGGAATGGCTATCAGCAGTTAGAAAACACTTGATGTGGGAGGCCGAGGCGGGTGGATCATGAGGTCAAGAGATCAAGACCATCCTGGTCAACATGGTGAAACCCCGTCTCTACTAAAAATACAAAAAATTAGCTGGGCATGGTGGCGCGTGCCTGTAATCCCAGCGACTCAGGAGGCTGGGGCAGGAGAATTGTCTGAACCCGGGAGGCGGAGGTTGCGGTGAGCTGAGATTGCGCCATTGCACTCCAGCCTGGGTAACAAGAGCGAAACTCCATCTCAAAAAAAAAGCAAAAAAAAAAAAAGAAAACACTTGATGTACAATATTGGTCTATCATCAAAGTGTTTTGTGGAAACCACAATGTCAGTTTGCTCTAAATACAGTTACCACAATAAGCAAAGTGCAATTCTTACAGCCTCCCAAGGAGCAGTATTCGGGAAGCTGAGAAAAGTAGTATCCTCTCTTTTTAGGATTCTTTAAGACATGCTACAGAGATGGGCTGTTAATTACTGACTATCCACCTGCATGCTGATTTATAAAAAGAAGTCTTCAGAGTTTCCACTTCAGACAGTACCACTGTTTGGACACACATTTTCATTACATTCTTTAATACTTGCAACAAGGAGTCATCTGCTGGCTGCATGTAGCATGGAGGTCATTTTTCCTCTGGGGTCCAGGCTTAGGGCAGGCCACTTAAGGAATCTGCATGCTTGCCCAGGAATAGTCACTAAAGCAAGGTCTGTGTGCCCCTCAGCCTCTCTATCCTCCTCTAGCCACACTTTGAACACCTGCCCAGGCAAACACATGAGTTTATCAGGACAGAACATAATGAGGGAGGAAAAAAATGGGGAAAAGATATCTTTGGGACTCCATGAGTCTGCATGTTTGAAAGAATATCTTCCTTATTCCTCTGAACATAACTCATCACAACATGAAGGAACTCTGTCTCATGCCCCACCCCCATCCCCTTACCAGTTGCTATTGTTGGCAACTCTAGCTTTCCAGGGTGGCTCTCAGAACAGATGTGCACCCTGATGAGCAGCACATACAGATGACTTGGGGAAACAGTAATCGCAGTGTACCAAAATGCTGAAATGCTGCTGACTAGATCTGGGAACAATTACAACGGCAATGCTCTTGAGACTCACACAAGCTGTGTCTACAGCTACAGAGAGAGCTGGACTGTTTCTGCAAACAGAGTCTATTTTCTGGTATGTTCTGGTCTGGTCTGAGGCAGCAAGTTGGACCTCATACTTGCTCTGTGCTTGTCTGGTATGAGTGGGTTTGAGAATGGTCCTGCTATGTTTATAATTTCTGAATGATTTTGTTACTTCTTGAGAGAAAGATTTATTCTCAAGGTAGGTGTGGGATGAGGAGATGTCCAAGCTAACGGGTCTAGGCACAGAAGGCAGTGAAATAACAAAAAGGCAGTGAAAGCTGGGTTTCTTTGTTGTGGTACATCGCAAAAGCTATTTCCTAGTCTTTTTCCCCAGTGGTAGTCATGAACTATTAAATGTCAATTTATGACAAGAAAGGAATATGTTCTCATTTGTAATTCTTAGAAAAAATGACAAAGCTGTCATGTGTCACAAATGTTGAATGAAGTTAGAAAGACACCTGGCGTGTCCCTGTAGTTCCAGCTACTTAGGAGGCTGAAGTGAGAGGATCGCTTGAGCCCAGGAGATTGAGGCTTCGGTGGGCCATGATCGTGCAATTTGTGCTCCAGTCTGCAGTCAGAGTGAGGCTGTATCGTTAAAAAAAAAAATGGTTGGGCATGGTGGCTCATGCCTGTAATCCCAGCACTTTGGGAGGCCAAGGCGGGTGAATCACCTGAGGTCAGGAGTTTGAGACCAACTTGGTCAACATGGTGAAACCCCGTCTCTGTTAAAACTACAAAAATTAGCTGGGTTTGGTGGCATGCGCTTGTAGTCCCAGCTACTCAGGAGGCTGGGACAGGAGAATCACCTGATCTCAGGAGGCCGAGGTTGCAGTAAGCTGAGATCGTGCCACCGTACTCCAGCCTGGTGACAGAGCCAGACTCCATCTCAAAAAAAAAAAGAAAGAAAGAGAGGCCACATGATACAGGAAAAAAGTACTGGAATTTCAGGAGATCTGGATTCTTGCCCTGGCCCTGCCATAGAATTGCTGTGTGCCCTTGAGCATATCCCTTCTCCTTGTTCAGTCTTACTTTTCTTGACTTCAAGAAAAGGTTGGATTCAATGATTTCCAATCATGTCCAGAAGTCACAAGAGAAACCAAATCATCTCTCTTTACCACATAAATCTTGCAAAGCCCTTTTTACTTTATCACACTGAAGTGTCACTGGGGGCTTTTCCCCCTACTATTCTCTATTTATTTTAAATACTGAGTGATGGAGGAAAGAAGAGCTAGGATAAGTGTCTGCTTTCAATTGTTACTGTTCTCACACTCGGCTCTAAGGTCTGACATATTCTGATGGGCATGTCTGCACACCACACTGTGCTCATTAAATGAGAAAATGAAAACCTGCCTAAGAAGTTGTGACTGTGGCTAAGAGAGGGCTGATACAGGCTCTCTCACTTCAGTCTGCTCTCCAGCACTGACTTAGCTCTCATCACTGCTTAAGGTTTCCCTTCCTGCTCTTGGTGTGTACCTACTTGCAGATCTTCCACTTTTCTACACATTTCCATGGCACATGCAAATGAGCATGCACACACAAGCGCACGCATCTCACCGCTTCCGCCACTACCACCTCGGTCCAACCCACCATTCTTTCACCTGTAAGCCACGCCTGCCATGCTGTTCATTGAACTTGTCAGGCATGCTCCTTCCTGCTTCAGAGGCAGCTGCCACCCCTCTGCTTGGAGGAAACTCCTACAGTATTGCTATGGCTTGCTCTACCATCATCCTTCTCTAATGTCCTTACCCAAGATTCAGCATGGTACCCTTGCTCCCTCCCCTATCCTCAACAGCCTTTTTGGCCTGCCTTCCTTGTTTCAGTTTTCTCCATGACACTTCCCATCACCTAGTATGTCACATGTTCATTGTTACCTTTCTCCTTCAACAGAATATGACCTCAATGAGGTCAGTTTTTTTTTTTTTAAATCTATTTCACTCTGTGCCATACCACACCATCTAGAACAGTGTCTGGTATATAATATGTTCTCTATAAATACCAGTTGAATAAATTAATGACTTGCTTCCATGCTTTATTTAGTATCTACTACACATAAAGTGCTCTGGAAGGTAGAAGGGGAACAGCATATATAACACAAGTATAGGGGATATGTCTACAAAGGGCCTGGCAGAGTGTCTCACACAAGGTAGGTACTCAATAAATATTTGGTGAATGATAGGATAAATGGCTACTTATGGCAAAAGAGCAAACAGTCTAATACAGGAGCAAAATACATTCTTTTCTGGCAATCTAGGGTTAGTGGCAAAACTGGGGTGCTAACCAAGTATTGTGGGAATTCTAGAAGCAGGATCACCATGCTTTCTAACTTAAAAAGGTCACAGTTGCAACAATAATCATGCTAACAGCAGCTGCAGCAGCCATCATTTGTTGCACATTCTCTGTGTGCCAAGCATAGTTCGGAACTTCACCAATATTCTGTCTAAGCCTCACCACAACTCTGCAGGGCAAGTTCTGCTGCCACTGCTTCTGGCCTCAGAGAAGTTCAGCTCTGTCCTGAGGGCCACAGAGCCTAAACAGCTGAAAAGCTAGGATCTGATAGCAGGTGCATTTTCCTCCAAAGCCCATTCTCTTCCTTCTCTTTCCATTACACCATGTTACCTCAAAGTCCTGCCATCCATGTGACTAAAGATTTCACTTGATATGAGTGTCTACTTCTCTCCTCATCTTTGCATCCACAATGGTTTGTTTTCCTCCTCTCTCCAGGTTCATAGATGTCTCATCTATGTTTATATAGGAACAGCCCTCTGTAAGCTTAAAGAGAAGGTTTTTCTTGATCTGGACTCACTATAACCTCCGCCTCCTGGGTTCAAACAATTCTCCTGCCTCAGCCTCCCGAGCAGCTGGGACTATAGCCGCGTGCCACCATGCCAAGCTAATTTTTGTTTTTTAAGCTAATTTTTGTTTTTTAGTAGAGACGGGGTTTCACCATGTTGGCCAGGATGGTCTCTATCTCTTGACTTCATGATATGCCTGCCTCGGCCTCCCAAAGTGCTGGGATTACAGGCGTGAGTCACCGCGCCCGGCCACTAGCTCTTTTCATACAGACTCCACATCTACCTGCTTACTAAAAAAGCTCATCTGAAAGCCTCAAATGGTCTTCTTCCAAAATTCTATAGCTTTCCTGGTTGCCTTGTTTTCCAGAAAGAGTCTTGCTCTGTCAACAAGTCTGGAGCACAGTGACAGGATCACAGCTCACTGCAGCCTCAACATCCCAAGCTCAAGAGATCCTCCCACCTCAACCTCCCTAGTAGCTAGGACTACAGGCATGTACCACGACAGCCTTCTGTTTTTTTTTATTAACTCTTGATGACATTCGAAATTGTTGCTCAGACTTTTAAAACTCTCAACAATTTGGATTCCAGAACCCTTTATCAGGAGTCAGCAAATCTGGCCCATCTTCTATTTCTGTATGGCCTGTGAGCTAAGAGTAGTTTGCAAAAGATGAACATTTGCAATTGATTTGTTGAGAGGGAAAACTAACTTTGAACCCCAATTAAGCAAAATGTTATAAAAAAGATTTACATTCTTCTTACCAATAGACTTGTACATCAAAATTTATATTATTATATTTTGAATCTAATCAGGAAAAATTTTGTGAAATCTTGTTTTCTCTCATGTTTTTCTAAATAGTAGCCTTGGTTTTGCCTCTTGGTACAAAGCCCAAAATATGTAGTGTCTGGTGCTTTAAAGAAAAAGTTTGCTGGCCCCTGCTGTAAACCCAGATTTTTCTGCTCCTTCTTCCAATTGCTTCTTTGCACTTTCTTTCCCCAGCTTCCTTGGAAGCAGTTCCTGAATGTCTGTTCTCAACTCTCTGCTCATTTCTCCATATAATTTCCTGCAGAGGCTTTAACCACTTCTGGGCAACTGACTTCCCCAATTGCTAGCCAGCCTCCGAGAGTTTGAAGTCAGAGGATGCTGCTAGAAGGTGCTATGAGAGGCCCTCCAGGGGCACACTACCCTCATTCACAGAGAGACCAGGCCATAATCTTGCTTTCAAACAAAAAGCAAGCCCTTCCTGGCTACGCAGGGAGGCCCCAGATCCTTCTCCTAGGCTTCCACAGCACCTTGTTCATATCTGTCACCTCCTTCCACTGGGCTGAGTGCTTCCGGAGTGCAGGGACCACATCAAATTCAGCCTTCTGTCCCCAGCCCCTCATGCTGCAGATACACTCACAGCATTTGCTGAATGAATGGGACATAACCCCTGAGTGACTGTTTTGAGTTGCCTCACTCAAAAGCTCTGTGGCCTACCTAAGGGAATGTGCTTTCTTTATGCAGAAGCTACTAAAAAATCATTTCAGGAGGCTTTTCATGCGACTTCACAGCTTAGGATGTGTTTGAGTTCTTTCGTTTCAGAATTTTTTTTAAAAAGCATTTTTTTTTCCAGTGATCCTTTACTAGCTGCTTACCTGCCCTTGCCCTTGCTTTACTCTGTGCTCAGAGAAAACAGCTTTCTCTGGGTTTTTATTTTCTGAACTTATTTTTTCTCTTAAGAGAGAAGCACTCTTTCCCTTTTGTTCATCAATATAAGAGTAAGACCTAATTCAACTTTTTAAACAGTGCTTCCTTTCAATGCAATAATTGAGTTAATGTGTAGTTTTCAATGGAGCTGTTCCCTTGCACTGAAGGTTTTTATGATCTCAAGGTGGAGTTCATTGTCCCATTGCTTTTGGAGTATGTTTTGTAGATATTTATGAAGTGGCAGTAGAGACTGTTTCATTCTTGAAGAAATTCTTTTGATCAGAGATCAGGAATTTTGAAATGATGAAAAACTGAAAAAGCAGCTTGGAGTTGTAAAATGGCCTATGTGCACAGTCATCTACTTTCCCTTACCATTACTAGGGGGTGTTGGCTTGGGCTGGTGAGGGGGGATTGAGAAACAGAGGAGAAACGATGCTCAGGAAAGTTATCTAACTTCATGGCTGAGACA
Organism: Sapajus apella; assembly: GCF_009761245.1. Classification (NCBI taxonomy): domain Eukaryota; kingdom Metazoa; phylum Chordata; class Mammalia; order Primates; family Cebidae; genus Sapajus; species Sapajus apella. The sequence goes on along the minus strand of NW_022437033.1, from coordinate 7,724,230 downwards.
GAGCTGGGATTCAAACTCGCTCTCCATAAGAGACATCTCTTCAGTGGGCTTTGGAGGGCACTGGGTCCAAACCCTTAATTTTAGTGATAAAGCACAAGCCCAGATAGAGGCAAGGACCCTCTTAGCTTACCCTGTAAGCCAAGGGCAACTTCAGCAACAGGTCGATGATTTTGGTGACCCTACCCCACTGCTGTGAAGACTGAGCTGTCCCAAGCAGATATAACTCTAAATAAGGCCTAGGCACAGGTGAGTTCCCTGAGTCTCCAATCAGCATTATAGTAGATGCTTTTCTATCTTAGGTCAGGGCATTTTAGTATTAATATAAAAATTATCATGAAGCCTTGGATAATTGCCTGACCAAGTGCCTTCACATTTTCAGCACTATTATGCCTTTGGTTTTATTAAACAGCACTTACCATATATGAATGAATATTTCATTGGTCTTTCATTATTGAATGAATCACTGACAAATCACTGCAGTGGAGTTAACTTTTTCCTGTCTCCTAAAATGGCATGGCGCTTGCCATCTTATTAGCAAACATTTTTATGACTATAATTTGGCTTAAAGATCAAATAGTGAAATAACTCTGAACCACATCTTTTTAATGGCTAGAATTTTGTATGCACAAAAATGACTGTAGTTTTAGAATTGACCTTCACTCCTGAGTTGTCAATGCAAAATATTTGGGGTCTATTGAATCACTCATTGTCATGTAAAATCAATTTTCATAAAATACTTACTTTCCATTGCCTACCCATGGAGATGGTATCTGTGCGACTTTTGAAGCATTTTGCTAAAAGAGAGAGAGAAAGGGAAATAAGGACATCTATTTTGTGTTTTATTAATTCAGAAACAGATGGAAGTGTGATTTAGAGTACATTAATATTGATTGCAGCATTTCGGGATGCAGAGCGGGGATGTATGTGCACGTCAGCACACCACGACGCATACTCGATGAAAATAGCTGGTTAGGATAATTAGTGGGCTCCAATCAGGACCATGAAAGTCACTTGATGAAAGATCTTATATACTAAAAGGCCCAGTGAAATCAGACTCAGTTCTCCAAGAAGTGGTTTAATTATCATCATCTGAAATTTATTCTGCAAAACAAGCTCTTCGGAGTAGAAGTAAGCTTTTCACCTTTAGCTCCAGTTGCAAACTTTTTCCCTGGGATGCAGAGTGAGCTGTAATTTCTAATAATCCAAGAATGTGTCAGAGCCAAGCAGCATTTTCATTTGTTTGTTTGTTTTCAGGAATCACCTTGATTTGCTATATTTATTTAACAAAGTGACTGGTCTGCGTTGCAATCAAATGCTAAGCATGCTTTTGTTCCTCCGATGGAACTGGGCTGGTTTAAAGGATGGGTCTCCTTTTATTCTCATGGCCACGCACTTGTGGATCAGAGGGGAAACCTGACATTCAGCATTACCATTAGAGGACAGGCATCAGGCTCATTGTAATGGCCTCCCCAAGTTGAAGGTTAAGCAGCATAGATGGCCACAACTCATGTGGCACTGTGCCTGACTCAGACCTGCTCTCAGCAGTTACAGCCCCAATGATGCTCATCTTCTGCCTCTTTGCTGCCAGCCCAGCCCCCTTTGTAAAAGGAGTGTCAGGGAAAGAGTCAGCATTTTCAGGAGTACAATGAAAATGGAATATTTCTCTGGAGTGTTGCAGACCCACACCTAAGATGCATTCTGCAGATTCCAGTTTTTAACCTCAACAAAGCTCAAAACACTCCTAGATAAATGAATTATTTAATTTTTGTTTGGAGTTTTGCAATACCCTACAAACTATATAGGACAGGCCAAAGAGGGCAAACATTACAGCAGTGTCTCTCAAAGTGTGATCAGAAGAACAGCAGCAGCCGCGTCACCTGGAAACTTATTAGCAATATGAATTCTTGGGCCCTGCCTCAGACCTACAGAATGAGATACCCGGGGCCTGGTGCACAGGACTCTTGTTTCACAAGGCTTCTGGGGGATTCTGATGCCCACTGAAGTTCAAGAAAGAACTTTCTAAAGCAGAGGTTGAGAGCGTAGACATATGGAGGGAAGAGGGCCTGTTGTAGATGACCCCCTTTTACCCACATGAATACTAGCTGTATGGGATTATGGCCACACCACATAATAGCTGGGGAACTTGCTCTTTTTCCCAACCATGCCACAGGGTCTTCATAAAGCTATGCACTTAAACTCACTGCATGTTTCATGTAAGGCCATAATTTCGCTCATTTCAAACAACTACTCTGGTGTGATTTAGCCATGAAGTCTCATGTACTTGGCAAAAAAAGAAAAAAAAAAATGTCCTTTTCTTTTTAGACCTGCGCAAGAGAAGAACATTGAGTCTCACTAACTTTAAATCATGACTAGTGTTAGAGGGTACAGTGACCAGGCTTAGTATGAGGCTGCTGCTTGAAATTTTTACCTGGACTCATTCTCAAATTTTAGCATTGCATTTTGTGGTTGCCTATCTTTTTTGTGCTTGCAAGTTAAAAGCCCCAGCTCCCTACAATATGGCCCTGTTTGTTTTGGTAATCAAAGCAATCAGTTCTTTAAATTACAACTACTGCACTCCAAGACTCCCCACGGCCAAAGGCCTTCTAGGGGTGTGGGTGTCCACACAGAGCCAGGGTGGCCACAGTGACTTCTCTCACTTCTGAGAGATTCCTAGGCTGACCTATCATTTAACAAAAGACTGGACATACCTACAGCCACAAGCTGTGCCCACATCACGGAGCAGCACAAAAGGTGACATACTCCTCAATGCAACCAGAAGGCTGCCAAGGGTCATTTGCTAAGTCTGGAAAATAAGGGATTGCACTATCATGCCTTCTCTCCCTGGAATCAAATCAGACATAAACTCCTTGCTGAACCCTTAAGGAGGGGTAAGAGGGCCATGGCCAGTAGGGAGGAGAGAGGTTAAGCCTTTGGCAGGATTTGACATTTGATAACATGCATGTCATGTCTTATTAGTGATTTTATCATCTTGTACCTATAAATTATATAAAATAAAGATTACCTTAAAATATTCCATCAGTGATCTGGAGTACTTCATAGCATGGTCCTTCTTCAGCTTAAACATCCTCAAATAGAGGAGTGATAAACATCGGTAGCTGTGGTGATAAGGAAAGTCTTCTGTTAATGCCAGCGCTTAATGAAATTTATAAACTGTTAAGAAGAATGCTGATTCACAATTTACAGTTACTCTCCTATGGTTAGATTGAGAAACATAAGTAAATAAATTCTAAAAAGAGAAGGGGCAAGCATGAAAATCCCATTTTGATAAGGGTATAAATTAGGAGAGTAAATGTTTAGTCAGCGACTGAAGAAATCTATTAGTTATCCTTTAATACTTTAATGGAAAACAAGAGTAATGATCTGGGGTAAGCAGCTTAAGTTGATTTAGAGTTTTCAAATCCTTCTATGACATTTCAGCACTTTCCTTGTGGCCTCCACAGGACTCACCATAGTACTGCTAGCTTTTTGTCCCCATCTGAAGCCAAGGGACTTGAAAAGTTCTTCAGCCTCATCGCATACCTTTGAAGAGAAGGAAAAGCTGAAGTGGAATCTGTATTATGCCTCAGAAATGTCCAAAGTCATTGGTATTCTGATTGCCTGAATGAGTTATTCTCACATTTGCTCTGGGCAACAAGACTGACTGGTGCATGCGGGCGAAAGCATGCTTTCCCGAAATATACACAAAATGGGGATCAAAGCGTCATAAGAGGACTCATGTGAAATACAGAGTTGATCTCTGGAGAAGGCAGTGTAATCATGAGCCTTAGGGCAATGCTGTGCAATTACTGTGAGCTTGTGTGTGTGTGTGTGTGCATGTGTGTATCTAAATGCTGATAAAATACTGTTTCTAGGAAAACTATAGCTAAACAACATTATTGGTTTTCAATGAGAGGTGGACAAGAATGTCAGTTTCAGTTCAGTTTATGACAGATTAGGTAAATAATATACAACTATGTCTGACATGAGCACAGCAAGACCTCAATCATACAGTTAAAAGGTCTTTTCTAATGGCTCAGGTTTTGAATATATTTCTATTGAAAGTGGTTTAGTTTTTTTAGAAGGAAGGTTGATTTCACAGCATTTTAAGGTCTAAGCACCCTTAATTTATGATGCCTGTATATTTTGTCTTTCTATTCTCCTTAATTGTTACTGTTCTGCACTGGGGTGATAAAAGGTTGAGTAGTTCCCACTTTTTTTTTTTTTCTTCTAGCCAAGTACATTCCATTCACGGCATTTAGACTCTTGAAAATCAATTCATTGCATAAAATCATTGTCTGAGCTTTAATGCAGTTTCACAGGTACTTGTTGTAGAATAAGTAATAGAGTTCAGTGTGCCAGAAGGAAGTTGAAAGTTCTCATTTATAAGAAGGCAATGGAAAGCCTGCAGAGCCCCTGAGCTGGCATGCTTGATTCCTCGGTTACAGCAGCCTTCCCCAGCAGAACACTAGGGAGCCTAGGCTCACCCTCTGAGACTCGCCCTCCTCAGCATTGTAGCCACCTTGCTTTCCTGGTTATTGCTCCAGTTCTGTTGAGTGAACATTTTCCAGGAAAGGCACCTGTACATTTAATGTGGGTCCTTTCTTTTGTTGCAATATTAAGCAAAGGGATTTTTATTATGTAATAAATCTAACTTTCTTTGACAGTTGGATCACTGAAATGTCAAGTAATTGTGATGCCCCACTTGTTTTCACAAATACATTTCTATTGCAGATTCCCAGAGTTCAGAGCAACTATAATTATTTGAATGAAGAAAATGGGGTTCTCTCTCTGTAGCCAGCATACTGTTGGGGAGAGAGTAATAAAAATCTCTTCAACATAATATTGCACTACTAAAAACTATGTTTATATTACAGTCACCCTCTAATTGCAACCACATTTGAAGTGACTTGATAGTGGAGTTTCGATTGCTTAAATGGACCAGAAGACCTAGTTGCTTTAACTCATTTTAGTCCCAACTGAAATTCCTCTCATTAAAAAAATATTATACACACATGTAATTTACAGAAAGTATAAAAAATTTAAAAATTGAGAAGACATAAATGAGTACATGCAAAAAATGGTGAAGCTGGAAACAAAACAAAATAAAACTGATGAAATCTGAATGATGTCTGTGGAGTATATCAATGTCAATGTTCAGGCTGTGATACTGTACTATAGTAAAGCAAGATGTTCCCATTGGGGGAGACTGGGTGAAGGGCACACAGAAACTCTCTGTATTAGTTCTTACAACTGCATGTGCATCTACAATTACCTCAAAATAAAGTCTAAGAACGGTAACTTTAAAGTGAATGCCCATAAATTCTCCATTGACTTTCAGGTTTCAATGAAATAAACTTCTATGAGAGTAAAATATCATATAATAAAACATAAATCATGCTTTTTCCCTAAATAAATTTTTTGTGAATAATTAAGGAAAAATACTTAATGATTCACATTGCACTTTTGCCATAAAATAAAATTTGTATTTTACTTTTATATTTTTAAGACAGCATGTGTTTTCTTAAAAGAAAATAAGAAAGAATATGTAGAAACGGAAAACACTCATAATCTCACTCACCTATTACAGGTGGGATCTCATTTCCCTTCCAGTTTGATTTGGATGCATATACAAACTTTTCATGATCATAATTGTAATGCGCAGATTATTCTCCAGCTTGATTTTATTTTAACATCATATTATAAATACATTTTTTGCGGCTGCATAGTCTCTGTCATTGTTGTATTTCAATGGTTGCAAAGTATTCTGTTGAGTGTCCTAGTATGTAATTACTTTTCTTTTATTATTTGGTGTGCTTCCAATTGTGTGCTATTATATATAATGTCAAATTGAACATCATACTGATTACTTGTTCTAGTCTTTACAGTTGTTTTCATCAGGAGAGAAAACTCAGAGTTTTACAAGTTAAGGTACTGGATCAAAAGATATGAATACTCATTTGTATGGCTTTTCCTACACAATGCCAAATTGCCCTCAATTTACAATAATCAATTTCTATTCCCGTCAGCTGCATAGGAGAGGTGTAGTTCACTGTCAGGCATTTTTTTGCTGTAGTTCTTTTTTTTTTTTTTTTTTTTTTTTGAGACGGACTTTTGCTCTTGTTACCCAGGCTGGAGTGCAGTGGTACGATCTCAGCTCACTGCAACCTCTGCCTCCTGTGTTCAAGCAATTCTCCTGCCTCAGCCTCCCGAGTAGCTGGGACTACAGGCGTGTGCCACCATGCCCAGCTAATTTTTGTATTTTTAGTAGAGATTGGGTTTCACCATGTTAACCAAGATGGTCTCGATCTCTTGACCTTGTGATCCACCCGCCTTGGCCTCCCAAAGTGCTGGGATTATAGGCGTGAGCCACCGTGCCCGGCCTTTGCTGTAGTTCTTAATGCTAGGTATTAACATTGTTACATTTTCTTGTTAATTTAAAAAGTGCCTTGTTTTAATTTGCATTTTTGAATGAATGCAGACCATGAATTATCCCAGTGTTTGTTCACTAATGTTTCCCCTCAATTCTGAATCCTTACAATTTTTGCCAGTATGTTCATCTTGTGTATCTTTGAAAATCACAGGTAGTTTTGACTAGACACTAAGCAATCAATTTCTTCTTGAAAGCTACAGAGTGGTAGTGGTGCCTTCCACAGTATATAACGTAAGTCAAGGAGAAATGCTTGACACTTTTTTTGGTGCCCACATTTCAGAGCAGTGCAAAGAGAAAGCTGGCTGATTGACTCAGCAGGCAAGGCTAACGCTGCACCTATAATCACCCTACTTTTGTGGTTCTAAGTAAACTTCTGATTCTATGTGAGGAGAGTTGCTTTTTTTTTTTTTTTTTTTTTTTTTAATAGTTCTCTTCTTTTTATCTTTTGGAATGTGTCACTGGGAAAATACACACACTAAATCTGTCCAACGTTTTTCTGAAGATTTAGGTACAAATATCCTCAGATTTGTAACAGTTAATGCAAATACAAGCAAGACAGTATAAACCAGTCCTGGCATTATTGATTAATCAAGCCAGATGGGACTGGACATAAGGACATTTTAGGTAAAAAACTGCTTACTTAATCAATCAAAAGTGATTATTTAGTTCATCTAGTGAACAATGGTGCCTATCTACCATTCAAGGGTGGATTAAATTATTGTACAAATATCTGCAAATTACTGGATAACATCAGAATGGATTATTTCTTCTTCTACCTCTTATTCCTCTTCTTCTATGAATTTTTTGATAACCCAGAAATTCTACACCACCAAGATCAACAGCCAGAAAATTTCATTTAAAATGTAAATGCAACCAATAATGTGTGCAGTTAATTTCCCCTCTCCCATTCTCATTGTCTCATCTGTACCACCAGCCCCTACTACCACCTCATCTATTTTCCTAATTCCAGATGCATGGAAAGTCTACTCCACACCTGCAGCCTTAAACACCAACTTTGAGTTGGAACAGCGCCCCCTCCGTTTTTAATAACCAAGATAAAAATTCTTAGACAACATGGTTTGTAATAGAAATCCTGAGAGCACCATTTTTTTGAATTATAAAACTGCACCTTTGAAAAGACAAGTTGATACTAAATGGTAAAATGATTATACTTACTTCTACCCACTACATTTCCATTTTAATGTTACGAATACCGCAAATTATAACACTCACATTATAAATTCTGAAGGGGATAATTTATAAAATCAGTGTCTATCAATTATAAATTTTTCATGATATTAATAAAATGGCAAGAACTAATTATGATGACTTCTAAGAAGATGCCTTGGACAAATTATTAATAAGAAAAAATGATATATATTCTAAAACACAGTTTCTAATTCTAGCTGAAATCAGTGTAGGAAGATGATTGCAGAAAGGCCATTCACCTGAGGAGCTCCACAGTCTCAGAGTACATGGTGTATGGCGACTTTGCTTCCAGAGGGTCGCGTTCCATGGCATTGCCACATTCAGTGAAGGAGAGGGCGGCGTCAGCGTAATTCACAGCTTTGCCAAATTTCTCGAACTGAAACAGGAAGATGACTTGTCAAGATGATACTCTGTTTTCTCCTTCATATAAAAGAGTGGTTTGCAACTGGGGGGTAGTTTTGCCCCCTTCCCACAGGGAACATTTGGAATGTCTGGAGACACTTTTAGTTGTCACCCCTGGGGAGAAGGGACATCTGGTGAACAGGGGCCAGAAATGCTTCTAAACTTCCTGCTATGCCCAAAACAGCTCCCACAATGGAGAATGAGCTGGCCCAAAATGTCAGCAGTGCCCAGGCTAAGAAACCCAGATCTAGAAGACAACATATGAATTGGTATTAACAATGAAGTTACTGGCTAATTGTTCTATCGTCATGACACCAAGGCTAGTTGAGAGGAGAAAAACGCAGGCAGGGTATCATATGTGGTTTGTGGCACTGTTGTTGCTGTTATCATTATTTTTTTGGTGGACCTGAATAAAAATCATTGCCTCAAGTAGTTTCTATCCACTAAATTTACTAACTGTCTGGTCATTGTAGTGTCCTATAGACAGTAGTTGCAACTAAGGGCTGCTTTTTATAAGCTTCATGGACAATGAACACATACATTTTTGCTTTAGAACTCTTCGTGAGCACATCAACCTCACCCTCAGGAGAGGATTAACAAATTGATGATATTGTCATGAAAAGCGGGAAGCTGTAGTATGACTGTTGACAATAATCACATCACTTTTATTGTAAATGATGGTTTGAAATAATGTGTCAAAAAGCCAAAGAATATAGTACCACTAAATGTTTTAGTTTAGCAAAATTTTATTGCCAAGATTTTAGCCCTGATAATGGTCACAATTAAACTGACTTAGACATACTGATTTCTTTTTTATGTGTAATGAATATTATATATGACACTTTTATAGTGAGTATTTTATAACAGGATTTAACATTTTCAATTTTTGATAGCAGGATGTAAGAATTCCACTAATATGGCATTTTATGTAAAAGAACGAATATAATGCAGATTTAGCTATTTTAATTTTCTCGTATACCTTTTATCAAAATATTTTCTATGCAACTGTGAAAGTTTCAATTCTCTAAATGGCAGAGTGGATGTCTCTAGCAAAGGATTAAGTACAACTATAAAATGATTAGTTATAGGTCCTGCAGAATATTCTAAATGACTTTTTACAATAAATGTTCTTTAGCTTTAACGAACTGCAGGAATTCTGTCGGTTTCTTTCTGTAAGCTACTGTGGAGAAATACCAGTTTCAATCAAATTCAAACTGACTTCATGAAGCCCTGTGTACATATATGCAAACTAGGTCCTTTCTCTTTTGCCTTGCAAGGTAATTTCCTTAGGTCATCTGGCTCCACTGGCTTTCGCATTTGGAAATTAATCTTAGATCCTGATTTCTGAAAGTGGCTTTTCATTCATAAGCCTACAGCTGGAAAGATCTGGAAAGATCACCTAGCCTAAACCCCTTTTTCCCTAGGAGTAGCTGATATCCAGACAAAAAATTACATGGCCATAGTGACAATTAATAGCCAAGTTATGCCCCACCCCTGGGCTTATTTCCCTATCCATAAAATGAGTGGCTTAAACTACAAGGGTGCTTCCCAGGCCAATATAGGCATAAGCCTAGCAAAAATATCATTCCTCTAAGTGTTTCTCAACCTTTTTTTCAATACCACCCGCCCCAACTAAGGAAATTTTAAGATACAGTCAGCCCTCTGTATCTGGGGTTCTGCATCCATGGATTTAACCAACCTTAAATCAAAAATATTCAGAAAAAAATGAATGGCTGCATCTGCACTGACCACATACAGACTTTTTCTTGTCATTATTCCCTAAACAATACAGTATAACAACTCTTAACATAGCATTACATTCTACTAGATACTATAAGTAACCTAAAGATGATTTAATGCATATTAGAGGATGTGAACAGGTTATATGCAAATGGCCATTTTTTATCAGAGACTTGAGCATCTGAGGAGTTTGGTATTTGAGGGGGTCCTGGAACCAATCCTCTATGGATACAGAGGGATCACTGTAATTTTTCATGTACCTCCAATGAAATTTTAATACAAAAATTATACTTATCCTCTCTTTATGCCCTGTGGCCCTTTGGAGGGTAACACCCCATTGCAATAACTAAGACCTTTTCATCCCCTCTCTGAAACCAATTTTTGCCCCCATATGGGCAGTATCTCCTGAACTGAGAGTGCATCCTCTAAATGGATTAGGCCAAATGTGATCTCTTGGAAGACATACATATAAACACAACCTTGGAATGTAGAGTGATGTTAGTTAATAATCGTATGTCTATATGTTTATGGCACTGAGCATTCTCAGTTCTTCAAGCATTTCATCTACGTGGTCTCATACGTACATCCCAGTCTTCATCAGCTCATGTAACAGCTTGTCAAAGGAACATGTGCATACTCTCTAACCCCAGTTTTGACAGAGGGAAAACCCTAGGAGCACTGGAGTGCTCTGTAGTGCCACAGAGTTGAAGGCATTTAGAGAACACCTTCGGTCTTTGAGGCAGCAGTGTTGGCATCCAATACCTTTCAAATCTCTCATCGCCCATATAATGGTCACAGGCACAGTTGTCCTGGCATCTCCAATGGAGCTAGCACCCAGCCTTCCTTGTCACTTTTGTTTGCAGGAGCAGGGGAAAATTGTTTCTAAGGAACAATTTACACCACAGAAAGGTTAGCTGCAGACGCTAAGCAATTTGTACCCCGGGGGGAAATGACAGAAAGCAGAGAAAAGACAGATGTAAGAACCATGGACAGTTGATGTTGGCCACACAGTAGTCATGGTATTTCATCACAGTATTCCCAATATTAAACACTACTGGGACAACTAAGTCCTAGCTGGACACAATGCAATGTTTGAGGATGCTATTTTTTTCAACCCAATGGGGTTTAGTCAAAGTGAGAAGCCTGGATTAGGCACTCCCTAGGACAGTGGTTCTCAAATAGCTGCACTTGGGAATCTCCTGGGGAGCTTTAATACTCATTCCTGGGTCCCAGTCCCAGAAATTCTGATTTCATTGGTCTGGGGTATGGGCTAGGCATCAGAGTTATTCTAAAGCTTCCCAATGTGATGTGTGGTTGAGACCCACTATTAGGAGCCTCAATCAAATCAAACAACTCAAAATATTGAGCATATTATTGATCGAGGTGGCCCAAACCCTTGGAGACAGCTGGGCAAAGTATCTTGAGAAATCCAGATGACAGCATTTCTTTTCTCTGCTTGGGGTCCCAGCTTAACTGTGGGGCTCACTCCGAAAACATGTCATCAATGCAGCAAGGAGCTGACTTTTTCCTCAGGCCTAGTTTTCCCAAAGCCAATTTTTGAGGACATATAGACTTTCCCATTCCCACGTGAGTTCTGGTTTACTGGACCCAAAGAGAGCATCCTTTCCAGGGAAGTTTTAGAAGTCATTTCAAATTCACTTGAAAGATATGACATTAGCCTCTGAAGTTGGGGTAAGGGGAAGAACAGTGGGAAAACAAATGACAAGCTAACACAGCCCTGAGAACTTTGGGAATTACAGAGCTAAGTAATTCACCAGTTCCAACCTCCCTATGCCAGGGCACCAATGTGTTGCCAGGCAGGTTTGGGCTGTGCTACCGAAAACCTGTTTGGAAAACTGCTTTCTTTGTTTTCTTTTGAAACATAAATCCTTAGTGGAAACAAAGCGATGAGAAAAAGGAAACCTACCAGTGCATCAGCTTTGTGCTTCAGCTTCTTAGCCTCTTGCATGTAATAATCAGCATTGTGAACCCTAAATAAACAAAACGAGGTCTTTCAGAAACCAGTGCTTCATCTTTTCATTAAAAGACTGAATCATCAAACCTTTTCTGCTATAAATTTATTCCCATATAATGCCTTGAAAAAGGCAGACTAATGCTGCCATTCATATCATAGCCAAACTTGAATTAATACTATAAATGAAATCTGAAGTACATAATGGCCCATTAGGATAAATAACCACATCCTCCAACCCCAACCATTACAGTTGTCCAAATAGATCAAACAAAACCTGGCTATAAATCGTGTGTTGGTTATATGTGAGGACATGGATAGGAAAGGATAAAACAATCTGCATTTGCACCTGCTTTGGAACAGTAACAATGCTGCATGATTAAAATGGGCCCAAAACATTTCTTGGTGGGGACAGTGTATGCAGCAGGGAGAGGGGTATACTTTTAAGGGTATAGGAGCTGATGCTGAGGTCTTATTTAGGGAGACATATACATAGCACTAGAAAAGCCATGCCGCCCCCACCCCCATTCACTACTCCAAACTGTCCACGATAATCAGGAACAACGTACGAGTCATCAAACGTGAGCTTGGGTCTCCGGACATTAGTGCTGCTGCTGGAAAGAAGGGGCAGAGCTGCCCAGGACGTCATCTCCAGGTGACTGCTATCCATGAGGCCAGTAGTGATGGTAGAGGTGACGGTGGAAATGGTAGTGGTAGTAGTTGTGGTGGTGGCCGTGGCGGTGGCAGTAGCTGTGACAGTGGTGGTGACAATGGCAGTAGTAGTGACAGTGGCAGTGGCAATAGCAGTGTTGGTGACAGTGACGGTGGCAGAGGCTGCCTTTTTTGGAGTTTCTCCTTCCTGGGAAAAAGGAGGACAAATAGTTTCCATTAGTTCCAGCTTTTCAAAACATCTTTTCATAAATGTTTTGAATGTCAAGCACGTTAAGAAAAAAGGCAAAAAAAAAAAAAAAGGAAAAGAAAATAATTCACACAGCTTGAGGATAAATAGGTGACCCTGGATATTTTATGAACACCATGAATCAACAGCTTTTGTTCTATGATGATACCAAACACCAACCTAATCAGATGCTGCGATTACACAGTTCCACCATTAAGACCGCAATGGCAAAGGGCTAAATCCAACGGTAAATGTGAGGGGGAAGGGAAGGAAGAATATAGAGGAGAGAGGAGGAGGGAGGGAGAAAGGAAGAGATGCATGGACAAAGGGAGGGAGAGAGACATAGCGATATTAAATAAAGCCCTTGACCCTGATGTGGGTATTTGTGATAAGGGAACAAGCCCAGAAGCTTTCTTCAGGGTAAGTAGCATCCTCAGGTCACTCTGCAAAATACCAGATACAGTCCAGAAAATACCAGGAAACTGTACTCTAGTTATCCCTGCCCTGACTGAACTGAGGTTGAAGCAGCCCTTTTTTTCATGTGAGGCGCTTGATTGGTTTCTGGCTAAGTGAATGGCATGTGAGTGTGTCTCCATTTTGTTTTGAAATCTTGGGATGGTGAAGCCTCATTTCTGCCAGGTCCAAAGTCAAATGAGTAAGCTTTGAACTGTTATTGGTATGGAGAGGATGGAGAAAGGAGGTGGTAAGATTATGTGACAGTGTGTTATCACGAGATCACCTGCTGTGTTCAAGTGGCCAACCGTGCCCGCCCACCCCTGGCAACTGTGGGACTCTCCTGACTGTTCTCTCTCTGACCATGCTTCCCAGGGTGTCTCCTCTACCTTCTGCTCTTCTGAATTGGTATCTCCCTAAGGTTGGTATTCCCCAAGTTCACTTCTCAGTTCTCTTCATTCTTGATATGATCTGTGAATCTTGTATGTTGTTGGCACAGATTCAACAATAAGTAGGTAACACCCAAATGGAAACCTCAATTTTACCCAATCTCCAAAGCTCCAGCCTACAGTGACCATCTTAGGACAATTCCACCAACGTGGCCATTAGCACCTCAAATTTTTCACAAACCAAATCAATAATCAAACCAATTCCCTCTTCCTGTTGATGGCAGGATGGTATTCCCTAGTTATCAAAGCAGAATTTCTCCATATTGATAAAAAATTCCAAACTGGGCCAGGTGCGGTGGCTCACGCCTGTAATCCCAGCATTATGGGAGGCCGAGGCGGGCGGATCACGAGGTCAAGAGATCGAGACCATCCTGGCCAACATGGTGAAAACCCATCTCTACTAAAAATACAAAAATTAGCTGGGCGTGGTGGTGCACGCCTGTAGTCCCAGCTACTCGGGAGACTGAGGCAGGAGAATTGCTTGAACCCGGGAGGCGGAGGTTGCAGTGAGCTGACATTGCGCCACTGCACTCCAGCCTGGTGCCTGGCGACAGAGCGAGACTTTGTCTCAAAAAAAAAAAAAAAAAAAAAAAAATTAAAAATTCCAAACTGAGTTTTGCACAGTTACCCAGGTAATTGCAGTAGTATCTGGGCAAGGGGCACTGAAACCTGCAAAATAGGGACTCCCCACCTTTCCTTCCGTCTGAGCTGCTCTGCTTTAATCAGCTTTATATATTGAAGTTGTATAAATTACTTCATTTTGAAAAATGATAATCCTCCTAAAACTCTTTTTGAAAACTACTGCTCTATTTAATTTGTCATTTTTCTTCCTCAACATTACCAGTTAATTACAGTTAATTACTCCTTTTAAATGTATTTCCCCAACATCTCTCGAATTTGTCCCTTTCTTCCTCAAAGCCTCAAAATGCAGGCCCTCATGGCTTCTCACGGAGACTACCGGAGTCCCCTGGCTGGACTCTTAACCCTTGAGCATGCTTCTCCCTCCGGCCTCAATCTGCTGTCTGGTAGCTTGAGCTTTCTGAACAAAGTTACTAGCATCTGTCTGTCCCGCACTCAAATGCAAACTCAAGGCTGAGGCTCCCTTGCTGGCATTCAAAGACCTACCTGATTTGGCTGCAGCTTTCTGCCCAATTGCAACTGTTCCCTTCCATAAACCTTAGTTTCAACTGAATTGAACATGCCCCTGCTTTTTTCACTTTCCTGATTTGGTACATGTGAAGTTTTAGATTTCAAAAAGCCTTCCATTCCTTTATTTCGCTTTTTTCCACTACCTTGTGATAATTTTTTCCCCTTATTATTTTTATCACATTTTAAAATTTTTAAAATTGTGGTGAAGTACACATATAATAAAATTTATCACTTTTTTTTTTTTTTTTTTTTGAGACAGAGTGTCGCTCTGTCACCAGGCGCCAAGCTGGAGTGCAATGGCGTGATCTCGGCTCACTGCAACCTCCGCCTCCTGGATTGAAGCAATTCTCCTGCCTCAGCCTCCAGAGTTGCTTGGACTACAGATGTGCACCACCACGCCCAGCTAAGTTTTGTATTTTTTAGTAGAGACGGGGTTTCACCATGTTGGCCAGGATGGTCTCGATCTCTTGACCTCATGATCCGCCTGCCTCGGCCCCCCAGAGTGCTGGGATTACAGGCGTGAGTCACTGCGCACAGCCAAATTTATCATTTTGACCATTCTTAAGTGTGCAGTTCGGTCATGTTAAGTATATTCACACTCTTGTGCAACCAATCTCCAGAACTTTTTTCATCTTGCAAAACTGGAACTCTGTACCCATTAAACAATATCTCCCAATTTACCCTCTGCCTTATCCCCTTGCAACCCCCATTCTACTTTCTGTCTCTATGAATTTAACTACTCTAGGGACCTCATATGAATTTAACTACTCTAGGGACCTCATATCAATGGGATCATATGGTCTTGGCCTTTAATGTCTGGCTTATTTCACTTAGCATAATGTCTTCAAGGTTGATCCATGTTGTAGCATATGACAGGATTTCCTTCCTTTTTAAGGCTGGATAATATTACATTGTATCAATAGACCACATTTTCTTTGTCCACTTCCCTTCATTTTTAAGCCCTACTCATCTATTAAGGCTTAACTCAAGAAATGCCACCTCCACCAGGAGAACTACCTTATACCTACAGCCAGAAGTGCAGACGTGCTTTAACTCTCCTTGGACCATTCAGAGACCTGTCTCTATCCCTGCCCTAAGACACCAATCACCAGCTATTTTATATTCTAGCCCTTTGAGCACATATCTCATTGCTCACTTTAGACTGAGAGCTATTTAAGCACTGGAGCCATCTCTGATTTATGATACTGTCCCTCCATCCCACAGCCCAGTACCCTCAGTGTTTGCTGAGTGCATGTATGCACACATACATGGACACTTGCCATAGTCAACATGGTCACTTTAAAGATAAAAGCCAAATGTGAAATGTATTTGTTATATTTATGTGGATCTTTTACACTTGATCCTGGACCTTCTGAATACCAAATAAGTCTTACCACCTAGATCTTACTGAGACAAATGTGCTGAGAAGCTAGGCATCTGCAAATTATTATGATGGATCTGAAGAAAATGAAGAGTTTTTTTTAACCCAAACATTTTAAACGAAACAGAGCCATAAGAAAGTTGTAAGCCAGCTCCATGTCTCCACTGCCACAGCCAGCTTGACCTAGACCAAACAATAAGATCAGCCCAAGACAGTGTCATTTGTCTGTATGGCCAAGATATGTGGCAAGAACCCTGAAACATTACATCCACCACACATGGCATTGATGTCAGTCCTGGCACATCTGACTAGAAATGGCTGAATTCAGCCATGATCATATCAGTTATATAAACATGTCATCTGTCCACACTCGCTCACCCACTGAGTCAATAAACAGGACTTCATGCATAAATGGAATAGAGAAGACTCTGTGAGCACAAAATTGTAAACATTTTTGGAGCTAGAAGAAGCTCTATAGATCATCTAGTCAAATCCACTCATTTGATGATCTCAGAGATGTTTCATGATTGGCCCAGAGTCACAGAGAAAATTTGATGCAGTGCTGGCACTACAAGAGTTAAGTGTCTTAACTCACAGGCTAAGGCAAAAATTATACCACGAGTCTCCTAGATTTGAAATCATTAATAGAAAGAAAGAATGGCCTAAGAAGAGGCATTGTTGCTCATTCCCTAAGAAGGATGATATATTTCTAGTAGCAAATATTTATATATTTATCATGTTTCCCCAGGAGATTTTAGCCCTTGTGAAAATGACTTTGCAGATTCTTTTAAGCATTATCATTGTCATAATAACATCTGTATTATTTATAATACCTAATTATTTGTGACAATATACAAGGCACTATACAAAGAGAAATAATGGAGAGTTTGTGTATTTGTATACACCCGCTTCTCATATTTCTTCTCTGCTTCTTCCTCCCTTCCTCCTGCAACATCCCCAAATGATCAAGTTAGATGAGCTGGGTTAACTCATTGCTACCTGACAATTATAATATTTCTTCCAAGATGCTTACGTTTACCGATATCCCTTTGAAAGTAGCACAGAATTTGCCTTCGGCTCTCTTAGGTTTGGTAGATGTGATTTGTCCAGTCATGGAGATGTTCTTGTCTTGTCCAAAGGAACCATTACTGCCACTGACATTTCTGCGGCGTGGAGGGTCCTCTGGCAGTGGGGAAAGTGGAGGAGGAAATAGTTTTTCTTCCTTTCTTCTGTTTGCTCTCCTGGATGAATTATTTCTGTGGAAAACAGAAGTGTAGGGTGTCATAAAGTCTTATTTCTCTTTATTCTGATTTTCCCCATGATGCTAGTATTGTCAGCTGAAGTAATATTTAAATTGCTATCCCTCAACCCGTGGTGAAGAGTATATATAAAAATGCATATAGATATCTTTCTACATAAATATAGATATATGCATACATATGTATCCAAGAATAAACTAATATCTTTGAAGCGGAACTCCATGACAAATGTAAGTGTCTAATGGAGTGTGTTACAGTAGGACATTTTCAACTTTTCAGGATTACTGTTAATTAGATTTTTATGGAAAATACAATGCAGACTTTAATCCCATCATTTTTCAGGATGGTTCCTACTTACTTTGCCCTAGGACTTAACTGCACAATCATGCAATAAATGGCACAATAAACAATCAGTGGAAGAATACTTTCTTAAGAAATATTATAGTTATATATTACTTAGAAATAAATAATGCACTAAATAGTATTGTAACACACATTGCAAATTGTATATACAGAATGTTCTACTTCAATGCCAAGGCATAATGAGCCTCTAATCTTAAATTGTTACATTGAACTACTGATGTACTCCACTTCACAAAACTCCATTGAAAAATATTATTTTGTCATATTCCTACTAGACATCTGCAATTCTAAAAGTGCTCCCATGCTTTCAAACTGATTTATCTGTTCATTAAATGGGCATCATCAAATAGTCTGAGACTTCAAATAAAACAGAAAAACTGAAACCTTATGCTAGCTGCTTAACATGGTAATTGGGTCATGGATTTTCATTTTACTTACTGTCTTAGACTAATCAATGAAGATTACTTGAATTTTAATATTTTCTTAGCCAACTAATATTGCACTGTGCAGCTATTTACTTTTCATGATTATTGACTACAATTTTCAATAGCAGATTAAGTCAACAAGAATTTATGTTTTCCTCTTGGTCAATTTCAGTCAGTGTCTAGAAATATAGATTTACAATATCTCAAAGCAACAAACCAAAGATGAGCAAGCATTCAAGTGGTCTGATTCCCTGAAATAGAAGCCAATGCAGCCTCCTTGTCCCACCTCCATTGTGGTAAATTTGCCAATTGTAATATCTGTCATCTTCTCCATCTTTTGTTTCATAAATGTGGCCTTATGTTAATATTTGTTCTGTAGCGAAACTGAAAAAACACAACTGTTTCTGTCATTACCTCAATTGATTAAAATTAATTAAAAGATACTTTCCAATGGATTTTAAAAACTGCTTTCACATGCATAGCCATTTTACAATAGCAGTGATGACTGATTGAAATGATGGTGAACATACGGATTAAGATTCTTGTCCATGAGGAAGCTCCACAAATATCAGATCACATTAAGTGTAATAATCACAAAGGCACCAGGCTTTTGGGAATTTATATGTGCAGATGTCAAGAATTGCTGTGGTATCTACAGGAGGTGAACAGTGGTTCATTAGCTGTAACGACTCTCCCACTACTTGAGTTGCCCGAGAAGGAACCTGGGGCTGCAGGGGAAAGAGCTGCTTGTGAGAGGCAGTTAATTTGCCATTGGCAACTACAGTCACGCAATGCCTGCCCATCTGCCACTGAAACAACCAGCAGGAATTCAGTGCATTCTGTACAGTGAGCACCAGTGACCTGTCCCCCTTTACATCTGCCTGGTCGTGACCTGGAAGCATGGAGTCTTGAAAGACTTCCTTGGTGAAAGACACCCAGGGAGCCTCTGTCATTTCTAGAGACCACTCTGTCATTGTTACGACTTCCAACTAAAAAACAGCTTTTGCTTCTTTGGGTACCTCTTGCAATAGGCCAGGGGAGAATAGGAGACAAAAGAAGGGCATCACCACCTGCACTTAATTCCTCAGAGGCCCTGCTGATGGTACCAGTGCTAAAGAAGAAGGGGAGATTCAGGAGAGTCCTTCTGTGGAACTATGGGGAATTACAGCTGTCAGTCCGATGTGGCATCTTTATTAGGTTAAAAATAGTCATTTAGAAAAATGAATGTTGTCTACCACTTTGTTTAAAAGGCTAATAAAGCACAAAGGAGCAAAGCTTGCAGAGAGGGTTCCCAGGAGTAGACCACTAAGAGGCCAGTCATTGCTTCATTCTTCCTCAACTCCAGAAAGTTTTCCAGAGAAAACATATCTGTTTGGTGGGCATAAGAAACTGATCGAGGCCCTTTCTGAATGATAAATGCTACAAGGGAAACACTGCTTTCCCACCTACAAGAAAAGTAAAGACATTATAAAGATAGCGGACTAAAGACAGCATTTGGTGTAAGGAACATGGCTGTACTGAAGCCAAGTGGGCACAGGGCAGCAGGCATAGGCTGAGGTAAACAGCCTCGATGACTCAGTGCATCTGGGCACAAGCGCACAGTCCCATGTCTTATATAATCATAGCCATGTAGACATAACATAGAGAAGCTTACCACCTGGCTCTCAGCCACTACCGTTTGTGTAGTGTAGAGATATAACACTCACCCTGTGAAGGAGCTGCTGAATAAAATTATGCCTCATTTACCTGCTGTCTCTTGAGTGTTCTTCCAGCTCCCTGCCCCATATCCACCCACTCCTCTGAGATCTCAGCTGGGGCTGGACCCTAATCCTGAGCATGACATTTGGTAAGAACCAACTCAAATTACTAGACCTTTATGTAATACTTGGTCATCTCTCTTTTATAAACTGGGGAAAGCGATAGGCTACTGGTCACCTAGAGAGTGTAGCAGTGGGGACTGATGGTTGTGACAGGTCCTTCTTCCTTGCAAACAAAGGAGGAGGGCCCTGGAATGACCATGCCTGACCATCAGGGAAGCACGCCTCCTCACATGCCTGATCCACCCTGAGGTGAAGCGGTCAGCTTGCTCCACTGGAAGGGTCTCTAGTTCTCAGAACTCGAAGTGTGTATGTGAAGGGATGTTTCAGAGCAAAGTTATGTCAGAGAATACAGATGCACCTCACCAATAGCTAGTGATCCTCAGGGAGGGGGCAGCCCAGGACCCAAATCTCCTTATTAGTTAAACCAGATCTAGTGGTAATTGATCTTTTCCTTCCTTTCATCTCAAAACAACAAAGATTCAGACAAACGTAAGCTGATAACTTATTTCTGACATCTTATCTGTAGCAGATTGATGCTGTATCACTGATGTTAAACAGTAATCTGTGAAATCAATTGTTAGCAGCAGTTAGCCAGATTGCTCTCTGCTCTGGGCTGCTAATAGGCTCCAAAACTGGGCTTTGATGACAGTAATCTCTAACGTTGAATGAATTTATGGCAATAATTACTCAGACAGAATTGTTCAAGTAGCTGACATGATTGTTAGTTAAGTGATATTTATAAGACAGAAAGAACTTGGTCACAATGTTTGGCAGAAACAGAAGGCAGGACTTCTCTGTAGAAGACTCAAGCTGTTGGAGTGAGGAGGTGTCAGGAGGCCTCCTGCTGGACTCCGGAACCTTCCACACAGAGAGAGAAGGGAGACAAGGTGCAACCTCCTTGGAATAACATGTTTGGGGAGGCCAGAGAGATGAGCTGTCTGGGAGTGGCCCTCCTCCTGGGGCACTTCTGTGTCAGGGAAAGCCGACTTTATTTTTCATTCCCCTGGCTTCTGTGGCACTCCAGACATAGCTACTGGTCCTCAAGCTTCATATCAATGTTAAGTAATGATATCAAAGAGGAAGTAGATGCCTCATCCTGTCAAGATCAGGGAGTTGCCTTTCCAGGGAAACTGAGTAATCACCATCAGAACTGAAGGTTGGGTAGAAGCAGGTGATAGGGATTCTCTTGATGCTTCTTAATTTCTTTATTTCCTTTTACCCTTTACTAAGTACTCAAATTTTGTTTTAACTGATTTTAGTGATCAATCTGACTTGGAGTAAGGAAATGTTGCTAAAAGCTCATGGAGTCACACCAAACCTGGCAGCCTATGTTGCACCCTTTATCACATCCTTGTTAGACCAGTGGCCAGGGACAGCTGTCAGGCCTTGACTGAGAGACTCCTGTTTTTTACCTTAAAGTCTTCTGGGGCAGGATCCCCTAAACAGGTTCAATTAGGATTTCTTGGGAGTCCGAACAATCATACCAAGCCATCATACAGAGACAGGGAAGACTCACTCTCTAGTGTTGGGAGGCTTGTGAGGTGGGGCTGGTGAGATGCAAGGAGGGAGCAAGCAGATAGTCGTGGCCTCCTCCAGGCGCTGCTTCTTCTCAGGAATCTTCTCTGCAGCTTCTGTTGGCTTTAACACGGAAAAATATACAGGGCTTGAAATACATGGCACCATTCAGACAACCATGTTTTATACACTAAAAAATGGGCAAGATACATAGTTTGCTTTTATTTTAACCTCTAGATTAGGTAGGAAGGTTAAATGTGAGCCTTTGATTAGACAGAAAAGCAATCAACCTTGCCTCGCCTAGTCCTACCAAGAAGTTGGCATTTGAGAGAGTAGAACTGTGTGATCTGAACCTCTTGTAAAGACTGGGTGGCATAGGACTCTCACAACAACAGTAAAGAGAATCTATTAATACAATTTTTGGGCACTTCTCCCATCAACAGTGCTCCCACAAATGAGTAGTTTAGAAACTAACATTGTAACTTGAACGTGACATAAACCCTGTCCAAGCAACATGGGGATGGTGGCTGACATCTAAAGGTTGCTTATACAATGAACGCCATGCAAGGAAATGAACCACGTTCGAAGCACACCTTTGGACTTTTGCATGTGCTGTTCTGAAGGTACATTGTCAGCTGTGGTTGTACTGTCGTCATCACTAAGTGTGGAGAATCAGTGGTAGGGCAAAGGCCTTTGACTTCTTGGTCCCTATTTTGGAATACAGGTTGAGTAGCCATTACCTAGAATAGTTGGGACCAGAAGTGTTTCTGATTTTGAATATTTTGGAATTTTGGAATATTTGCATTAAACTTACCAGTTGAGCATCTCAAATTCAAAAATCCAAAATCGGAAAATGCTCCAATGAACATTTATTTCTCCTGAGTGCCATGTCAGTGCTCAAAAAGTTTCAGATTTGGAGCATTTTGGATTTTGGATTTTCAGATTGGGGATGTTCAAACTCTACTTTCATTAGGTATGTTCGTATGCAACCCAGAGAGAATATCCTTTGTTTTGGAACTTGTAAAGTCAAGCTGAATGATGACTGCAATCATTCTTGCAGCATCCTAGTCAGTAGGATGGTGTGGACACAGGGGGGGCTGTGACTCAGTGAGGAATCTTAAGTCTTTCCTGGAAAGGGACAGAAGAAAGGAGGACTGAGACCCTCCTTTCTAGCCACTGTGACAGTCTTAGAAATAAGATTACCTGAATATCATCATCATGAGATGTTACTCTAAAAAAAAAAAACTACCCTGAGATGTGGAGATACAACAGAATGAGCATACTGGATACCAAACCATCTCTCTATATATAGTTCAGATGAAAAGGGCAATTCTGGATTTCCCCTTATGAGTATAATTTATAGCCTTAGAATTCATCCCTAAACTTCTGGAGGTAACATTTTCCCAAGTCAAGCCTACCACATAGGTCAGTGATCCCAGCAGGCCAGGCAGAACATGTGGTTGTTAGGACCCTGGACACTCAGAGTATAACTGGGCTGTGGAGATGCTAATGTTTGTCCAGAGAAATGAATAAGCCCTAGAAAATGCATTTAGACATTGGGGGCACTTGGGTGCCCTGCCTAAGTAAGGAGACTTTCTTCGTATTTTTCTTTCCCACACATCATAAGCCCTCATTTGCCATAATGGACAGTCTTGCCACTGGCTACAGATCATTCCTAGTATTTCCTCTCTGATTATGTCAAATACTGCATTTCCCATAGAAAGCATTATCACCTTCACCAAAATCTGCATTGCACTGCCTTGGCTTCCTTGAAAATGAAACTCAAGATCAAGTCAGA
This sequence comes from Sapajus apella, assembly GCF_009761245.1. Classification (NCBI taxonomy): domain Eukaryota; kingdom Metazoa; phylum Chordata; class Mammalia; order Primates; family Cebidae; genus Sapajus; species Sapajus apella. Next base: position 7,700,967 of record NW_022437033.1, on the reverse strand, counting down.
CAACAGACAGCCACTGCTCACAAGCACTTGGCAGGCCACTTTGGACTGCTTACCTTGTGCTTACGCTTGCCCTTAGGGGCTGGTTTCTCCACAGCGGCGACAGCTGTCTGACGCTTGGATTTTGTGGCAGTCTCCTTGTGGTCTGGCTTGGAAGGTGCTGCATGGAGGGAGTTGTGGCCAGGTACTCTAGAGAGTAAGTCAAGGTCAATCTTCACCCAGAGGTTTTTCATGTTCTCATGATCTCGCAGAGGGGACAGAATCTCAGTTTGCATGACAGGAATGGGTGAAAATGTTGGCTCTTCATTACTGATGGATAAGTTGTTGTTGCCACCACTGTTGCTCATTAAGGTGCTGAGGGTCAGGCTGGCACCACAGACTTCCTTGGATTTGGCAGTATTACCTCCAGAAATAATGCACGGAGGCAGGACTTTGATTTGCAGGGTCTCTTCCTGATCTGTGTTGGAGTCAGATGTAGATGAATCTGTTTCAATGAATTCCCGAGACTTTGGCACAATCTTGCCAGGCCCTCTGTACTTCTTCTTCTCGGTAGCCAAGGGGATGTTAGGTCTTGGTTCTTTCCTAGGTGCTGGTTTGTGGGCAGTGGCTTTGTTGCGGCCTCTTGGTGGGTCAGGAAGCTCCACACTTTCTTTTTCTTTGGGAGTGCTGCTGGTAATATTTGGTTTGGGCCAGGTAAACTCGTCAATGCTGGTGTTCTTCTCAACCTTTTTGGGCTGTTTTTTCCCAATTGTCCTTTGAGACGCTGTCTCACTACTTGCTGACAACTTATGCTTCAAAGCCTTTGTTTCTGGAGTTTTCTGAGTGGGCCGTGGACGGGCTTTCTCCCTAATGAGACTGAGGAGAGGCCTTTCTTTGGGTTCAGCCGGGACCTGACTGGCATTTGTCTTCACTTTCATCTGGACTTCCATTGGTTGGATGATTGGAGGAGGCAGAGAAACCGTCTCCATCGGTGTTTCATTTTGGCCACAAATAAAAGACTTGTTCTGGGATGTCACTTTGTTAAGCCATTTATCCAGTTGCCACTTGTTGGTTGAGGGTGGCTCAGGCTGTAGATTGAGAAACAGCATCAAGAAAGATTTTTACACTTGGGAAGGATTCAGGAGAACCCTCAGTACAGAGACTACTACTAAAAGCTTTGGATGTTAAGTGACTTTTCACACATACACAAATATACACGCTTATACACACACACACACGCACACACACCCACCTGTACACACCCACTGTCCACAATATTCAAATGACCTAAATAGCCAGATATAAACCAGCTGCAGTCTACTTATTGAAGCTCATTTCCACTCATTATCTGAAAATATTCTCCACTTTGGCCAGGAAGAAAAGAATTATTCACAGAGAGATGTTCCAGTGGCTTAGCAGGGGTGCCCATGAGGGAAACCTGTTTCCAAAATCCTTTGTGGGAATCATCACTCAACCTCTCACCAGGAGGCAGAGGTAATAGTCTCTGATCCTGAAAGGAATGTAAGCGCACCTCAAGTGTAATTCAAAAGGAAAGGCTTTCCATCTGCCAAAATGCCAGTGCCTTCTATGTGATGCTGTCTTTCACTGAAAACAGAGCAAGCCTTTTGTATTTTTACTGAAGGTCAAAAAGATTTGACTTCCAAAAAATAGAAACCACCGCACTTTTCTTGGTGTATGGGCAATAACCAATTTATAGGGACATGCATGCAGACATTAGCATCCACTAAACCATGGCAATGATGCATACTATTCGGGTACTTGATTCCCAGCTCTTAGGTCTGCCAGCTGAAATAAAAGAGCCATCATTTTTATTAAAAGAGCTTTTCTAATAAAACCATCAGCAGAAGCTTATGGTACCAGCCAATAGAGGATGACAGAATTAAAAACACTTGAGTAGTTGTGATTGCAACCTGCGCAAGACAATGACAGACAAGGGTTGAGATTTTGGGAAAGTTCTTTTTAACCTCCTAGAACCTTATTCTCTCATCTGTAAAATGAAGATAATAATGAGTACTCTGAAAGGTTGTTATGAAGATGGCATGAGAAAATGCAAGTCAAGGGTTCAGCAGCGCCTGGAACATGCATGGTCCATGTTCAACAGGCGTTTCTATTATTAATAGCAAAAATGTAACTACTGTCTCCTATTTTTTTCTTTTCAGATTATTGAAAAACAAGTTTATGAAGAGCCAGGTGTTGGGGGTGGATTTTTCTTGCTGTACCAAACGCAGGCTCAGGAAAATTGAGCAGCCATCCTGGAATCAGAGGATGTGAAGCAAATTCTTTATTTCAAAATTATTATTTTAGTATTTCATGGAGCTGTATTAAATGTTTTTGTGAATTATTATCAAATGCACTTGAAGGATGGATATTAAAATAAAGAACATATAACATTTAAATGATCATTTTACCTTTAAGTAAAGTCAAACTTCTTGGGTCTTACTTGCCAAGTAACAATTCACACTTTAATCTAGAATAAGAGTCAGTGTCCCCAAGGCCAGAATTGGATCTTGACTAGCTTCACTGGTCCTCTCAGAAGACAAGCTGCTAATCTAGTCATTACTATGCTAGTTTTACTATGCTAAGAGTAGCTAAGTGAGTCACACAGCAAAAAATTTTTGCATGTTAGGATTTGTGAATATATGTTTTTTAAAAATACTTTTAAACATCTGGATACTTTTCTGAAGTGGTTATTGTGCTAAATTAATTACTGTGCTGAAAATGTGTGTGTGTATGTGCATGTGTGTGTGTGTGTGTCTGTGTGTCTGTGTGCATGTGTGTGTGTGTGTTGAGGGTGATGCCTTGGGGACAGGCAGATCATGGTTAGGCCCCTGGCTCCTTCACTCACCTCTGGAGTGGCCGCACGAGGTGCCTCATTAGATTCGCTGTCAGTGGTGCTGCTTTCAGTGTCTGAATCTGACTCAGAGCTGCTCTCTGATTCACTGGAGCTGCCAGAACCCCCGCTGGCTTGCACTGCAGGTAGGGGCTGGGGAGTGGCCAAGGGTGGGCTGAAAGAAAAACGACATAAATCATTGCCTCATTTAGTCTCAAATCAGATGGAAAACAGCCCAATTCAGCAGAAGGGCCTATGATTCGTGACACACAGGGAGAGTGGGGTTTATTGTCCCCATTTTACAGATAGGAAACGTGAGGCTTAGGAGGCCCAGTGACTGGCCCAAGTTCAAAGGTTTGATAAGAACCAGGCCTGTGTGTATCCACATTTCTTGGCTTTCCATCACACTGCCTTGTATTCCAGAAAAGCCTTGCCACCCTACGTCAACATAAAAACCTTAAGCCAAGTTTGCATGCCTTCTGGATGCAGATAGAGATATACAGCTTTAGATGTTAAACTGTCCCACTTTTTTCAGTTAAGATAATTTTTCAGTTTTTGTTCCCTCCTTGTTCAACACCCCACAGGTTCGTCAAGGGGCTCTGATCTTAGCTAAATACATGGTATATAATTCTATTACCAAGAAGGAGTGAGTTCAATAATAATTTTAGTTGGAGGAAACTGAGGTTCAGAAAGGAGGTAGGGTTGGTCTCTGCCTCACAGCTAGCTGGAGAGCCAAGACTACTACCTAGCACACTGGCCTTCCAGCTCCCTCAAAGGGCACTAGCTGTGCTGAGCATATTCATTGCTGACGGCCTGGGGCTCATAGTGACTAGAGTTGGTTCTCAATTGCTGTCTGTCTGGTGTATGAATGAGAGAATGAGATAACACACTTCCAGGCCTCCTCCACCCTAATTTTTATAACCTCTTTGTAACTCTTACCAGGAGGTATAATCATAAGAGACCAACCAGCTGTAATGATTGATTTTAAATTTGTAAAGCTGACCAAGCAAAGTGTTTGGAAAGTGACACCATTTGCTACTCTACCTTTATTGATAATCAATACTCCTCCTCACCGATCGTTTGCTCTCTGTGCCCCATAACAAATCAGCCTCAGCTGCATCTTGGCAAACTGGGGTATGCTATCGTCTTTCTATCTTTTTCTCATTGTCGCTTTGGATTGAAGTTTGCTTTCTCTTAGAAATGGGTCTGTAAATTTGGGGGAAGGTTCTAATCTCCCCCTGTCTCTTCAGCCTAATCCCTCTTTGGAGATCAGTTTAGCTCATGGGGAGGAGGGTGCTGGGGGCCTGTTTGTCTGTTTACCATCTACCTGATCTTCGCAGCCTCTTGCATGCAACAGCAACTTGACTTGCTGTCTCCCTTGCATTCCCCAAATCTGAAGCAGCAGCTCAGTCAAGAGAGCCCAGTCTGGTCCTGGAGGTCATCTGGTCCTATGGCCCCTCGTTCAAACGTGAGAAAAAGGATCCACAGGATTCCCCAGCCCCCAACTCAAGGAGCATAGATCTTTATTCACTGCCTGAACCCAAACAAGTTCATGTCCCCACCCCTCGCGCTCACTAGAACCTCTTCTCCAACATTACAACTCTCACCTGCTGAGCTGGAGCCATACTGTGCTGCTGCTTGGGAAGGAATAGGATCCCTTCAAAGCCAGCATGGGCTCCTCATCAGTCACTACTCAGTGTAGAGAGCCTTTCCACTTCCTGTGCCCTGTGTCCCTGAAGACTGGACCTTTAATTTCCCAGGTAGACATTTTCTTTCACATAGGGAAAGCTCATTTTGAATTGCTATTTGCTAAGTAAATGCGAACTACAAGTATGTTCCTCTGTCAAGTACATCTAGAGATTAGGGAATAATAAGAAATAAGGAGACTAAATAATAACAACAAGAAATAAGGAGACTACTGTATCTCCTGAGAACTGTGTGCCTTCCTCCAGCAATGGGGGTAAAGTGAGGAGACCGATAACAGGGCTCTTCTTGCCCTGCATTCCTTTGTAGATCTCTCTTTCTTGTCAGTAATGATATCCTATTTATGCAAAGTTCTCTTTAAATCTAATCAATTGTTTTTGTCTTTAGTTACTAAATAAAGATTGAGAGAACAGAAATCTAAGTGAGACTAATCCAGAGATTAGGCTAACTTGGCCTCAATTCCCCTCAAGTGAAGTTTTAAATATAACACAGAGCATCTGCAACACTGAGAATACTGGGTGGTAGACTGAGGGATAAAATCTAATTTGTATCTACATTTATGATTCTCAAGTGAAAAGGCTGTTTCCTAGTTATCATTTCACATCTATGCATTCATTTCTGGCTTTCGATAAGAAGCTGGTCATTCTGTTATTACTAAGCTAAAATAGATTCTAGGTTGACTTTGGAATATTTCTGGATAGAGTTCCACTTACTAGATGATTTTCTACCAACTTCTGTAAGAAACAAAAAATCCGAGGGATTACTCCCTCAACCAAATACATTAAGGTGATGCACATGAAGCACAGGTGATTTATTTAACAAAATCAACTTATCTCTCAGCTAAATCAAAGTTTATTGGATGTAGTAGAAATTGGGCTGCATGTGTGTGTGTGTTTTGTATAGATCTTTCTTATCTAAAGCCCTTCTGAGAAGAGATGTATTTTAGTATTCAGATGTTTTTAATTTTAAAAACTAATATGCTGAATATATCATATATAATATTCTCAGTGGGATCTACATAAGCACCCTTTAATAAAACTTGTTACTATTGCTGAAGTAAGATTCACAATAAGAGGAATACAGAAATGTTTTAAATAAATATATTTACAGCAGTTTAGGTTAAGTCATCAAATGAGTTTGTCTCAAGGTTAGAAAAAATGATGGTTCTTAGAACTTTTTGAATTTCAGAATTATAAGAAAGTATGGATGTGAATAGAAAGCATATATGAAAATGTGACAATACTTATAAGTAGATATAAATAAAGACGTGGAATTAAAACTGTTTTAAACATAAGGGCAACCTTGACTGAGACCCAGTGAAATGAGACCTGAAATTATTTATGTTAAGAAACTTTATAGCTAAATCTGTTTCTGTGTTCTCAGGTGGGACCTCATGGACAGTCAATTTTGACAATGAACACTTAGAAGAAATTAGTATGGGAAGAATAAGAAGAAAGACATCAGCTGTTTATACTCAGACATACAGACTTGGGGTTAAGGAAGAAGGGGGACTTAAATTCAGGGAGGACGCCATGAAAACTCAAACTAGGGGTGAAGGATTTCATTTATTAATGTGAAGGAATTGCTTTCTCTGGGCAGTTGCACAGTTGGAAATGGAGAGTCAGTGTTTGTGGAAGGGAATAATGTTTGCTTAAATGGAGGCAAAATTGCTCCTACCAGCAGCTTTCCTGTGCTTCTACTCTCCATCTTCTGCTCATGGGCTTGCTGGAAACTCTAGCTGCACCCAGCCTGCTAAGGAATGTAAGCTCCACATCTGAGTCTGGGCTTCATTTCCTGTGGGCCTACCTAGCGCCCAGTTGGGACTGCTCCCAGGGACAAAAAGTGAGTACAAAACTGAAACATTGTCTTTAAAAGCATGTCAAACATCAATATCGGAATCATTGGTCTAAGGCCACATTCTTGTCTAGAATATACCATGGAACTTTCAAGTTGGCAAAGCATCATAATACATCACTTTCAGTTCTTTACTGAAATCTGTTAGCTGTTCAGCTAGTTAAATTTCCACTTCTGCTACATTTATCATACATTACTAATTTGTCTTCCAGATGTATATTAAAGTGGCTGTAGAGTAAAGCTAGTCCATGTAATAGTTGACTCTGCCTAGGAGATGAAAAATTAGTGCACAATTTGTATATTCTTCATTCACTAAGACTGTATTAATGTTATTTTTCACACATCATTTACTTTCGTATTTTAATAAGCTCCTTTTAAAAAGAATGCTAGTGGTTACAACAAACATAATGTCTGATACTAAAAATAATTAACACTGCTATATTAAACCATCTACTCTATAGTCTGTAAATATTAAAAGTGTACTCAATAACTTCACTACAATGTGATAAAACGTCACAAAGGATCCGCATTTGTAATGACTTCAAAGTCAACTGCTTAACCTCTTCAAAGATCAGATTTTGCCATCATATTCATCAGAGTGAGCCATCTTTACTCCATAGAACTAAGCTTCATTTTGATCCCAAATCCCTTCATTGGGTCTTCATGATCATAGGCCAGACTGGGGGCAGAGAAGATGGCTTAGCAAGTCAGTGACACTAGCATGGGAATCCAAAGCTAGGGAAGGTGATCAAAGAGTAGGCCCATGGGAGAGAAGCTGGGGAAGGCATTTAAAATGCCTCTCCAGATGGGGTTGGCCCTGGTGGAAAGCTTGAGAGTACCAGGGGGAAAAGATGGGCTTTAAGAGATAGTCTGGGCACCCTAGACTCTATAAGTGATACTCTTTCTATGCTTACACTATCCAGACTCTTCTGCAATAAACGGATTAATGTGTAGCACCATAATTAATGAATAGATGCAGAAAAGATGAAGAAGCCAAAGGCCACATTGAAGAAACTGACTATTCTGCCTGAAGAATACTCTGGATTGGGGGTGGGGGAAGGGGCACATGTAATGAAAATGTTCAAACAATGTGTAGGTCTGCCCTGGCAGTGGGGAAAGAGGGGGCTTGTTCTGAAATTTCAAGGTAAATACAAAATCAGTGAGTTGGAGATGTAGTCGGAAAGATCCTACCTCAATACCAGGAAATACCTTTAAAACTTTATAGCTGACCACAGAAAGAATGCACTACCTTGCATGCCAGTGAACCTTGCACCTTAGGTGACCAGATAGCCATAGGGCTATAAAGAATGTGGGAGAAAAATCCCTATTGTGGGTCTGAAATGGGGTTGGATGATCTTTAATAGGGAGTACTGATAAGTAAACAACAATGAGAAAGCGGACCCAGTTGTTCTGAGAGATGGCTATTTACAAACAATGACCTCATTACACAGGTACAATGACCTTGTTTTATGGGCAAAATGACTTTGCTCTGCACATAGCCCCCTCCGGCACAACCCTATCAAACTTCCCTCCAACCCCTGCCTCTTTGCAGACAGCCCCTTCTCTGTTGTGCTGCCTGTTGCAACCTTGCCACATATTTTCATACTTTAATAAATCTTCCTTTCTTTACCTATAACTGTCTTGGTAAATTCTTTTGCCACTTGCACCACTGGCCCCAGCTAGTCACTACCCACAACATTTAAGGTGTCTTTCAACTCAAAGATTATAATCCCTATGAACCTAAAGTGTATTGGGGATTTTAAGTGAGGCTGTTCGTGGCCTTTATGAGAAAAATTGTGAGGAGATATTCATGCAATCCAATCTGCTCCTTAAGGCAAGTCTAGGAATGTCCTGCTCTCTACAATACTTTATCAGTCATAGGGTTATTGCATAAACCTTACAGGATTAAAACTGCACCTCTGTAAGGATATTTTGTAAGTCAGACTTTTTACTAACTCAGATTAATGGCCTCGAGAAAGCCAAACATCTGCACCAGTGCTGTTTGAGTCTAATTCTAATTTAACTGTAAATCCCTTTCTCCAGAGATAAACAGAGATGATGAATTGACCATTCTGCTCCATCAAGCTGTGTGGGCATCCACACTATGTATGGGAAATGTACATGGGAAGATTCTATAAGCAAGTCCGCAGGGTATTGATCTTGGCAACACATTTCACAAGGCCCAGAACTTGCCAAAGACATGGAGCATGAGATGTTTAATGGGAAAGTCCTATATGAAACCTTCCTCCTCAGTTAAGACTTGTATGAATTTCATCAACTTGACTGTGTTCCAGTTTTACCGGGATCAAATGTCTGTCTACTAGATAATTTAGAATAGTTTCATATTTGATTTCTGTCCTCCTTTAGCAACAGAGAAAGTTATCTACTTGTGTCATTTTTAATCTGACCTGATAAAATTTAAGCTTTCTTTAGGCAATTGTTACTGAACAATTTCTATCAGATTCATTCTGATAAGCTGGGATATGAGTTTACCACTTTCCTGAGCCTACTTGCCCATACCACTAGTTCACTGAATGCATGTTTCTTTCCTGTGAACATGTCCTATGGATCACTAATGACATTCAAAGGTGGCTACCCACTGCCCAACCAAGGGTCAGCGTCATAGCAGGCTATATCCATGGCCATAGTGAAGATCCATGGCATAATTCATCCTGGTAGTGCTAGTGAACATATGCCAGGAACTGGGCTGCTGAGCGATTTCCCTGCAGTTTCTCTTTTAATCTGCACCACAATACTATAAATTGGATACGCTTACTACTTCAAGTTTATAGCTGAGAATACTGGGATGTAGTACCAAACCATATCAAGTTGAAATATAGTTTTAAGGATACTATGAGATTAACTTCAATATGCAATTTCAAATGAATGAAAAAAAAGGCACCTGGATTCAACCTGGATGAAAAAAAGGACCCTGGATTCAACCTTACCATGGCAAGTGGTGAGATGACACTCTGGAGGCTGTCAGCATGTTCCCAGTAAGACTGGCCAATGTTGGCTAATGGGCCATTATGTCCTGAAAACATTGCAATTTGCATATGGGAGAATAAACTGATATTTCAGTTTCAATGGAAATAATTTTTAAAAATCACACTGACTTTTCTGGCATGAGACAGAACTGTTTCAATCAAACAGCCAAACAGGTGGGGAAAAAAATCATATAAAGCCAAATATTTTTGTACCTTTTGCCTTTAAAGCCCATTTTTAAAAATGGGAGCAAAGGAGAGAAGAAAGGCAAGCAAGTGTATGTGAACACTGACTCCTGTAAGCTCTGGCTCTGCAAAGCTGAGAATGAATGATTGAGTGGCAGCTTGCATTCACAAGAAACTTAGAAAGGACCAGCCTCCAGGAGTCTATAACAAGGTCAAGGCCTTCCAATAAAGAATCATATCAGTCATGAATCCTAGGTGGAGCAGGGTGTGTACTTCTACTGGGTGTCTTAAACCCGGAAACTGCTTCCATGGAGGAATCTCCTTCACTGTGTTCCAAAAACTAGCCTGAAGATGGGGCCCAACTGCTTGTCAGGAAAATCCAAGCAGTTGGCAGGCTGAATTCCCTAGAAAAGTACAAAGCATGCTTAGGCACAGATCTTCCTGAAGATAGTCTCATAGTGGCTTAGTGTAAGCCTCTGCCTTCTTCCCTGCTTTATGTTTTCTTTATTTATTGTACCTAGACCTGCTGCTCAATTTGGGAAGTGGCCATTGCTCTTCCAATCTCCCCTTAGACTACATCTCTTCTGTGACGTCGGTCAATGCCATTCTTCTTATCAGTATTGTCTGCTTTCCTTCATGTCTGATCTGTTACCTGATATATCACAGACATTTGATTTACAAGGTAAGCTTCGAAGGCCAGAGACTTTATCAACCACATATTCTGTAAAATGCTTAATGTGCTTAATATACCCTAGAGTAAAGCCATAAAGAAGTCTTCTTTATAGATCTCAGGGAGGACTGTCCCCAAACATATCCTCTGCCTTTGGGGAGGCACTTAACATCGCTATTGCTCTGTGACCCTATGGTTCCAAGAGGCTATCATCATCATCAGATCAATAAGATCGGAATACTTTTTAAGTGTAGAGCACTTGATATATTTCAAGCAAGTTAACTCCCATGATTTGATTGCCACAAGAACACTAGAAGGTAGAAGGAACAGGTATCCTTTTAGACTACCTGTTCACTAGGCTACTGTGACCATGAACTAAACACTGGCAAGCTTGAGACAATGAAAACAATCAAAATGCACTATAAAACCCATCTTTTTAAATCATAGCAGAAAGAAATAAGACTCAGAATTAATCCAAAATTTTCTTCTAGTGATCTAATGAAACCAGTTGTAACAATTTGGTGTTAAAAACACTGAAGGACACCAACCCTGTGTGCTACGAAAACCTTGTTGCAGTTGGCATATTCAAAAGCACATACACAATTTCTAAAATAGAAGTCACATAGTTTCCTTACTGAATCTTCATAATTGTATTGTGAATATGAGCATTAGAAATCTAAGTGAATGGCAATAACTGAAACTTGCAAAATTGCTGTGTCTAACCCTCACAAGAGGAAGAGGCAGCAACACAACACATTGCCAAGAGAAGTGGATGCTGTACAGACAGCCCTTCTGGGTGGTCACCCATACTAGCACATATATTCCTAATTAGGAAAGAGTCACCAACTGTCTTCCACCATGAAAACTTCTTAAAGATGTTGTCAAGGTCAACACTTACTGGTTCCACATCCTCACTACTAGAAATATCTTCACGCCTAATAAGTAGGCTTTAAAACTCTTTTGGCTAGTAAAACTACTTCTTAATTGCCAACAGCAACCCTTCTCTTGCCGACTCGTCATTGCAAATCCAGTATTCTTTTCTTTTCTTTATTTTTGAGATGGAGTTTCTGGGCTGGAGTGCAGTGGCATGATCTCGGCTCACTGCAACCTCTGCCTCCCGGATTCAAGCGATTCTCCTGCCTCAGCCTCCCAAGTATCTGGGATTACAGGCACCTGCCACCACGCCCAGCTAATTTTTTGCATTTTTAGTAGAGATGGGGTTTCACCACATTGGCCAGACTGGTCTAAAACTCCTGAATTCGTGATTTGCCCAACTTGCCTCCCAAAGTGCTGTGGCTACAGGCATGAGCCACCATGCCCAGCAGCAAATCCAGTCTTCTTTTCTTACTCGCCTTGACCTCATTCCCTGGTGAACTAAAAGCTTTACTCTTTTGTACTCACCCTCTGTGACAACGTTATATCATGAGATCTCTCGATTTCAGAATTCACAATGACTTTCTGGCAGATATATATACTCTTTGCTATAAGGTTTCCGGAGATAGATCTCCATCTACACCCTACCTTAGTGTCAGTTTTATTTTTGACTTATTCCCAGCACAACTGCAACTTTTGTCTCCTCTCTGCTCCCACGCTGCCTCCATGCCTTTGCTTATTCTGTTTGCTCCACCTACAGCGACACTTTTCCCCTCTCTTCTGCTTGGTTAAATCTTTATCTTTCAAGCTCAAATTCATAAAATATGAGGTCATCACTAATCGCTTTTTAATTCTTACAAATACTTTCCTGTTTTGCATCACAGTTTATCATTGCATTATTCTCAGATGATTTTATTTCGTTGTGCTAACCTGCACAACTAAACAGTACAGTCCTTGATGGCAGGGACCGGATTGTAAAGTCATTTTGCATATCCCAGGGTGACTGGCATGATAAATTGTATATAGTTGTTTTGTTATAAAAAATACTTCAAATGGCCTTATAATATATACAAATGCAGCACAAACAAAGTCACCTGGTAAAGAACAATACTTAACTGTGAAATGTCTACATGTTAATGATTATCAACAGAAGCCAATACTTAGGCCAGCCTATGGAACACAAAAACATCCTGAAGTATAAGTTAATTTGATGAAAATAATCAGGCAAATAGGGTGCATGATGATGGATTTGTAACCTTTCAACTGCCTCTATGGATGCTGGCCATATGACACAGTGCCCAACTCCTTCTTCAGCTTCAGTTCCATTGACAAAATGCAAAGTATCTGGATGGATATTTTTAACATAATTGGTATTTAGAGCAACAGCCATTGATGGGTCACAGAGTGTACAAACATGCATGAACATAAAAAACAAATGGTGTGGCTCTTACTGAAAATGAATGCTACATACAAACAGACCTTCCTGTTTTTAATTAGAATGATGACTCCATTATTCCAATTTGTCTAAGATGTGAGTTACTCTAATCATGTCATTTTGATACATTAGCCAACCCAGCCTACATTGTGCCTTATATCAACTCCCTCTCTAGTGATGATTTTTCCAGTGGCATAATTAATTTCCTCAAAGAAGAAAAAATATTCAATCAGTTTGGGATTAAATACGAGGTTGAAGGACTTTCAGAAAAGACAGAACTAAATCTCCTGGCACACATGCATTGCTAATTATGCCACAGTCACATTAAGAACAAGAAGGTGTTCCCTTCTTGTGATAAATGGGCCTGGAAATCCTCCCCAGCATTTACTATAAATCACAAAGACCATTAATAAACAGTCAGGAAAAAGGCAGTTTCTACAAAAATTCACTCCCATTCTTCTCCAAAGACTATCAATGTCATATTTAAAGCTGACATCTTCAATCTTCTACACAAAAGCCCTCTAGTCAAAAAGCCCAGCTATTTTAAACAGAAGTTCATATGCCTGTTAATTTGAATGACAGCATAAGAGATATTGGATCTTTAGTCCCTTAACACTATCTGCCTGAAAATCTTACCTTCTAGCTAATAGTCTCCCTTCTCATCAATGGTAAATTGAAGAAGGCCACGTGCAAATGGGAGAAGAAAAGAGGACCACACTTTCCCCATGCTAGGGGAACTCATTTGATACTGTAACCAACTTGCCTTTGACGTCAAGAAGAAGTCTGTACATGGCCACCAGTGATAAGATAGCTAAGTACAGGCAGCCTTACTCAACACTGACTCTTGTATGTGGAATGGCAGGGCTTACAACCAGATCAACAGAGGAATGACAATCCTGTGTTACAAATGAAAACAGAGTCTATTAAATGCTGACACAGAAAGAAATGGAAACCAACTTAGGCATTTCACCAAGAACTGGCAGGACTTGTGATGATGTCAAACAGGCTGTAGTAATAAGGTCAGGGTGTTTGGTTTTGTTAGTAAGAGGAATTTAGGAAATTTAGCAATTTCAAAAAAGGCAGAATTTAGAATAAAATGGATTTAAAACATGGAGTTAAAATACCTTCTGGGGTTAAACAAATTACATTTGTGGTCAATCACTTCATCAGAAAAATCTAGGAATTTGCATGTTCCGAAGGTTACGTCATATGCCCTTTTAGTGTGTCAACAGCAAATCACAATGCTACAGGGTCCCTACCAACTAAATTCAAACAAATGCACATCTGAGGGATTATAGTGTAGACAAGGTTTTGACAACTTGGGGGGTGGGGTTTAAATGTCCAAAACAAACAAACAGAATATTCTCACTTGCAAAACATGGGAGACATGTACTTTTAGTGAGATAAGAGTAATTTCTAGTCTGACGGTATCAACATCTCAAAATCCAGTGCAGTTTCTGTGAGTCCCACACTACTACAGCTTCTTAATGATAAAACCTGGGTACATTACTATGCCAGTTAGAAACTTGGGCAAAACACTGGCAGAGAGATATTTTCCAGAAAGGTTATATGTGAAAATGTTCCCTTTGACTATAATTATATTTCAATATGCATTTCAGATAACTATGCCTAAATTCAAGGTGTTCAAATAAGAGGTGATATGTGTGTGCATGTGTATGAGTATTTGTGCCTTGTTAATGGGTGAATGCATGTGTGTGTATGTATGTGTGCAAGTCTGCATTTGAGTGAGTCTTTATGTGAGTGTGTGTACACCTACTGGTTAAAATCCAAGATGGCTAATACCAAGGAAGTAAAATCATTTCAGCATTAATTGAGATGGCTGGCTAAGAAGTAAAAACATTGAGAGAAGTGTCATCCTTCAAATGGTGTGCATAACATTAATTTAAAAATAATGTTGCTATTAGCTGGCTAAGGACAGAGATGTTGACTTCTGCAGCACATGTTAGCCATTAGTCATTTATTAAAAACGCTATTGCTGCCAGCCAGTGTTTACAACAACCCACATTTGGGTTCTAGCCATGATTACTAGGATACACATATGTACATTCATATGTATGAGAGTCAAATGTACCATTTTCGTCATAGACACAAAGATTAGTGTTAAAATGAGAATATATAAAGACAAAAAGTCTGAAATAACTGAAATGGTTGTTATTTTTCTCTTTTGAGCATGACCCGTTTAATATCCAAAGAAAATGTCAACACTTTCAGTTAGCCATGGAACTCATGACAACTGATAGGCTTCCAATGGCTTGGTACAACAATGAGGAAGTGATCTACTCTTCTAGTAGTATAGATAATTTATACAGATCTAGTATAAATGATCTCTTTGATATATTCAGTATATTTTAATCTTGCCAAGGGGGAAAAAAGCACATAATTACTTTTCTTTTCTCCTTCCTTTTTCCTGTCTTCCTCCTCATACTCCTCCTGCTCCTCCTCTTCCTTCTTTTACATCTCTTTGTGGTATCCTATTTGTAAATGTCTCATTATTCAACATAATGCTGTACATTTTTAATGGTCCTTTATAATATTTATGATTTATATTATAAAATGACTGGAAAGTCCATTTTTAGATATGTTTCCATTATATGCACTTTTTGAATTATTTGAGTCATAAAGGAAGAAGATTTTTTCTTCAAATCCCCTCTAAATATCTTGCATGCCTGTAAAAGGATAAAGCTACAAAAATAACACTATAAGTCAAATATTTAAATGTTTTTAATATCTGTATTTGACATAGTTCTTATTTAACTCCAGAATGAACAAGGAGAAAGAATCTAACCTCCTCTGATTTCCACGTTATTAATGTTGTTACAGAAGGGCAAGAAAGGGCATTACATCAACTGAGACATAGAGATATTTAAATCAATGCATCCCTTGCTGTGCTCTTTCTTTAGCGATTGCATCTTTGGAAGCTCATCCTGTGTTAATTGTGTTTCCAAATTGTACATGGATCTGCAAGAGGACACCAAAGCAACTTTTGCTGTGTGGTTCTACTTTCCTTTAATATGATGGTTTATACACTGTGGTTTATTCATTTATTGGTCTGATGGTTTTTACGAGTTGTGATTCAACATAGGTTCTTTTCTAGTATTGTGCTTTATAAAGATATGGAGAATGTAATATAAGTCTGATACAATTATGGTTATGTGCCACGCAAGACCATACTGTAAATATAAGGAGAGTCTGAAAAGCTGCTTAGCAAAATGATCTTAATATACAAGGCAGTGTGAAAATGTAAGAGGAATCTATAATGACAACGAAGATTAGCCATTTGCTCTCTAACCTTATTTACAGAAGCAATCAGAGGTATTCAGGTCGAGTTAATGACCCTGTCTCCAATTAATTCAATTGTCTACAAACAACACTGGTGCAGTGGCTGTCTCAAAGTCTGCCACACAGTCTCAGAGGGAATACATAAGACTCCATTAAAAGTGACAATCATAATGCATTTATTACTGAAGCACTATTGTATTATAAATATATTTCTCATGTTAAATTATGCTCCATGTTTTAACAGAAATTCAATTACTGAAATAATAAAAAGATGGTGTATTTGCCAAGTGGTTGGACTATAATTTGGCTGCTTAGTTACCAGCGGTTGGCTGTTTTGCAATTTTTTCTTCATAGACTCTTTCTTTTGAATAAATGCCAGACTTTTTCATACAAATTTTATGAACAAGTTGCAGAATGAAATTTTGAGCTTTTGAATCCAATTATGAAAGACATAACTGAATCTATTATTGAAAAACAATTCTAGTGCGCCCTTTTTGCTGCTGTTGAGAACTGTCTGGTAATTGAGGTAAGCACAGGTGCTGCTCATTATGGACCATTGTGCACCATCTGAATCCTGGGAACTGTGGAATTCACATGGTTTACACTCTGTTTGTGTGAATAACAAACAGGCCTGATTCTGCGCTTGTTTGTACAAGCTTGTACACAGCTCATTTGGGACTTTGAAGACACCTGCTTACCCTTTTGAAGCCAAAACAGTATCATTTATGTTCTGGCTATCCTTTCGATGACAATTTTGCAAAGGCAACATATTTTGCACTGTCCCTTCGTTCCCACTGTCTCCTTCACCACGCAAAAATTCCAACACATGTTTATCTTTGGCAATAGGAAAATTACTTGTGTAAAGCTACCACAATGATCTAATGACTAGAGACAACCCAAAGCTGTAAGACATATGTGGGGGAAAAATGAATCAACTCTTCTCATGGAAAGTTGTCTTTAACAAACCAGAGATCTAAGGTGAACTGGGGATGTGATATAGTTGTGTTTAGGGCTGGAAGATTTTCTTTATTCCCTTTCTTTTCTCCTTTCTTCTGTGTTCTCATATGCGTCTTTCTAATGTCTAGTCTCACAGTTTTTAGTCACATAGATGGGTCATTTGGAAGCAAAGAACCTTATAATCACGGAGACTTTTTTCCTGCCTTTATAATGCAAAGGAAAAACTACTCTTAACTGTAGTATCCTCTCCTACCCCATAGGACTACCAGCCTAGCCTGCAGCCATCAATTGAGCTGGCTTGCAGAAGGCTGGAGCCTGCACCGAATTTCTGAGCCTCTGAGTAATGTCACTGAGTGTTTCAGCCCTGCAGTAGCTTCTTGGTGCTCCTACTCAGTTTATTCAATGACTTTGCATTTTCCCTTGATATTCTGAAGGTCTTACCTGCTGAAAAGATCACACCTAGAAGGTACGTAGTAATTGAAGTGGTAGTTCCACTGCAGAACATAACCCAAATCTAGATTACTCCTATCCTCAACTCCAACTTTAGATCCCCTAAACTGCAGCCCCTTTCCCCACAGTGACAAACCATAAAATGCAACATTCAAAAACATACATTTGTGAATCCTATGGTGGGAGTTTGATTTCATATGAATACAGAAAAATATTTGAAGGCATAGGGAATGAGAAATAAAAGCAACAGAAGAAATTACGGATGTAACAGTATATGCTTGGAAGTCTACTGGGAGACAGACATTCCAATTCACCCACAGTGTTTATAGAACCTGGAATGTTATATTCCAATTTAGCAAACATTTTCACTTCAAAGTCCTAGGGAAGTGTCATGATGAAACAGAGTAGTGAAGCCATGTCCATTTGCAAAGGCATAATGGAATATTACCCAGTGCACTGCTGACTTGACACTTGGTTACACTTCTATTTACCTTGTCCATCAGGCTAAGTTAGTCTTGACAATGCCAAATAAAGCCAATCAAAGTGGAGATCAGCCAAAGTAAGTTCCTGCATGTCAGATATTAAATAGGACTAATATGGTTTGACAGTGCTCCACAGAAGGCATATTGGAATTTTACCTTTTCCCTTATCGTTATCACAGAAAATGCAAGGTAAAGTTCTGCAGGAATATAAATAATTTGGAAACCCTCATAGACAATATTCTACTGTGTGTCTCATTTGCACTTAAAAAGAAGCTGGCCTACAGACCTTATGTACTTTTAAGATTTATCTGAAAGATACACGAAGAAGACTTCCAGCTAAAAAAAAAAAGGTACATATTTAATGGAATTAGATCTCTAGGCAAGAAAATGTCAAAAGAAAAGGCAAAATATTAAAGTGAATGCGAGGTGCTCTTTTCCACAGATTTCCTGCTTTGATAAATATCTTCTAGGATGTCATTTACTAGAAAGTCATGATTTTACAAAACAAAAAAAACCTAGAGTATAAAATATACTCCCTTTATTGCTGAAATAAGTTGCTATTTTCACATTTCTCTCTGAATTCTGCTTTTGTCAGCCAGAAGTCTTCTTGATATTTGCCTTTATATCTGCCTTTTTATCATTCTTATAAAAAACATAGCAATTATTGTGAAACACCGAAATTGCCAAGGCAGGAGCAGAGCTGGAGAGCTGTGCTTATTCAAAGTCCTCATTGCCTGTCTGGCCTTCAGGAGGAGGCAATTTCACATGAAACCAAGGATCATGAAGTTGGAGGTGTGCTGGGAGCTTCAGGAAGGTCTGGTACATGTTGATATGGACTTAACTTGTCCATGAGAGTGAAGAGGACCAATAACATTTCCTCTGAAATTGAGCTACTCATACAGAAAAGGATAATAGGAATATGAAATGTGGGCATGGAATTGTATAAGAATGCAGATTCATATATGTAATATACAGTTTCAAATGACAAAAATTTAAGCTTATTGCTTGCCTATCAACAATCTGTAGCTTATAAAGAGAAAGTCTTATATAAACCTAATTTCAAAATATGTTCCTCTCTTCTCTGAGTTTGATGCTTGATTATAAGACCTAATGAAGTTATTAGGCCATCATGCATATAAATATTTTTTGTCCAGCATGGTTCTTTTGCCACCATTATGTCTGTGTGTGTGTGTGTGTGTGTGTGTGTGTGTGTGTGTGTGTGTGTGTAAAATAATAACACCAATAATACTTTGTTTGCTGAGTTCTTAATATGTGCCATAACTTTGTCCAAGGTCTCACAGCCAGTAAGTGGCTAGAAAAAAACAAGTATGCTTTTTGGTTGTTTTTGTTTGTCTGTTTTGCCTAAACACACTTGGAAAAATTCTGCTCTATTTCAACCAATCACCCATCCATATGTGTATTTGCAGACAAACCTATTGAAGAGCTAGTGGTAAAATCTTCAAACATATGCTTTCTTAAATTATTTGCAGCCTTCTCTATGCCTTTCAATGACAATTGGAAATGGCATGTTTATTATTCTTCAGTTAATAGCAATGATGATGATGATAATGATGACAGTGATAGCTAATATTTATGAGACATACTCTGTGTCAAGTAATGTGCTAACTACTTTTCATGAAACCTCACTTCGCCCTCATAATAGGAGTATGGTGCACATGCTGTTATTATCTTCACTTTACAAGTGAACCACTGAGGTGTAGAGAGGTTAAGCAACTTGAATCAAAGTTTGAATGAGAGTCTTTCCAATCACAAAGACTGTATGATCTTTTACTACTATGCTACTTTGAATTGACTTGGAATTAATTCTTATATGAAAATTAAATAAAATACCTATCATCATCATTTTGGTTTCTAGTTTTTTGAATACCCAGATGTAAGAGGTAAATGGCCTTCTATTTCACAGCAATACAGAAGAATTGCCGTATCATAGAATCACATGGATGTAGAAGACCTTGGAGATTCACTAATTCATCTCTTGAAACTGTCAAAACAGGAATGGAGGCCAAACAAAACTGCATTCAGGGAACTAAAGGTCACAGGAGTGAGTCCATCAACTGCCTAAACCCCCATCTGGGTAAGATCGGTTATGGCCATTTTACTTTGGTGGTGGACAGAAGCTGATGCGTACAGATAACCTGGACAGAAAAAATGTTTTCTTTAAAACACCCAGCTTTTTTATTTTGAAAGCTGACTAGTGATCAGCCACAAACCAGGTATTTGACAGATTCAGTCGTGTAAAAATATGTGACAAATTGATGTGTGTGGCTGCTGTGTGTTTATGCTTCACCAGTCAGATTCCATGGATGTGAGAGGGTGATCTCATACCTGGATTTCCTAACAAGCTCCATAGTTGATTTCCAATTTTCAGAACCACTGATTTGGTGCATGTAATTGCAGCCTGGACTTATGAAAGTCAGTCAAAGGAATGACGGGGTGGGAAGGAAAGGGGGAAGCACTGGTCAGTGTGAGGATAAATGATCTCACATATTTTGGACATTACCCCTCAATATTGGTAATAGATAACAAGAAGCTAACATTCTCCTACTTTGTTTATTGAAAAAAATTATTCAAATATTTCCATATGGTCTTATTGTTGTCATGCTACCTGTAAATAATAATTACAGTAAATTACTCAGCTAATAGCAAATAGCACCTTTCCAAGTGCTCAGGCTGAAACTCAGAATTGTTTTTGACTTCTCTTTTTTTGTCTGTATCCCTATTCAATTACTCCATTAGCAAATCTTATCTGTTCTCCTTTCAAAATACATCACTAATACATCCACTCTACCGCTCATCACCACTGCTCCGATACAAGCCACCATCCTTCTCATTTGGCTTATGGTAATAGCTTCCTTACTGTTCTCTATGTTTCTACCCCTGCTCCCTTCCCATAGTCCTTTGTCAATAGGTATAGTGTGATCCCTTTATGACATAATTCAGATCATGTCTTTCCTCTGCTCGAAATTCTCCCACAGCTCCCAATTCACTGAATCTAAGCCAAGTCTTTCCAATGTCCTACCAGCTCTCGTACCGTCTAATTCCCAGTGCAAGTTCTGATATCCTTCTCCAACATTCTTATCCTTGCTTACTCTGCTTCAGCTGAATTATCTTTTTTACTGTTTCTACGGCACACCAGGTATACTCTTGCCTCAAGGCCATTCCACGTGCTATTCCTTTTCCTGAAATGTTTTCCCTGCAATCACTGCAGGGCTCACTCCCTTACTTCCTTTTGGACTTTGCTCAGATGCAGCTTTCAGAAAGCCTTCCCTCATCATCCCATTTAAAACTACACCTCCATCTCTAGCACATTCCCTTGATTTATTTCTCTCTATAATACTTATCACCTTCCAATATATTTTATCATTATACTTTCATGATGTTTATTGTCTGTCTCCACCCAGGGGAATATAAACTCCACTAGGGCAGAGCTTTGAATTTTTTTTTTTTTTCTGTATCTCTAGTTCCTAGAATAGTCCCTGACAACTAGTAGGCATTTAATAAATCTTTAACACACAAATGAATGAATGTGAATAATTGTAAAAGTATGTGTTTTCAAAATTATGGTAAGCTTGATGGTTTCAACAACTGACAAAGTGAACCCCTAATAACAGATTATAGGAATAAAAGTGCCCATTTACTGAGCAACTACTCAGTGATAGGGGTTGAATACTTCACACAAGTCTTCCTCAATCTTCACAATCATTCTCTGAAGAGATGGGAATAATACTGGAACCCCGTTAACCCAACTGGAGAGAGACTGTGTTCATGAGTTTGATGCTGGAAAGTAGGCAAGAAAGGCTTCTTAGTGTGTAGCTGATAAGACTCTGGTAGATTAAGTAGGTTTCCCAATGATCACACAGCTGTAATCGGAAAAGTTAGCAGTCATATCTATGTTGACTTCAGTCCAAAGCTCTTCCTATGATGCAAAAGGGAACAACAAATAAAGAGGTAGATGCCCAATCAAATCATTCTTTTCAAACCCACAGAGGAGCAGTAGCTTCTTAGCAGGCCTGTAGTTTCTGGTGAATCCCCAGGAAATCAAGAATAACCCTCACTTGTTTCCAATCTGAGAAGTTCTCAGAAGATTAAGTTGCACAAGCCATAACTCATCTCAACCAAAGTGGTACCTTCAGTTACATGATTCATCGTCAGAAGCAGATCTAAATTTATAAAATTTCCCATCAAACTTTTTAGAATTGAACTTGAAGAATGTCTAATCTATTCCTCCACTCAACAGGAGCATAAATTGAATCCCAGAGAGGGAAGGGACTTGACAACAGAAATGCTGAGTTGGAGGCAGATTTGGTGGGAGAGTGCTAGTCTCTTGGCCTCCAGTGGAGTCTACTATATATCTGCCATACGGAGGATGATGTTAGCCTAGGATATGTTTCCTGATATCAGCAGTAGCAGCAATAGCAACAAAGAAAGTATAAAGTCTCAATTACATGTAATTAGCAAATGCACAGTCCAAATTATTGGATTTAAGGCCGAACAGACTGATCATAACTCCTTTCTTTGTGGAGTCGATTCTTCCCATAATGGTTTTCTGAGCTAGTTCTCCAGCACTCACCCAGTCGAAAACCAGAATTTCCCAACGCATTTTCAGAAAAAGAACCCCACTCCTTTCCAAATATGATATAATACCTACAGCAGAATAAAAACATGCATTTCAGCCTTCACCTTATTAACAGTTACAAGGGAAAAGAAGATAGTGTGCTTTTGTCTTTCTGAGTAACATTAACAAATCAATTTCAACAATGTAAGTCATTATAGTTGATAAAAATGGTGTAAACCATGGAAATAAGAAGACGCTAGTTGGTGTGATTTGTGTTTATATAATAACTAAAGTCACAAATTAATTGGAGCGGTACAATTTATAGCTGTACTGCTCTGATAAATGGGTTATAATGGTTATATATAACCTTCACATTTTAAAATATTTACTCTAAGAAGCAGAGATGTTATTTAAAATATCAATGCACTGCAATGGACAGATACTGTGAAATAACTCAGTGTTGAGAATGCAAATCACAAACACGGCTTGCATATGAATTATCTCTTTTTTTTTTTTTTTTTTTTTTTGAGACAGAGTCTCTCATTCTGTCACCCAGGCTGGAGCACAGTGGCGTGATCTCGGCTCACAGCAACCTCCACCTCCTGGGTTCAAGCGATTCTGTTGCCTCAGCCTCCCGAGTAGCTGGGACTACAGGCACGTGGTACTATGCCTGGCTAATTTTTTAAAATTTTTAGTAGAGATGGAGTTTCCCTGTGTTAGCCAGGATGGTCTCGATCTCTTGACCTTGTGAACTGCCAGCCTCGGACTCCCAAAGTGCTGGGGTTACAGGCACAAACCACTGCACCCAGCCGCATATGAATTCTTAAATGTTCACTTAGTACAACAAGTTGTAAAATGTGGTCTTTGATGAAATGAATTAAATCCATTACTCAGAGGCATTTGCAGCTTGCAAAAATATCAGTCATCCCAAGACTCTATGTGAAGTCAGCTAGGAGAAGCTGCTGAAATAGCACTGCCTTAGTGGCCATGGGACCAGGAGCACTGTGTTATTTAAACCCTCATCAGCTTGAGGTCAGTGATTAGCAAGGTGATAGACATCTTTCCAGGTTGAGTAGCCAGAGCCCTCAAAGAGTCCTTTCTTTATTTGTGATACACATACACGGTTTGGGACCAATGCAACTGAAATCAGACATTTAGAATGCCAGTAGTGAATGGGGATGGAGAACAGCACTTGAAGTTGTAGTGGCTTGTGGACAAAGCTCTGCTGCTAATTGGCCGTAGCTATTTGAGGTGATCACTAGTTTCTATGCCAGGGAGGTAATGGTGGGACAGTGGACATTTCACAATGGCCTAGGCTGGCTCAGGAACACAGAGGGCTTCTGCTATCTCCTGAGTAATCCCATTTCAGTGTAGAAACAGCAAGTGCCCTGCACAACTTCAGCCTCCACCAGGCCTTCCCCTTTGGCATTTGCTTCCTCTTTAATGAAGGAAGCTGGTATAGTTCAGTGTCAAAGATTTTTCAGATTCATAGGATATTTTCTAATGTCTACTATAGGCAGGGGCATATTAAGACCTGATGTTTTACCTACTCCTTTGGATACTGTATGATGAGAATAATCTCATGTTAATTAACATGTTCTTATCATTTGTACATAATTTGGACAAAGAACGTCCTCTTTTCCTTCCTTGAAGTGACCTTGTGAGGGAGCCAGTGCAGAGATTATAACTTCCATTTACTTCTTCCCATTTGCCAGTAAAAATCATGATTCTCTTGAAGGAAACTAGACTAGTTTGAGGCCACAGTGCTAGAACACAGCAGTGTCAGAATGGCTCAGGTCTGTCTCATCTCTGACGTCTTGTGCCATGGTTCTGCCTGAGGCTATGATGCTGCAGGACACACTCAGACAAAGTGTGCTAACTTTCTGTCTATAAATTTACTAAGTAGTGGATGCCCACCAACTTCCATGTACTAGAGTGTGACTCATTTTGTAGGATCTTTCAGAGCTGGCTTTGAGTCCTGGGGACTTCCAGAACTCTTCTGGACAACTTGAATGTGAGTTTCCTTTCATCTTTGGTTTTTATAAGCCAAGAAAGGCGATAATACCTACTGGGTCCCAGACTCTTAGCTAAGCTAACACTAGTGAGTGATCCGCTGAGAGGGCTCTATAGGCATGAATTCTTGGGGTGAATGAAGATTCTGCAAACACAGAAATAGACATTTTTGTCTGGTCTCAAAGGCTACATAGACAGAAGACAAGAGCACCAGTGCAATCTGTTTTGCCATTTGAGGAAAGTACTTCATTGATGCACAAGTGGTGCAAAAATACTAGGATTCTTGCCTCAGATATACTATAACCTAAAGATAATTATGAGATGTCAGGTTTCCTAATGATATTAAAAGAGGCAGTATAACTTTTCATTTGTTTGCAGAAATCAGATTGAGTATAGCCTCAATGAAATTTCATTTCACATGTCTTCATTAATGGAATGCTACTCTTTAAAGAGAAATGTTAACTGAAGAGAAACCAGAAACTACTTTTATTGCTCAGATGAAAATAAAGACCTGGACAGACTGGCTGTGCATCAGCTTGTAATCAACAGTGAATCATAAAGATTCATGCTAAAATACTTGCAATTGTAATCTTATTAGTTTTCTTACTGTTCGGGAAAGATTAATTTAAAGCTAGAGCAAGAAGTACAGAATTACATATAGCCAGGAGATCTGTCAGCTCCTGGCTCCAGTCTAAGAGGACATGAAGATTAAGTCTGAATTTGGTAATGTGAAGGTGATCCAAGTAGAAAAATGTGTGGTATGGCTCCGGCCATCAACTGGTTCATCAAGTGAAGGAGGAGCCTGGCAAAATCACAGGTAAGGTAACCAAGCAACCTTGGGTTCCATTCTTAACTACCATTAATTAACTTTTCTCAGCCTCAGTTTCCCCATCTGTAAGAAGAGAATAAGGGCCTCGCAGAGCTGATGAACTGATTAGAGATTATGCATATAGAAATTGTGGTGTCCAGCAGGCCCTCAGTAAAGACAGCAGTTACTACTGCAATTGGTTTGAGAAAGCTGGCTGGGTCTGCAGAACCTGAAATGATGGACATAGCAGGTTGTCCGATAGCATTAAATGCCAAGCAGGGCCTGCTTCTGAGTGCCATCTTAGAGCCTCTATGGCTCCCCAAAGCAGAGCCACTCTTTCTTCTACTCGATTTTACAACTATTCATCCTTCAATTGCAAAACCATTTTGAAATATGTAAATGAAGCATCCTGAGATGACTCCCAAATTTGTTGCTGACAAATGGTCTTGGGTGGCACCTTCTCATTCTGTGGCTTAATAAGTCCAAGAAGCACTAATTGCTTTGAAGTTAATAAAGACTTTATTGGCTTCAAATAATTGGTGTTTGTTTGGCTACTGTGATTATGGTTATCACAGTCTCTCTACATAATGTACACTGGCAGAAGTTGCTACCTTTTACAAGTTTTAAATCCCAGTAGAATTGACAGAAAAAGCTATAACCACAAATTGGTTTGCAATTTTCCTCTTTCTTTCCAGCAAGTCCTGTATGGTTATATTATGAACCTTGCTTCACACAAACTGCTTGTGACTTTTATGGCCCTTTTGTGATCTAAATGGCTATCTCATAAGATATTCCATTGCAGCTTCTTTTCCAATTGCTTTTACTGTGAAATGCCCTTGTAGAGAGTTCTGGGGAACATTTCACACTCTTATGGTATTGATTTGCTAAACCTGATGATAGGTTTATATTTAAGATACACTTCTTTATATGAACAGAGTGGAAACCTCATGAAAAACAGAGCCAAAGCTTTCCTTGAGGAGATGTTGGATACCATCTGTATCTTCAGGAATACAAAGAAAATCCCTGATCGTCTTTGCATTCATTTCAGAAACTCAGCACATGGAAATACCACCTGAACGATGACAGTTTGGTATACTTAGTAATTCTTTCCCCAGCATTGTTTCATTTAAATAAAGTACAATTCAGTAGTGAATGTGTAAAAACATTATAACACCATTTATTCCATCTCCAAAAATAAGGATTTTGGCATTGCTTTGGTAATAAGCATTTTCCATGGCACTCCATGAAAGCAGTCAACATATTGGTAGAATGCAGAATGCCAGATCCCTCTTGCCTGTGAGTGAATTGCTGTTTAGTGTTCAAAATCATAACCAAGCACAAGAGAATAGCTGGAGGACCCTTCCCTTTAGCCTAGCCTCCAGGTATCTTTACTTTCCTTCTGTAAACTATAGTCTAACGAGAACACAGTTGAGTTTGAGCCCTGGCAGGTAGACTGTGAGAGTGTAAGACAGAAAAAAAAAGAAGAAAGGAAAGGAAAGAGACGACAGTGAGGAAACAGAAAACAGACGAAGAGGCAGACATACAGCAAAAAGCAAAAACAAGATAAAAGAGAGAAAGGGAGAGAAGAAAACAGGGAGGATTGATTTACAGTAAAAGTGTTATTTGTTTAAGTAAGAGAAGTAAATTATTAAGCTTATTTAGTCTGGCTATCATAAGGTTTCTGCCAATACATATTCTCTGCCTTGAACCCTGTCTCAGCCATACTCCCTCCCTCTCTCTAAAGAATTCACTAGTCACAGCATTAGTAGTTATTGATAAATGTCCATGCTTAAGGTCCGAATTTCTCTTTTTTTCCAAAATGTATTAGCTCTCTGGATAAACTGAAAACTTTAAGTCTCTGGCATACCATAAGAAAAAATCCTAACATTACTCAGAGTGGCACCAAGAGGTAAATTGACGATGAGAATTCCTAAAAATTCCTCAAACACAATTACTAGAGAAAGTGACGCCTTAGGTCTCAGGGTTGGAGAATCTGAAAATATCTGGGAAGAAGCAGAGCAGTGAGGTGGGCACCTGCTAAATATTTTGTATATCTTTCAATTAGAGCCTCAGAGCAGAATTCATAAGCTGTTATTTCTATGTGACACTGAGGCTTCTATTCTAAGAGGTAACCCAAATAGATCCACCATTAAGCTTCCATTTGATTGATAAAAATCAATGAATATGAATTGAAGTGGTGTGCAAGCTTCAATCACTGGGAAAATGGCCAGGGGGTTATTGTAATTTGGCAGTGCTTTAATGTGGGCAGGAGTGGATTGCTGTGAACACCAGCAAGATGGACTTGACCAACCACATATCCTCTGCAATTATGAGCTAGAAATTCCACTCTGTATTCTCCATATGCTGTGTCTTCATTTAGAAATGATGGCATTCACAGCAACTTCCATTTCTGCTCTGCAATGAAATTGACTTCCCACAGATCCCCAACAAGAGTAATGACTGAGGTGGAGGGAGAATCTCCCTCCTAAACTGTACCATCAGTTGGCCACTGTCAGTGGTGGAGAGGGAGCTAATGTAACCAGTGTGATATGGAGTGTGAAGATTTCCATTCACCCTTTTCATCTCAGAAGAGAGCAAATAAATAGAACTGTCAGGCTTTGATGTGTTTAGGTTGCTCTTGGCAAAAGATACCAACACATACTTTGTTATTTTCTTTTATGACATAGCAAGCCTTGGCTTAAAATGGAACTTCCAGTACAGACTTGATGCTTCCCCACCTCTGGACTTACTCTCTACATAATGCACAATACACAGGAAGCAGTAGAGCTGCAAGATAAGACAAGGAAAATACCAGGAATATCAGATCAGCTCAAGCGTGGCTGGGTGTGGGGGGCCATTGCTCTAAGGACCCTCATCCAGGAGACTCAGAAGATACTTATCCAGCACTTAACGTATGCCAGCGATTTTTGTACACATAGAATCTCATTTAATTATCTTTTTAAATCCTCACAGCAATTACAGGAAGCATTATGTCAGCTTAGAAACAAGGAAACTAAGGCTGAGAAAAATTAGAGAAATTGCCCAAGGCCACAAAGCTAACCAGATTTCAAATCTAGGTCTTCTTACACCAGGTATGGATCTCTTGCCATTGAACCCAGCTGGAAGGCTATCCAATATTGGAATGCACATTATACCAAAGGCTTGAATAACTACACTATTCCAGGTGCCTTACACATATCAACTCATTTAATCTCCATCACAACCCTTTAAGGCACATTCTACCATTATCTCCATTACACAGGTGAGGAAAGGGAAACAAAAAGAGGTAAAGTAACTTGCCCAAAACTACCCAGTGAGGAAGTGACAGAGCTGGGATTTGAATCCAAACACTGTGCTCCTCATTACTCCAGGCTATGCCTCTTGTAACTTAGGTTCTTTGAAAGCCTTACAGGAGGCCTGGACTCCCAAGGCCAGAGCCATCAGCCAGCATTCTTCTTTGGAGGTAACTGTTTGGAACACCAAACTGCTGACCTCTTAGCATCCCTCGGGACAAGTATGCCTGTAACACACTGTGGATACATTGTCCTATAGGCTGAGTTTTTCTTTAATATTTATCGCATTCAATCACTGAAACAAATATTAAATGCCTACCGTGTTCTAGGCACTAACTCTATAAACTGGTTTAAAAATTCAAATTATTTTCTGGTCTTTAAAATTTTCTCTAAAAATAAAAATGATAACATCTTATTAGTATGATGGTTTCTTTAAGATTTGGAGTAACACCACTGGATATTCTTAAGTTTATCCCTACGGCTATCTACTGGCAGGAAGCTACACACTAGCAGATAAGGATTCACAGATTAGACAGGATTAGAGCTGCGTGGAGCCATAGTGCTCATGCATATCCACCCTTCTTTTGATTCAAGAGGGGATGTAAACTGGACAGCTGCTCTTAAAAGGAAATCATTAAAATAATCTGGTTTCATATCATGCAGATTTACTTTTTATTGCTGTTTGATGGAATGGTTAGACTTAGATGTGTGTGCAAGTGTCTTGTTATATGCATGCGCTTATTGAGTAGATCTGGCTGGGCTGTCTGCTGATATTCAGCCTACAAAAAAACCTTCTGGCAAAATCTGAGATAAAGTGTGTAGACATTAGAACTCAACAGAGCATTGTAAGCCTATATTACCCAAACGTTGTTGAAACTAGAAGGATTTGTGGGGAATTTTGGCCTGATTCTAACATTTTAAAAATTATTCTGTGTCATACTTGGGTTGGCATCTATCTGTAAGTAGAAGGAGCTGTGTGTCTGAATGCCTCCTTTCCCCGCTCCCACCCCACCTAAACTCTAATCCCCCTACAGGCAGGTGCTGACTTCCTCATTTTGGAATTCCCTACTGTGTCTACCAGAGTAGAGGTTCAACACATTTCCATTCAGATGCATCAAATTAAGGAGATTGTTTTCCTTGGAAGAGGTACTAATTGTCCAAGTTATCTCTATTTTTCATAATCTCATAACGTCTAGCATTGTTCATCAACATGGAGGCACAGGCTGCAGGTAAGAACCCTGAATTTAGGCAGATTCGTCTCTAGTGAAAGAAAACTGATGTTTGCTGAAAGTGTATACAAACACTTACCCCCACCACACACACATGCAAACCCACGCATATACATTATGGGTTTCCTACAAATCGCACTATCTCACTGTTCTCTTTTCATTAGCTGATAGATTGAATCATTATCTTTGGTGGTTAATTATGTCCCTGAAGAAAATCAAAGTCCACATTTTGATTTTACATTTTGATTTCCTATAGTTGCTCTTCTATTCTAAGGATGGTTGAAGCTTATCCAAACTATATGAAGCTGACATTCAATTCATTTTTTATGGAAAAATTAAAAATCTGGTGGTCACTTCTATCACTATTATTGATGTAAATAGAGCTGAAGTCTTAAATATAATTAGGCCACATTTATTTGCTGGCAACTGCTGGAGTTTTAGCTGTGGCTCTATTTTGACATATTCTACTTTTTCACAAACGATAAACAGCTCTAGAGAAACCTCCATAACTTCCTTTTCCTGTAACAAATATACCCAAACAGTCTTCCTTCTTCAAGGGCCTGGACATTCACCAGCCTCATAAATACATGCAATCAGAGAAGGTTTTGGTTAGATTTAGAAAGTGATTTGTGATCCTGCAAGAGGGAATATTTGGTACACTGTAGATTCCCTCACAGAGAATAAAACTCTTCTAGGCAAACTATATATATCCTACAAAGCAAACAACTCAATGTTTTCTTAGAGGTTGAAGTATTTTTCAATTCTCTGTGCTGTATCTGTGGGACCCAGTTCAACTCTGCTAATATATACCATGGTTTTTTAACACATGCCCATATTTTATCTATCACACACACTTTGGTTTTTACTTACTAGTGAGCTAAATATTGTTTGGTATCTTTCTGTTTCAAAATTTTGGCAAACAGTAGTCGAGTTTAATGTTTATACACTAGACCTCACGTCATAAACCTGACCTTAGAAGCAATATTAAGGAAGCTACCTTTTGACAAGAAGCTTTTGGCATTCAGAGACAAAACCTCTTGTCCCAAGCATATGAGGTTCAAAAGCAAATCATTTTAATCTTTAAATCTACAAAGTCTGATAAATGCAATCTAACTGTATCAAAGCATAGTTTAGTCAGTTACATATGCATCATTCATATGTATGCATACTATACATAGACATCATAGTATAGATTGCTCCCATCTCAAACTTGGCATGTAGGCATAAGCTCCCTATAGTTTTTGGTATGTGAATGACATTATTGGTTTTATGAACTTAGAAATATCCATGTACTTTATAAGGAGCACCTCTGTAACAATGAACACAGCACGAGTCAAAGGACATACATGCCTGAAGAGTGTCAGCCAATTGCTTGCTCCAGCTTCAAAATCTGTCAGTTAAATCTGGCAGAGTCATGTGCTTCCTCTAATGAACATTTTCCTCCACCCATGGCTCTTGAACTCCCACAAGCCAATAAGCTGTTCTGAGTTTGAAGCAAGAGAATATATCTTGGCAAAGGAGAAACATTGCAATGAATAATGAATGTTATCTCCTCTTTGCTGCCTGGGAGGGAGAAGAATGGGAGTCACCTTCTTCATAGGTGACTGACTTCCAATATCAGGCAGAGGGGTGGAGAAAAGGGATGGTAAGTGAAAAACACAATCAAGTGTTGGTGTTCTGCTGAGAACATCAAAAAGAGATCAGGGATGTATGAGTAACCATTAATAAACAAATAGCACCTAGGTATCTAGATCCCCTTGGCAAAGTTATTCCAAATTTCCAAAGAGACAAAGGTATGGAAAATAAAGTCCTTAGATTATAACTACTTTCCAGGTTTTCTTCTTTTAACAGAAAATATAAGAGAGCAAGATGAAACAGTCATTGAATTTCCCAAAATCAAAACCATATTCTATGAAGATCAAATGGTGCTGCATTTGGATTATTCTTTAGCTACAAATTAGCAACTCTTAAGAGCTTCATGTTTTTGAGTCATTGATTTTTGAAAATCCTGATTGGCAAATGTGAGAACAGATGTAGGCATGCCAGACAGCTTTTCCAGACTTACTCAGGTCTAACTGCCAGACTTTGGACCACCTAAAGCTGAGCAAATTAAAAAAATAATTTATTCACTTTCACCTGACTCTAGGGATGATGCTCTCTGTGTTCACTAGTTCATGCATTGTGTGCTACACCGTCCGTTTGGAAGAGAATCACTTCTAGGCCAGAAGAAATATACCAGGGGAGGAAAAACAGAAAATAGTTTCAAAAAATTAAAATATGCTGAAAGACAGGGAAAACACCAATTATCAGTTATCCAAGATTTTATGAGAAAATGCTCAAATCCTTTGTGCCAATGGTGTTTACAGTTGCAGCAATGAAAATTCTAATTTTGTGCTCTAATGAACACAAAACGATCCATACTCAACCTTGGCAAAACTTAAAACGACTGTGTAATTGAAATGACTTTGCCATATTAAAATATTTCATAAAATTATAGGAAATTGCCAGATGTAAGAATATGATTGGGAAGCCACAGACATGTGATACAACAGCCACACCGCCTCCTTGTTTTGCAAGTAGGATGAATGGTTTACGGAACTGAAGAACACCATTCATACTTAACACCAGCTTACTAAAAAGTAAATCCACATAATAGAGTCATTTTATCTTAAGCATCAGAATGCATCAAGTTTTAATTTACTTTTATTTCAGTATCTCTCAATGTTCTTAAAATTCCATCAAATTCCTTCTCGCTATACATTTGGAATGTAGAAAAGGGAAGACTGTTCTTTTTTTCCTAGTAACATTCCCTATTTAGAGTCAGCTAGTGGTTCTAATCCATGCTGAAACATGAATGAACTTTGAGAACATGCTAAGTGAAAGAAACAGACACAAAAGCCACATAGTGTATGATTCCATTTTTATAAAATATCCAAAATAAGCGAATCCATAGGGACAGAAAGTAGTTTACTGGCCAAGGCTTCCTGGAGGGAGAAATGAGGAATGATTACTTAAGAGGTACAGGGTTTCCTTGAGGGGTAAAATAAATGTTCTAAAATTCATTGTGGTGACTGTTACAAAAACTTGTGCATATACAAGCCAATGAATTATGTAAATCAGTGAACTGTATGGATGTTAATTATATCTCAAAAAAGCTGTAAAAAATCCTGTAATGATCTCAAAACCCCCACTTTATACTTCTACCACGGGGAAAGTTTTAAGACAGGAATAGACATTACTAAGGGTGCTGACCTAGCCACTATGAGTATTCATAATCACCTAAATCGCTGAACCATAAATCTCTGATTTTATAAGCTGAATTTACCTGCTTGAAATGAGGCTGTAGCTTAAAGGTTCTCTGCTTAGGACCATTGTCCAGCTTAGTGGCCCCATTGGTAGGCTGGCGAACCTTCCAGGGTTTGCTTCAGTGGCTCCATATGTCAGAAACACATTGGCTAAAGGCATTTTTGTTTCTGGCTCAGTTGGACATAGCCTCACATGACAATGACTTTCCTTAACCCACTGATGGGTCAAAATCACCAACACAACTGAACTTTACTCATTCCAGCATGTCTCTTGATTCTGATATTCCATAGGCAAAAAGTTTCTAGAGTCAAATACGCTATGGAAACACAACAATAAACTATGTCCTCCATCTTAGAGATGCACAATGTAATACTAAAGGCTGAAAATTCAACTTAGAAGAAAACTTTTAAACCTCAGCATTTCCCATACTTATTTAACCACTCTCCACCAAATACACACACACACACACACACACCACGCACCTTACACAGACACACACATTTGTTTTGTGTCCTTCACAATGCCTATTAACATTCCTCAAAACACCACTCAGGGGCCATACCTTACGAAATGCTGACTTAGCCCATCAAATTGGCTGAAGGAAGAGAGAACCACTACTTTAAAGCTTTTACCATCTGAGTACTTTACCTTGCTTTATAGAATTTTAATTTTGAAAAAATAAACATGGATATGCAACACCTAAATTCCTAGGATAGTAATTCCTAACCTTTTACAGAGCTTGGCCCACAAAGGAAAGAATTGGAATAGTATGTCAGCATAAACTAACATGATGGTTTGAAGTCCAGAGACTTCAGGGCTCCTAGGGTTACAGGGATCAATATGTCTGGATTTCTGTTATCTATACCACTAAAATGCCCTGGGGAAGTTCCACTGTCACGAATCTATAGGAAAACTACCTCAATTCAACTATGTTCATGTTGTGAAAGTAGGAGACAAAATGTCTAGGCAATGCTTGATTTAACCTGGACACTATAGAATTTGTGCAGACACTACCATATATTTTTTTACATCACTGTGTGATTGACTATAGTTTTGTTGAGGGGGTAGGAGGCCACATAGAGAAAAGGGGTGATTTAACACCAAACTACCAAATCCAAGAACATAATTTTATATCCTGGTGAATGAGACTGAGCATCATTGTGTCCAAACACCTAGAATTTTCGAGTAACCAGAATTTCTGTGCAAATTGCATAATGAAAACTATTCACAGTGATAGTCTTATATCGCCTTTCTGAATTATCAAGAAAATATTATGTTATGTGTCCCATTGTTTCTTATTAAGGGTATACAGCCTTCTAATTTCTTGAAAATAACTCACTCTATATGTGGTAGCTATATTAACCAAATTATTTGGATTAACCAGAGCACTTCTTCCCCCAGACTTGTCAAATATGAAAAGTGGACCTATAGCTTTTTTTCAAATGTCATAATTTGGTTTTTATTATTCATTTTCTATGCTATTCTTGTTTGGGGAATTATATATATGTATAAATTTTTCGTAGCTGTAAAAATTACCAAGGATCAGGTTTCAGAAGGCTTCCCAATATGCTTTCACTTGAAAGACAAATCCATTTCGACATGAGGTTTCATTATGAAAAAACTGTTACAAGTGATGACACTGGTTATTGAAAATTGAAATGAAGTGAGAGGAAGCTAACACCAATGTGTATGAGATTTTTTTACTCTTTGAATGACACAAAGAACTCAATATATCTAATCATCTCTGTTATGCCCACTGGGAACTGAGCTACGGTGATATTGCACAGGGTTGCTTCTTGATTGCTAGAAACTGAAGTATTAAGCCATATGCCACTTATATCAGTAGTTAAAAAGCTTTGTGTCACTGTTGAATCTTGGGAATTGTTTTACTTTCCCTCTCTCAGTTGGAGTAAATAATAGTAATCTGGACACAAAATTCATAAAGGGAGGGTACCAACCAGTCAGCACAGACAGACATTTTGGCTTTTTACATCAATGTCTGAATTACTACAAATCTAGAAGTAGGCATTAGGCAGATTGTCTCTGAACAAATTTTCCTGTTCTTTGGTGAGTGGCCCAGGCAGAGAGACTCTTAAAAGGAATATGACAGGGGGTCATTTCTCTCCTTCTTATTGTAGGTTTTGCCTGAGAAGCTTGAGGCTCAGATTCAGTCTGTACTTTTATGAGATATATGCTGTTTCTCTCTCTTGTTCATAAAACTATCCTTTCTGATTTGTCTCCAACTATCCGATCTTGAATCAAATCAGCTTTTGAGTATCTGTCCTCTAGTCTCTAGAGTTAATGTCATACAAGGTCACTAGATTCCTCTGCTTCTCTATCAATTTCCTCCTCCTTTTCCTTCCTCCTGGAGGCTCAATGTATTCCATTTATAATATTCTCTGTTTCCACTTGGTGAAGTTTGGAAGCTGGGGTGCATTTCTGAATTTGGGTCTCCTGGTGAGTTGTGCTAAGCTGTGCTGTCAAGATAACTATGGATTCTTTTTATAATTAAAAAAGCGAACTAACAGAAAGTGACTGATCGATAAGCCATGCCTACAAAGGTAACGTGAGAGCTTCACTACTCAGTATCATCATCCTCTCTCCTCTCATTCTACCCTCCATAATTCTTCCCAGTCAGTCAGGATCTCTGAGTGTCCTATATTATGTAAAAGAGTTATCTGTTAAGCATTTGAAATAAAAACTACCTCGAGTCTCACCACTACTAGTAAAACATTTAATGTGCATGTTAAGAGCTACAATTTGAATGCTGGCCTGCTAGCCAATAAGACTTGAAAACAATTTAAAGTAAATTCCCTAAGATGTCTAGTTATTCTACCCTGTTTTAAGGGTTGCTAATGAATGTGCTGCCTGAATGAACAGAAAGATTGGGAACTCAAACAGTGCCAGCCTGGATAGCATGCCACTGGCACCAGAAATCAGTTTGTCCCACGCAAAATTTACTCTGGAGTATGTTCTTCATCTAGAGGTGATTTTCCAATAAAATCAGCCTTGGTTATTGCAAGCATTGGAGCAATCCCCAGGGGAGGAGATCAGGCAATTCAATTCTAGGAAATGCTGTATGAGGCAAAATTAACCTTGTAGCAATGTTATTTCCTGTAACATGGTTTTGGGTTTTGTTTGTTTATTTCTTTTGTACACTTCAATATTAAGTGAGGAATTTTTTTACCCCATCACTGAGATGTGACCAAATGATTTAATGACTTACATATTTATGAGAAGAATATAACATTAAAGAAAGCTTGTTTAGTTTAACCACTTTGCAGAGATATTGACTAGGCCTTGTGGCTAGAAACATCGGTGACTGTGAGTCAAGACTTGCTTAAGGGCAGCTCCCTTAAAACTTTGGAGCCATCCAACTTCTGCAACTATTGGCCAATGGGAAAGGCTGCCGAATGCTTCTTAGTGCTGTGATAGTGGAGTATTGCATAAAGGAGAAAAGGGAAGTATCAGATTCATCTCAGACTCCATAACTCCAAAGAAGAGGACAAGTGTGTGGATTCTGAAATTGGTTGCTGCGTGTCCAATTCTGCTAATTTCTGAGCATAAAGATGCCTTTCAAAAATAGAAAATTCATGTGTTTTCAACTGTTAGCTTAATGACGTTTTTGTTTCCTTGTCCCATGTTATGAAAATTTGACTTCTGTCATTCTTGAAAATGCCTAATGACATACATCAAATATAACTACGCTTGCCCTACCCCCATTCATAGGGAGACCTACACCTTCACTTCTGTGCCTCCTCTTTTAAATTCATAGAGGGAATTCATCAAAAGTAGGAAGGTGGATATACAGCAGAAGTATCAC
This sequence comes from Sapajus apella, assembly GCF_009761245.1. Classification (NCBI taxonomy): domain Eukaryota; kingdom Metazoa; phylum Chordata; class Mammalia; order Primates; family Cebidae; genus Sapajus; species Sapajus apella. Next base: position 7,664,197 of record NW_022437033.1, on the reverse strand, counting down.
TTGGAAAGTTAAATTCTAGCTCTATTAATAAGGGTAAAACTAGCTTTATGATGGCTCAGAGAAAAGCTAATATGGAATATAGATGATTATAAAATAAAACTTTATTCCTTTCTAAGAAAAGCTAATAATTTACCCAATGGCTAATAATTAGTTCAGTATGATTTCCAATGGACAACACAAAATCATACTTATTCTAAGACTAAACTCATACTCAAACTAAACAAGGACGGTTGAACTTTAAAGTCATATCCTTAGATGCCTGCACTTACTCATTCAAGATATTGAGCTGCTGTTATATGACAGCTACTATTTGAGATGCTAGAGTTACAGCAGTGACTAAAACAACATTCTCACTTTTATGAACCTTACATTCTTGTGGGAGGTGACACTTCAAAACATGGAGAAAGAGAGAGAGACAGTGAGAGAGAGAGAATAATGATGATAAGAGGAAAAATGAAGTAGGGTAAAGAGAGTACAAGTGTATATGTTGTATGCTATTTTGTATACAGCAGTGGTCCAATATTGTTATTCCTGTTCAAAGCCTTGTAAAATTCCTCTTCAAGACATTCACTATGTGCAAGAGGAAATTGTTCTTATTTTGAACCACATTAGCTGCTTTGATTGACAACTGTTTTCAACATCCATGGCTCTGAATCGCCACCATAGATTAGTTTTAAAAAGTTAAAACTACATTCAAAAGTCTATTACCCATCACTAAGACCAGGAGAAGATCCTCATACATGGTTTGACTGTACTCTCCAAGAAGATCTCCCAACAGGCTGTGCACCACAACAGCATCGTTGCAGGAAGGGCACAGCTGTGTTCTGCTCTGTCATTGTTGGGCAGCCCTTATTTGGGTGTTGATTTTAAAAACACATAGCTTTTTTTAGTTCCATCGCATATGTAAACAGATGTTACCGTAGTGTTCGGAAATAGGAGGTTCTTCCATTTTCTTTAAGCATACATCCCTTTTTGGAAACAGGTAAAGCTTAAATTATATGTGAGTGTACAATGTGTATGTAGAGAGTGTATATATACATCCACATATATATTTAAAGCAAGTTTTCTAACTTGTCTAATTTGCTTATTAAACCCTTGCATCATGGTTTGAGTCAAGCTAAACTTTCACCTAGCCAGTGTTGGAAGTAACACACATCTCCAGCTCGTTGGAGAGATGAATGTGCTTTTAGATCTAGATGCTATTATTAGCAGATCCCCAGCAACCACACTACAGCGTTTGATAACGCAAACATGAATGAGTACAAATGAGCTCTCCGGCTGCCCTGAGCTCCCTTTGCTAGGCTTCCATGGAGGAATATAGGCCACAAGAGCTTTCTAAAATGTTTTCCCTAAGTACGTGGGACCCACTTGTTGTGACAGTACAGTGGTGAGACGGGCAAAAGGCAGTCAAAAAATTGGAAAAGGAATGAGAAATGAGAAAAAAGATTTGAGATCTTCTTTTAGTGATGGCTGCTTCTGCCTGCCCCAACAAGGGGAACAATTTTGTCTTGGATTTAAATTACCATGGTGCATGAGGGTATGCTGATGCAAAGTATATAAACACATGTGCATATAAAAACTGGATTATAATGACATGTAATATACCCTTATGCTGTAAATTTTACAAATAAAAACATTTTCCTATGGAAGAATAATTTACTTTTTTTTTTTTTTTTTAATGGTTGCTCTCTAGTTAACTGCTGTTGGTTTAGGCAAAAGCTTTAAGAAAGCCGATACTATTTGTTTCCTATTTGAGTTCCTGGCCAAAATGAGTCATTTCTATAGTTCTCAGTCCCCCCAAACTAGTAGTCAACTACAGAATAACTTATTACCTCAGGCTCTTGACTCTGAACGCATTCTATGGTCGACAGAGGACTGATTTACTGTTTGGAGCCTTGTGTGTAGTCACCATGGGGGCAGGCATCATTTCCCAAGAAATAAAAACAGCCCTACTGTGCTTATGTTTTGGGCTGACAAAAATACATTCAGAAAGAAATTTTATGTCTGTGAAGTAAATTCAGAAACTGAAGCTAAAATAATGGTATTTTGGGTCATGCCTAAAATACTATATCTTAGTGTAACGTAGACATTTGAGTAATGTGAAAGGAACTGTATGAAAGAAACATTTTTTAAAATGTAAGAAATAATCAGGAGTTCATGAAGCCACAAGGGAACAGCTGAATACTTACAGGAACTCTATATGAGCTGAGATTTACATCAAAGTCCATAGAGAAGGATTAGCTAGATATAATCAGAAAGGACTTGATGTGTCTATTTCTTTGCAAACAGTTTAAAAAGAGTACCTTATAATCTCTCCCTAATCTAACCTTTAACTTTCTAGAATAAAAGAATCCTTTCCAGCATTTTGTTAGTTTCACCCACACTGACTGCTCTCCTCCTAATACCAAAAGTGGAGCCCAAGTATTTATATGTGGCAGTGTGATGCTTTAGGTATCCTGGCACATGCAACAACTCTTTCCTTTCTTTTCTATCCTGCAGCTCACACACTCGGTATTTTCTGCTACTGTGGTAAATGACCCCCTCCTAAACTGACTCTGAGTACCAGGCATTGCTCACAACACAGTATCTGCTTTCTTCTCTTAGTGCCTTTTGAAAGTGTTGTTCTGTTCTCTTGAATGGCCTCTCCCCACTGTTCACTGGGGGACTCCTGCTGAGATAGGGAGAGCCCACTCTCAGCAGTTGCTCCTTCCTTCATCCCTAACCCATAGAATGCTGCACATGCTTCAAACATACAAACAACCTATTCTGTAGTATAATGGCTTTGTCTTTTCCTGCCACTGTATGGGGACTCTCAGAGCAGAGATCTCATTTAACTCATCTCTCTATCGACGGAGTCTGTCACATAGTAGGGACATCATTATTGTCTGTTAAAGGAGCAAAAATGTGGTTTGCTTGAATTCTAGCAGATTAGCTATGTGACTCTAACTTTTTGACAGTTTACTGAAAGATCACTACATGGCAACATTAAAATAAAATTCTAGGTGTGACTTTTATGTATCAAAAACTGAGCTGACTTCTGTGGGCAGATTAGACAGAGTTGTCCATTCTTGTCTAAGCAGCAAACACTAAGAAGGGCAGAGTTAAAAAACTAACACGTGGACCAGGTAGTATTTTATGAATGTTGTTACTAAAAATAATGTGGTTTAGTTCCCTTTAAAATGGTTTAATTCCACATTTGCTGGCTTAGTTGAGGTCCATCAGATTCACCAATAAATGGGTTCTTTCTGTTTCTATTTCATCTCCATGGTTATTAGAGTATTAATTTAACACCTGAAGAGAAAAGGTCCTCATAAGACTTTTGCAAAGGTGATGATGGTAATGAGGCAACCAATGTGTTTGAAGTTTTGAAGAAACTTATCCTTACAGATATAAATTTAATATAATTGAAGTTGACATAATTGTTAAAGAACTTGCAAATCTGATGATTTATTAATTTTTGACACATTTGGTATCATGTTCTAAGAAAATAAATCATTAAATAAAGTTACATAATACAACTGAAAAAAACAATAACACATTTCTAGGCATTGAAAGTGGACACGTATATCCTGAGAGGGAGCTGGTAAAAACTGGACAGTTCCTGGAAACTTGTGGTTCTGGGCAGTTTGCTCTTTGGGTCTCAGTTTTCTCATCTGAGATGGCCTAGATGGTATAACTCCAAATACCAATGAAAAGGAAGGTGTCCAGAAATTTGTGCAAATTTCACTAGCTGACAGAATGATTGCTGGAGCCTGTTGCATCCAATTGTATCTATCTGGACAACATAAAGAGCCCAATTTATTTTATGCAGTAATTTAGAGAGAAATGTTATTTTAATTGTCCTTAAAATGGGTAGAGCCAGTTAGAGATTAACTAGAGGTCTGGGGAGGGGGTAGGAAATGCATTGTCGAGGGTGCCTTATTATCATGAAATGAGTGGACTGGGCATTTTGCTCACTGATCTGATGAAGCTCACTGGGGACTACTTAGCTTCATGTATTTCACTCATTGGAACTCACCTCAAAATTTCCTGTACCGTCATTGAGGACTGTGTCTCAGGACATTTACAGTCCATAAAAATAATTTAGAGTGTGACACTGTAAAAAAGACATAGGAGTCACACAGAAGAATGGAACACAATAGAGAACCCAGAAATAAATCTAAGCATTTGCAGCCAATTCATATTCTTTAAAAAAAAAAACCTTTTATTTTATGTTCAGGGTACACGTGCAGGTTTGTTATATAGGTAAACTGCATGTCATGGGGTTGGATTTGCAGATTATTTCATCACTCAGGTAATAAGCATAGTACCTGACAGTTATTTTTTCTAATCCTCTCCCTCCTCCTACCCTCCACCCTGAAGAAGGCCCAGGTGTCTCTGCTATCCCTTTTGTAGTGTCCATTGTTCTCATTGTTTAGCTCCCACTCAAAATATGCGGTATTCATGTTCTCACTTATAAGTAGGACTTGAACAATGAGAACACATGGACACAGGGAGAGGAACAACACACACCAGGCTTGTTGGGGGGTGGGGGGCGAGGGGAGGGAACTTAGAGGATGGGTCAATAGGTGCAGCAAACCACCATGGTGCACATATACGTATGTAACAAACCTGCACATTCTGCACATGTATCCTGGAACTTAAAGTAATATTTTTTTTTAAATGTGGTATTTGGTTTACTGTTCCTGCATTACTTTGCTTAGGATAATGGCCTCCAGCTCCATCCATGTTGCTGCAAAGGACATAATTTCATTATTTTAATGGCTGCATAGTATTCCATGGTGTACATACACTGTATTTTCGTTGTCCAGTCTTCCAGGGATGGGCATTTAGGTTGATTTCATGTATTTGCTATTGTGAGTACTGCTGCAATGAACATATACATGCATATGTCTTTATGGTAGAATGATTTATATTCCTTTGGGTATATACTCAAAAATGGGATTGTTGGGTCGAATGGTAATTCTATTTTAAGTTCTTTGAGCATTTGCCACATTACTTTCAACAATGGTTGAGCTAATTTACACTCCCACTAGCAGTGTATAAGTGTTCCCTTTTCTCTGTAACCTTGCCAACAAATGTGGAATCAAACAATTTTAAATGGAACTATGGTACTTCATTTTTAGCAACAACACCCAATTCTGTGTTTCATGAAATATTTGCCCTGCCAGACAAAGATATCGTCTGGCCAAACACATCTGGGAATCCTTAGGTAAGACAAAGCTAAACAGAACTTTTTCTTTGAGCCTACATTATGTGATTGTGCACAGTGATGCTCCAGAAAAGGGGTAGTATGGAAGATGCCAAAACTTCATGGTGCTGGAGCCTTTTGTTCTAAAGGAGACAATCCCTCAAAACTTGGTTGGCAGGACACAAATCAGGTTCTGCTGTCTCATCATTCAGAATGGTGGCTTAACTGACTGACATTCTGCATGTCTGTGATGTGCATGTATACAAGAACATCACAAGAGATACGGACTCCAACTGCGAAATTACCTTTGGTCCTAGGGGGCCATTTCAAAGGCTTTACCCAATGTCTTTGGAGCCACACTTATTTTCTACCTAAGATATCTTTTTAAAACTCTAATGATGTGGCTTTTTGTGCTTTATTTCACAAAAGTAAAAGGTAAAAATGATGGGGAAAGGCATTATGTGTGTCTGCAGGTGAGTGTGTGTGGAGTTAAACACAGATGCATTATCCACACATATATAATTTATGTTCATGCATGAATCTACATCAAACTAACAGGGCTAATATTGTTCTAAAATGAGTAAAATTATAAAACAGATTTCCAAGCTTTGGCTTTTTTAAAGAAGTGGAATATCCGTCTAAGTCATCTAGCTGAGGCCTATACCAAGGAAGTGACATGTGCAATTCCATACTACAAACTAATATCAGATTCAAGACTAGAACCCAGGTCTATCAACTATTTGTGTTTAATAACTCTTTGTGATTGATGATTTACATTCGGTGCCTAGTGAAGAGCTCTTCAATGCCATTTGACTCTACCATGTGAATCTCTTTCATCTGGATAAACTCTGAGGGCCCTAGGCTTCCATTTCTACTTAGCCTTGGTTTCCATCCTGGCCTTTCACTGCCTGCATCCCATCAGGCATCCTGGGCTCCTTGCTTCCCCTTGCCATACCTCAGCACCAGTGTCGCAAACCAGCAGTCCTTAAAATCCTGGTGCAAGTGTTTCCTCCTCCCCCATCATCCCTTCCATCTTTGACAGTGTTAACTAGAAGCACTTTTTGTCCTTAGAGCTTCCCTGTACTTCATCTGTTCCCCACTTAACAGACATTTCTCTCCCTATATATCTTGTATTTAATTCTTTACAAACCGATTTTATCTTTTCTGCTGGACTCTAAACTCCTCAAGGGTAGGATCTGTGTCAGATTTACTTTTAATTCCCTCAGCATCTATCACAGTTCCCAGAATGTTGTAGAACCTAAATAAATATTCATCAGGTGAATAAATGAATAATGCACAAACATCATAGTCAGGAAAGCTTTTGTGGCTATTTGTCATTTTCACTAATGAAAGCACCATGTCTATAATGAATCAGTTCCAAAAAAAAAAAAAAAAAAACCCTGTAATTTCCTATGCAGAGTGGATTCTGATCCCGAATTGGGAAAGACAACCATCACATTGTTTAATGTTGTTAAAGTGTAAAAGCAGGAAAGAATTTTATGCTTGACAACAGTGTGTGCATGCTCTCTCTCTCTCTGTTTCTTCCTCTCTCTCTTTCGGTAACAGATGTCAACCTTGGTTAGATTCAATTCAACTTATTAGTGCATGGCTTTTAGCCAAAAGCAATTCACATTTTCAGAAATGTACTATCACATATGTCTTAATAACAGAAATGTGTTTTTGAAAAAAATGTATGTGATAAGTCACATATGGTGGAAGAAATCTGTACATCTCTCAGGCCTTGCTGTCACAATGAAATCCTGGAGATGACAGCTACAGAACATTAAAATACAAGTGAAAGTCTTTCTGACGCATTAAAGAGCCATAATTTGAACATACTAATCAAGCTCTAATACCAATATGGTTACAACACAGTGAGAAATACACCAGGCTTCTCTTGTCCTGGATCACTGATCTTAAGAACACTCATGTTTGAGTCTTACCCTCAGAGGTACTATTTAATGTTTCAAGGGAATGGCATTAGTGTATCCAGGTATATTATGTGCTTATATTCACTAGGCATATATTTAATTTCTCTTTTATATGGAGTGTAATTAGTGTGTATCACAGTTTCCCTATGGCAATGAAAGAAGCAGCTTACAACCATGAAAGTATTAAAAATAAATTGAACAAGTGGTTGAGAAATAGGGAGGGGGAGGTGAAACTTTTAGAAACTTAATAGCCATGCACTAATAAGTTTATTTACCATCACCATAACTGAAAGCTTATTTAGCTTTAGTTAGATATGGAAGTGACAGAATTTTAGAAAATTCCTATGCCTTTGCAATAAATCCATCTATACACAATTTGGAAGACTAGCAGTATGCTCTAGATATGTGTTCTATGTGTTCGCTGGTTTCTGAGACATCAATGCCCTGTCACTGGATTTTGTATCCACATGATTTTCAGAGGTAGCGAGTGAAGAGCGAGTCTCTTTGCTCTGAATGAGAATTAAGTGGCATATCAACCCTAGAAAGTCCTAAACACACAGTAAGGGCTCAGTAAATATCTAGTCATTGTTTTAAACACCAAAGGAGAAAGGATTGATAGTTTAACCTTCAGCATCACAAAAAAGCTTAATGCTTTTTTCTACCTTACCAAGTAGAGCAGGAGTCCGCAAACTTTCTATAAGGGGCCATATGGTAAAAGTGGTCAGCTTTGTAGGCTACATACAGTTTCTGTCACAACTATTCAGCTCTGCCATTGTGGCACAAAAACAGCCACAGACAATATGGAAATGAATGAGTGTGGCTGTGTTCCAATAAAACTTTATTTATACTCACTGAAATTTGAATTTCATATAATTTTCACATGTCAAGAAATGTTCTTCTTCTGATTTTTCTCAACCATTTTGCCAAACTCTACACCAAAGGGCTATATCAAATCACATACATGGCCATATTCACCAATTTGTGTTCAAACTTGAGTTGTAAATAATGCCACTGGACCTCTGTTTTCCAGCAAAACTGTACTCACTTTTTATACTCAAAAAGACAATCAAATATTAATTATTGATACGAGATCAAATGAGGAACTGGTCAGAAATAAAACAGCTAGAGCTGTCACAAGGAGCAAAGAACCAGAGCAATGGAGGAACATTTTCACATGTGGCATGAGGCAAGAATAACAGGGATTGGACCACTTGGTTAGTTACAAATACACATGTCCTTTTGACATGATGGTGGTACTCTACTAGAGGAGAGCCACCAGCCTTATCAAGCCTACAGGCTAGGTTCCTGGAAGAAACCTATTTTCCTGGAAGAATCCCTGTTTTCTGGGATATGTGCAATTTGTTTACTTGTTCATTCATTCAGAAAACACGTATTGAACCTTTATTTGGGATTCCAGTGCATTGCGTGTAACTGAAATTCTCTAGCAGACATCAGAAATGGCAAAAGGACCATTTTTAAAACCTTTGATGCTATTCTTCTGTCAGGCAGTGCAACTGAACCCTGCGGCGAAGTTTCTGTTTCTGAGCTGAGGTCCTGAGGAAGTCTCTCTTCTTCAAGTGCTGAGTTTGGTATCATGAACCCAAACTCACCCTGAGAATATTATCTTATTTAATTAGAAGACAATTCTAAACACTTACCAGTTGGTTGTGACTTAGGTTTATTACTAAGTGGATTTTCAAATATATTTAAAGCACAAAGCTCAATAATCCTTTGACTCTTCTAGTTTCCTTGCCTTCTCTTTATAACATTCCTCAAAATGCCAGACATTAGATAGAGTCTGTGCTGTGAATTAATAAGAACTCATAAAAAATACAATTACTGTAGGGTCAAATTCTCACAAGGAGCAAAGAGAAAACTGGTGCCACTTCTAGGCCATTAGAATAGAATTAAATGCAACCCTAAACATGCCAGTGGGCTATTCTGTGAATGCAAAAATGCAGCTTGGGAATCACCTCCTATTGGGAGGGCCGGAGCTTGGAGATATTTGCCATAGAGGGCCTCGATTTACATTCCTCCAGTCCTAGTCCCATGCTTTGTAACCTGGGGCACACATCTGCATGCAGGCAGACTGGAAGGAGGAGTGCAGTTGAACTGCAGGAAAGAAGATCACTAATCGCCCACCCAGGGACAAAAGCTCTGACCCTGGCCTCATTAGCACCATCCTCTAATTCTCTGAGCTTGCCAGCCACAGGCTCGCAGTGGAGGAGCCTTCAGGGCATTCAGACGGAAAAGAAATCAGGCTGCAGAGATTTCAACCCCAACTGAACAACCAGACGAAACCTCAGCTACTACAAATACTTCAATAGGACTAAAACACAATATATCTCTAGACTACGGATACCCCTCTATACGTTACAGAGCCTGATACTGAATATTCTTTGGCGTAAGAAAAATGAAACTTAAAAGCAAAGTACACAACACCTTGTGGAAAAATGTACTAGAGCTTGGATTTAATGATATGCTAAATGCTACCCTGATGCCCTGGAAAAGTTAACTATTTTAGTATACAAAAGATAAACAGGCTTCTTGTCATTGGCATTAGCTGATCCATTCTCCCAGAAACTTAATAATCAATGCACTCTCTATTTCAGTATTTGGTACCAACTATAATGGAAGTCAGCCGAAATAAATTAACACGCAGTGTTCCTCAAGATGTGCTATTACCAGACCTAAAATAACCCAGCAAATAGAAAAAGTCCTGCCTCAGCCACAGAGCTGGCAGGACTAGTATGCACTGTAACACTGCAATCAGATGTTACAAACCCAAATGACAAGACAGTCATCCTTCTTAATTTGAAAGTCTCCCTTCTGGAAGAGACAGGATGTCTAAGATGTACTATATTTAAAAGAGGGCTGTGTAGCTTGTTTATGATTTAAGAGTATCTCATAAAATGCCTTGGGAATTGCTTTCTGTTAGCTAAAACAAAAAAGAAAAGCCTTTAGTTAAGTATATTTTATGAGCTTTTCATTAACAGAGTATTGAGGCCTTGATGCCAAGGTGCCAAACCTCCCCACGTGGCTGGAAATCACTTGGCACACTTTCAGTCATTTACGTCTCTGTCATAGGTCCAAGATTTGCAATTAAAAATGTAATCTTTTTAGCATGTGCAAAACCCAAAGGCTTGAAGTACTATGCATTGAATATGATTATAATAGTATTTGGCAGCTATTCATGGACTGAACATATTAATTTATGTAGACTGGGTACAACTTGGGGCATTTCTTCATCAGGAACACAGGGAAAAATATAAGCTGGTCCCTGCTCATTGGAGGGTTTTTTTTTTTTTTTTTTTTTTTTTGGCTTGTTTTGGTCTTTAAATTGTCATGAATAGAGATTAACTCAAAATCCAAGGTCTCTTTTATGACCTTATTTTTTCACATGCACTGAGTCCATTAAAATTAACATTTGCAACTAATAAAAATAATAACTTACTTCATAGGATTATTCCTAGGTTTTGCCTTTTCAACAGCCTGTAAACAGAAGAAAATATGCAATTAGACCACATTAGCAAGCATAATCATTGCAACTAGCTACCAAAACAATAAGCAATATAAAATACTCTTCAGAAACATAAGGAGCTAAGGGTGCTGTAGATAAGCAGACTGGAGACTCAGAAAGCAATTTTCTTCTCCTGGGACCTGTCCAAGTGCAGCTTTCCAATACCGGTGGGAATTGTGAGGGCTGCCTAGAAAGTTCAGCAGGCACCATAAAAGTGGACTCCTGGGTGCACAACTAGGGTGCCTGACTTCCAGCCTTTCACTCTAATCTTACCCTGTTTGGACCTGACTGGGTTGTAATGACAGATAGGGGAAACAGATGCAGAGGGAATGGTCGTGGGCATACCCTGGAGTTTTAGATTTGTGGTAGGGAACTGCTCATCCTAACACTACTACTGAAACCTGGCCACGTTCACACCATGACAGAAAGTCGAGTGTCCATTTCCAAAATCATTTTTATTAGCCCCATAAAAGGGCAAAAAATGACTGAATACTCAGATCAATTTCCTCCTGTGGAACCTTTAAGAATATACACACCAAATCACAGAAATGAGGAAAACTCTGGGCCTCTCGGCCTGCGTTGCCTTAGACATGGAGCCTGGTTCCAGTTTAGTGCTGAACCCATTGATCTGTGTACAGTCCATTTATCATTCATGAAAAGAGCTAGTGATCTTCACAGTATATTAGAAGAAACAACTCAGATCATCTGTCAACAGCCCTCTTATTTCTGTTTCCTTCTCCACAGGGATTTCATCTCCTTCGATTCTTCTGGAATTAAAATGTTGCTAAGCAACACAGCTGGGGGTGCTGATGGCAGAATGGCTACAGTCTATCAAACTGTCTAAGCACCTGGAGGGTTTTAGTGATGAATTTTTTTTTCATATTTCTGCAGCATAATTATGTAATCAGAACCAAACTTGTGCTCCTATAGACTTTTTCAGGCTATAGAAATTATGTTTGATAAAAGAGCATTGAAGCAGCCATTTGACAACCTCAGGGTTGTTCAGATCCTTTAAAAACGTATCTTTTTGGGGACCTTTATATTTGTGAATCTTGGACGTGGGTAAGGGCTACAGAGAAGAAAATACTGCTGTAAGTTAGAACACAGAAGCAACCACTTTTAGCAGAGACAACGTATAATCTAACTGTGGACTTGACACTCTGGGTGAAACCCTCTATGCATAACAACTGAAGGCAATTACAAGTATTTTTAAAAGTAAATGAAACACTTCTGAAGTTTAGATGTTAGTGCTAGAAATACATGCTTCCATTTATTAAGCCTCAGGTTCTGTTTCTAGATAAATAACCATTAATATTTGGGCACTTTCTTTGGCTTGGTAGGCAAAAATCATTTTCTCACCATCTGTGCCTGAGGTTGAATTTTGGCAAGTGCTAGAATACGAAAAAAGCTAAGGAATGAGGTAAGAGGTGAAAATGAGAAAAGAAGACATATGTGTCTGGCTGGCCCAACTCACCTGTCACATATATCTTAGATATGAAAGCCTGTCCATTTTCAGTCCATGTACAGAGGATGCGAATCTCACTGACCCTGCAGATTCTGCCAGGTCAGAGGAACAAAGGGAGAGGTGGTGCTGGCATGGAGTGGGGACTGCCATGCACCTTTACTACAGCAGCAGGACCCAGTCTCTACACACACGCACACTCACATCTGCTTTTTTTTTTTTTTTTTTTTTTTTTTTTTAATAAACACCCTTTCCTCTCCCAAGCCTGGCTGGTTTGCAATAAGATACAGCAGTAGGCTGAAGACATGTCACTGTGGAAATCATGCGAATCCACGTTTTTAGAGCAGTTAAGTCTGCTCTAGAAGATTTAGGTTATCACAGACTAATGGGTGCTGTGTTCAAGTGGTTTCCTTTTAAAACATACTGGATGTGATAGGCTGAGCATGCCACTGGCAGGACACAGGGAGAGGGAAAAATCAAAGTGACATTGCTTAACCTCCCTTTGATTCGGAAGCATGTTTTTTTGAAAATACCCTCTCTGCTCTACGGTTTTGAACTGTCAATTAGATCCAGTTATTTTTCTCTGATCAAAAGGAACATGATCATGTTTGAGGCCAGTTTCTTTGAAACATATATGTTTTTATAGAGCCAACATAGGAAAATGACTTCCTTCAAATTAATTTTTTGTGGGTTGCTTGCTTATTGATTGAAAATGTCTATGCTGAGAGGTTCTCTTTTCTTTGGAAATTAACTTGTGATCCTTCGATGTCCCAACAGCTCTAGTCAGATGTCCTCATGTCATACTCTTGTGTGCTCATCACCTTGAATCTCTCAAGTAAATGATGGCAGAGAACATTACCACGTGAGAAACAGCTCTCAATTTGTTACTTTGCTTTCACTGTAATTTGATGTTGTTTTAGGCATGCTATGAAGAATTATTATATTAAGAGACTTTGAGGAAAACATTTTAAGTTAATTATTTATGTGCAAATGATATGTGCCTTTAAGGTAGAAGAATTATTCTACAAAATACAGAAAGAACGAATTTCCCTTTTGAAATGATGGAACATAAGAAGACAATCCCAAGTTCCAGGTACACATGGTGGAATGTAAGACACTGCAAAAGAAGGGAAATTAAAAGGAAATCACATAACACAATTCACTAAACATCAAGACAGTTACATATTGAGATTGCAGCTAATTTTACATTTAAAAACACACATTAAAGTAATTTAAACTGATTGGAAAATGGAGGCTAGAGAGTTAACAGTTATGCTGCTTTAATTTATAATGTCTCTATGCTTTTATAAACCTATATTCTCTTATTTTGTATCACGGTTTCCTATCATGATACTTCTCTCATTATTGAGGAAGCTCTAGTATAACTAAAAACAATAAAAGAAATAAAAATGTTAAGGAATATACTCAAGTATGGTAAGATGAGAGGTAACAGGCTAGAGTGGAAAGAGTGCTGTGCCAGAAATGTTAAAAACCTGGGTTCTAGCCCCAGCTTTGCCATTTACACTATTGGCAAGTACTAAACACCTTTGAGCAAGTTTCTTCATTTAAAAAATGAAGATAATAATTTCTGCCTTTTCTACAGCAAGGGTGGTTGTGAGTAGCCAACACTGACAAGTGCTCTGGGAGCTGCAGCATGTTATGTAAATGCAGTGCTTCTTCATTGTGACTGCTTTCTACACAGGTGTTCATGCGTAGATTTTTACAGCCAGATAGTTTATTGGGCTTACTGAGTAGAGGCCACGTTGCAGTATGAAACCTAAGTAGTTATTCCAATGAGGATTACAGGAACCTCTATCTTTCACTTTCCATATCAGTAGTGGTTCTGGAGTGAACAGAATGCTTCTGTCTGGAAAGTGCTATTCACAGAAGACTTTGATATGTTTAGATTCTACAGACCTCTTTCTCTCTGACACTCTATTTGTCTTTCTCTCTTTTCTCTCTCTTTCTCTGTTTCCAAGGAAGCCTAAGATGATTCCATATTTTCCAGTTGATCCGTCTTTTAGTAGCCCCCTCCTTCCACATTTCACTCCATCAGAGGGGCTCTTTACTTTTTTAATTAACATTGGACCCTGAGGATGGGGAAGCCCTGAAACTCCTATTCTACCCGGCCCCTCTCTGTCATGGGGTAACTTGAGAAATTCTACGCGAGGAAGGAAGCACTTCTCTGATTCCAAGGAGCATTTCTGAGCTGACTCCTCTCTCATTATCAGCAAATTTATTTCCTTTGGAGGGATGAAGTGGCTACAGACAGGCTCAGAGTTGCTCACTCGCTAAACCTATGTTCCTGAAAATAAGAACCTTGTCTTTCTTTTATGTAGAGAATCCTTGTGCTGCACTAAAGCTCAAGTAACTCAGGAATCATATTGAATTACATAAACGATATAATGTAGCACTATCATAAAAAAAAATAGGTAGAAGGAAGGAAAGACAGTTGCTGTCTCTTGAGTCCCATCCACATGGTATACATGATATCATATTTCCTTAGGGATAAAATGTGGCATAAAAAGTGCTTAGAAAACTTGCCAGCCATCTTCTATATAATGATCACACATCTTCAAAATTCTTTAGCAAGGTAATTCTGTCCCAGAGATTATACTCCATTAATTTCTCTTCTAGTCCAATAGACATGTATACTATATTTATAGAAAATGTAGAGAATCTTTTGAGGGTTATAAGAAGCATGCCCTGAATAGTTATAGTCAGGCTTGTAACATTATTCCCCTCCTTTTACAGAAAACAAATCTAACACAATATGTTTCCTGCCTGTATGCTGAGACTATCAAAGTGAACACTTGGATGGCTTAGAGAGAGTGTGGCAGTGGACTCAGGTGTTGCTTTTTTCCATAATCAATAATAATGCTGTCAGTCAAGCATAAATGTGATTTTATTAGTATTGCTCTATATGCCTTTTACATTTCCTATTTTATGTGCATTTTCCTTACATTCTGCTAGCAGATACATCCAAACTGGGTTTTTACAACTCCTAATCAAAAGGGAAAACCCAGTCATTCAGATAATTTCAAATAACTGGATATTCAACAACATGGAAAAAGACAGCAAAACAATTGCATTGGTTTTGTGTTTGTTTTGTTTTGGATTTAAATTTTTTTTCACATGATTGTTCTGTGAGACACAGCTATACCCTAACCTACCGGCATGTATTGGTAAATTGCATCGATTGCCTAAGTTCAGAAGAGAAACTCTTCTATTAACAAATGAACTCATCATTAGGGTATTCAGATGGTCCAAAATCAATACGTACAGAATTGGTTAAATCAATTGAGGAGATATATACTGACAGCACTTGCTTAAATATAAAATTGAATTGCTTAATTACAGCATTTAAATAGAATTCACTGGAATGAGTAAAATGGCAAAAGACAATGTATCCTGTAGGCTGGGGTTTCGGCAGGCAGAAAGCACACACAGACAAGGGTGGCAGATTAAGAGGGCAAAATTTCACTCAACATATTTCAACACCTGGATATTTGCCTGAATTTCTGACTTTACATACAGGGCTTATAATATTTAGGAAAACACTACCCATTATTTTTAACCTTCTGTATGGGTGCCTGAAAACGTACATGGAAACAACCTGTATTTGAAACTTGAACCTCTAGGAAGCAAAACCACATTACCGATCTTTGGATCACTGGGCTTTCCACATTTTAACTTTATTAATTCCTTTCTAATAATCAATGAAATAGGTCTGTGCTATACATAACGGGCAGAAATAGAATTTTGACAGGCAGAGTTTGGGAAAAATTGTTCTAAGTGGCTAGAACTATGTCTTGCACTTAATACTCACTTAATAAACATTGATGAGATAAATGAATCAGGAATGACTAGGCAGTCTCAGAGGCCTGGACATTGTGCTCTGGGTATGGAAATGTACCTAAGAAGGCCAGGTGCAGTGGCTCTTCACTTGGCCACCCGCTTTGGGAGGCCAAGGCGGGTGGATCACGAGGTCAGGAGTTCAAGACCAGCCTGGCCAAGATGGTGAAACCCCCATCTCTACCAAAAATACAAAAAATAGCTGGGCACAGTGGTGGGTGCCTGTAATCCCAGCTACTTGGGAGTCTGAGGCAGAGAATTGCTTGAACCCAGGAGGCAGAGGTTGCAGTGAGCCAAGATTGCACCACTGCACCACTGTAGCCTGGGCGACAGAGCAAGACTCCATCTCAAAAAAGAAAAAAGAAAAGAAAGAAAAAAGAAAATGTACCTGAGGACTCTAAGCTCCTCCCTATGGAGGGAAAAATAAGCCTCTGGAGGAAAAACTGAGCTCCAGGCTGATGTTCATCTAGAGTCATCCTGCAACTGAATGTAAGGCTCTTGTTTACACTCCAAAGAGGAGGGAGTCTGGAGCAGCATTCACAGGGTGAATTTCCCACACCACTTTCTGGAAGAAGGCTTGTAGCTACCTGTGGCTTCCTCACTCTTCCTGCAGTTACTGCCTAACTTGATTTGTACTGCCTCTCACCAGGACTATGGCCTCTGCCACCTCACTGCTCTACTGGTCTCACTATCCTAAATCCATTTTATGCTCTACTGCAAGACAAATCTTCCTAAGACTCCACTTTGATCACATTGCTTTCATTGTCATAATCCTTCATGGCTTCCCATTGCTCATTGAGTAAATATCAATTTCACCCACACTGCCATTCAAGAACCTGCCACAGCCAGTGTAGCGGGTGCTAGTTGTACCTGCATGTGCATTTCACTACCATGGCAGCCAGAGTTTTGTGAGTGTCTGGCCAAAGGTGATGTGATAACAGCATTCAGAAGTGCCTACATTCCATAAAGACTTGTTCCCTTCACTCTGGCTATTTTGCTGCATAGAAAATCCATTTGTCAATTGGAAATTTCCTTTGTAACTAAAGTTTGGTTTATTGCAACTTAATGAAAAATGTACTGTCTTTGGTGAAGAGGCATGTTTCACCCATAAAAGTCATCTGTTGACACTAATGATTCTCTAAGTGGAGTAAATATGGAGACTCCAGGCAAGCATTTCAGTATTGCTTTGAGATATTCATTTTCCCCAGTCAGGAGGCCCAATGTAAGTGGCACTTGGTCACTCTGTTCTCCTGGGGTTTGTGGGTTTGAATTCAATTTTCTTTCCCCTAACCAATCTGAGCACTCTTGCCCCTGATGCTAAGGGAACACACCTCACAAAATGACGTGTGTCTTTTACTGAGAGACAATCAATGCCTAATGGAGGCTTTCTCCCTACCATGTGTAACCAGAAGAAATGGGAAGTGTATTATTAGTACATAGTAGGTACTCAGTTATGTATTCAAAAACCTAATTGGCAAGAAATACTGGTAATATATCTTTATCCTTAAGCTACTAATGAGATCAGGCTTCTTGTCCCTTTGGAACACATTATACTTTGGGTGATGAGACTACATTGATTTTTATTTATATACTAAATACTGACTGCTTTGTATTTCAGTTTTCTTATTGCGAAAATTGAAAGCTGGAGTTAAAAACTCTCTATGGTAATTTTAAGGTCTGGTATTCTATATTTTAGTACACACACAGGAGTATTTCATACATATATATATATCTCAAAGGCATACCTGTATCTATCTATCTATGTGTATATATGTGTGTGTGTGTGTATGTATATATATATATATATATATATATATATATAGTGGACTAAAGCTTCATATTTAGCCCTGAATCATATATATGTGTGATTGGATATTGAGTGAAGGACTTTGGCAACAATGGTGTTTACCCTTTATTACATAAACGCTGTAGTATACAATGGAGAATGTAGGGCTCATGGGAAGGAATTTTAAGAAGAAATTGGATAGAGTCAGACTTAATTTGGGAAGACAAATGTGATACAATAAGGAAGATGGACACAATGAGGGAGAAACAGGAAGCTAGGGAGTTACTTTCTTGTTAATCAAAAGAGAAGTAATGAACACAAGAACATGGCAGATCAAACCAGAATCTCTCTTGGACCATGGACGACATTACTATTTCTGTGCTAATAACTCAAAATAGACTACACTTAAGAAGACAAAAAAATACCAATTAATTGTCTAATGTACTCAATTTTCCCCCAGTCTATTTCTAACTACAGTCAGGAAAACCATGCTCTGTAGCATGTCCTGGTCGTATTATCAGGTCTACCCTATCATCATTCAGGAAGGGAGCCTCTCAGGAAATGCTACTTCTGCTCTGGCTTGAAGGGACAATAAAATACGTTTATCAGGAAAATGTAGAATTTTCTTTACCTTCTGCCAAAAGAGCTAAAACACATGTAAGCCTCTCTCCAAAGACTGTATCTATTCACCATTAGTTATAAACTGAAAAGGAGAATCTTGCTGGGTTGAAAGAAAGTTGCTGCCATTATCTGCAGGCATGCACGCTGCCAATAAACAGAATTGTGCCATAGAGTTTAATTTGTCTGTTTTAGATGTCTTCTCCTTCTTCTTCTGAAGCCTCAATTGTAACAGTTGTGAAACTACATCAGGATTTATACAAATATATTAAAACAGAAAAGTTGCTGAGAACAGTCTCATGGTCACATTGTGAAGACTTAAGGGTACAAAATCAATGTTTTCATGACTCCCGAGGGAAGCTGAATTAACACCATCCCCCAAATAGATGCCTCTCTCTTCAGGGTAGTTCCCTTCCCATCATTTCATAACACATCTGCTCCCCTGAGCTAAGGAGTTATATCTAGCATGGCGTTTCTCTGTAGATGCAGTAAAAAGGAATAAAGACTTACTAAGACTTAATGACCCTTGAGTCCATGTTTATGTCTAGAGGATTCTGAAGACAGGCTCGGGGATTCTGGGACATGCCTTGTCACAGGGATGCTCTCACTCACTATAAAGCTTTCTCCATGTTACCAGGCAAGCTCATGGCTCAGAGGCTTGAAGGGAAACCTAATCACTGTCTTCAAGAACCGGGGCTTATGCTGCAATTCTACCCCAAGTGAAGGCTGGGAGAAATATTACAGAGGTAAGAATACTTGTGCAGGAGAAGTGAGAAGACGCAGACGGGAGAAGAAGAGGGCAGATGAGGATAGAAGAGGCCAGGTTCTTCCACTTTTCTGAGGAATTATCAGAAGCACGAATACACCATTCTCTTCACAGAGGAACACAACAGAGCATATGTGACTGGAACAGACATCCATAGGTGAGGGCAGTGGTGTACCAATTAGTAATGCACAGAATTTTTATTTGTCTCTGTATCTCTTTCTCTCTCTCTCTGTCTCTCCTTCTCTCTCTTAGACATGCGCGCACACACACACACACACTCACAGAGTACACTGTTCACGGCAAAAATATCACAAATACAGTCATATAGTAGCATGGCCATATTTGTTTTCAATAAGACAAAAGGATGTTACTGCACACTTCATTTATATATGTCTGTTTAAGGTGGTGGTGGGTGTCACTGATGTCAATATTCAAATAAAATTACATGGGTATTAACACATTTGGTCTGTACAGTGTTAGTCTCTCTTTCCCTCATTGTCTGAGTGAATTAAATGTTGCTAATTATAACTTGGTTACCTGTATCCCTACTACTTTATGGAACCATACCCAAGCCATTTTTATTGTAAGCACAGTATCCCTGCTAGCGAAATACAGGGGTAGAGGAAGCAGTGGGAAAACCTCTGTGGGCTTGCTGGGCTCCCCAGTAAGCAATTTCCATCTTGCCTCACAGGGGTCCATTAGGAGGACTGCCATAGGCATATGGAAAAGGCTACAGGGAGAAGGAAACCTCCAGCTAAACTTTGTAACAATTTGAACCCACTGAGAAATCTTGGGGAAGGGCATGAATCCAGATTACATAGGAAGGAGAAGAACTAAAGCCCTACTTGCTTTTGCAGCCTTGTTGCCAGAAATGACAGGATTTTATACTCTTTTATGGCTAAAGAGTAATCAATTATATTTTATATATATATATCTTATATATATATATATATATATATATATATAAAATATATATATATATATATGTATCTCACATTTGTAACCATTTATCTGTTGAGCATTTAGATTGATTTCATATCTTAGCTATTGTGACTTGTGCAGCAGTAAACGTGGTGGTGCAAGTATTCCTTTAATATACTAACTTTCTTTACTTTGGAAAACTACCCAGTAGTGAGATTGTTGGATCATATAGTAGTTCTATTTTTAGTTTTTTGAGAAACACACACACACAAATATGATTCAGGGCTAAATATGAAACCTTAGTCCACCGCCATTAATGAGAAACTAGCTTTAGCAAATTTATACATTTTTAGTAAAATGTTCCAAAGACTCCCATGAAATTTTTGCTGGGTGAAATATGACTTATGTGGCCCCATACATTTCGGAAAGCTTTGTTTCTTTTTTCTGCCCATCCACCTGTATTTTGAATGGTTAATATTGAATTGGTTAATCTCAAATTTGGAAACTCTTCTGTGCACTTACAATGCTTGTGCTCTTTGCTCTTGATAAATAAACATAAAAGTAAATATAGCTGCTTAACAAACTATCAATTCTGTTTTCCATGCAGAACAAGGTCCTTGGTGTTTGCAGCCCACCTGGTGACTATGGTAGCAGATGGTAGACATCTTGGGGGAGGGGACAGAGTTGAGCTTTCTTGAGTCCTAAACCAAAGCCCCAGTAACATTTTCAATCAAGAATATAAATTTCAAAATCTTATTTTTTCAATGTGGCAAAGTGTTTCATGATACAGCTTTTGCTTGAGATGTGCATAGTGTTCTAGGTATATTGTATAACCCTGATTAAACTCAAGGCTTGGAAGCTACCAATGAAGTTAGGCACACATAGTGCATTTCCTGGGACTTACTTGTGAACGACTCCAGAGTGAAATTTCCAGGCTCCAAGAATGAATTAGGACCCAAGTTGGGGTGATGAAGAGACTTAAGCAAAAGAACGTGCTTGGAGCAAACAGCACAGGTGGGGTTTGAGTGAAGAAAGGACCAATGATGTCTAGCCACTTCCTCCAGCCCAGAAAGAGTGACAAGAGCAACATGATGAGAACTCTTTCTTCCAGCACATCAGCTGAAATCTGTACTTAGTGGTCCCCAGCTTTCCAGAGGTGGCTGCTACTCTCACTGCCACACTCTTTACAGAACCATGTATGTGCTGTGTGTTCTTTGTGGGTGAAAAGGCTGTGGTCATCCCTGTCATACCTGAGCATTATCTATTTTGAAATGACAGATCATATCCATTTTTGTTTCTGTTTGTATCTTGGGGTAAGCAACATACCCACACCAGTGTCTGACTTAAGGTCATTGTGGAAAAGTGCTAAGCTGAGCAAAAGAGCTATTGGCTTTGCAACTGACATGTTCATAGTTGGATAATTCATAAAGTATAAAAGACATTAGCAAATATTTGGTCATTACTGACCATGTGGTAAGCACAACATGTAAAAACATTACACTTCTATGCATCTCTGTATGCTGAAAGCATTCTATTGTATGTAGATTATAAGCCAAAAAATTTGGTACTAAAGGAGAAGATCTAATTGCAATAAAAAAAATTCAGTACACAGGTTTCTAAACAGTGACAGACTTGTTTCAAGCATATTTTAAAAACTCACATTATACAAGCTCTAAGCAGTTTGTTATTAATCTAGTCTCTATGCTAATATACCCAAATGGGAAATACAATCTTGGGAATATGAAGGCCAGTGCTATTCTATTTTACCTTATATGTTATCCTATTTACTTTCCTGTCTTTAATGAATAAATTAAAATTTCTTCTCATTCTCTAATTGGTGGATAGTTTGAGTATGACGATGTATGGATTTTATTCAGCTACATCCTGTAACCCCAACAGCCCAAACACTATCATTTTGTGAGGGATTTCAATGAAAGGCAATGACAGATAAACTGTTTACATTAAAAGACTCTATCAAAGTTATTTTGCACGCAGTTTCATCCTAATCCATCTGCTGTTTCTAGAGCTCTGACAGGCTGACCTCTCTTGCTGTGTGTACTGTATCGATGTCATTACCGAAGAGGCTTTCCCCAGCCTTTCTGCTGATAACAAAGTAAATGGAAATGCAGAGAAACCTTGGGGAGGTAACAACTTGTTCAGTATGACGAGGGAGAACTGTGGCTACAAAATAGGACCGATTACAGCAGGGAGAAGTACCTGTTGTCACAACTAATATATTCTCTACAGCGCACCAACTTCAAAAGAGCCAGCTGATAGCTGGAGAAAAATTTATTGCATCCTTTTCATTAGCAAACTTAAAACATAAAAGCGGGCTTTCAATTTAATGTGGCTACTAGGTTCTGAAAGTTCAGTGTGCATCACAGGTATCAGGAACACATCCCAAAGCTGCTAGAATGGTCGGGTCTTCAGCGTCTATGTAATTCATTTCATTTGAAATTCTCAAATACCAACCAGGCCAGTAAGCTCGCCCAACAAGAACAATAACCATGACATGACCACCACCAAACAACAAACAAACCAAAATGGATCAAATATAAGACCAAAATCAAGAATCTTGATTAAAAGAAATGCTTTTGTGTGTGTGTGTGTGTGTTAGGTAATTAGAAATCTGAAGATTAAAAAAAGCAAAACCATGAAGTGGAGGGGAAGATCTAAGAAGATTATTGTTTTCTGTAAACGTTCATAAGCTTACGGTGCAACTGTTACGAGTGTCTAGTTGAACAGTCCATACATCTCCAGTAATTAACATGCTGTCAATTAAGTGAATATTTCACAGAATACCAGGGTACTTCTTTGGCAGAAAAAGAAGATAAAATTGGGTACATTGGAGCTACTCATAATCATGTGCCCAGACACAGCATATTAGAGTGTTTTGTGCTCAAAGAAAATTTTAATGGTTCAGTTCTGCTTTTAAAGCACTAGCACACTACTCCAAGCTTTATCTAGAGTCTTTAGTGAACCTGGTCATTAATCGAACATTTTCAGTCATATCAAATGTTTTCAGAACTTCTAACTGGGCTAAATGAAGTCATCCAATATTTCAATCTAATTCATATTAATAAGATGATATTAATGTTATAATGCCCTAAAGGACGTTTCTAACAAGACCCATCTCTTTTATGGCTTTTAGGTTTCTAAAGTCTGCTGCTTCTAATGCTAGTGTGAGATAACTGGGGCATGAGAGAGCCATGCCCAGATCTAACTAGGCTTCAGAACTCAGGCATCACAAGCCATCCTGCCACCTGTGGACAACAGACTACATGTTTAGAGCTGTGGAAATCAAACATCGTAATATCACTCAATGAAACATTAAGCAGATGTTCACCTGGTTCTAAAAACATGTGCTGGAGGAAGCTTTGGAGTTTGCCTACCACACATTCTAGAAGCCTTTGGAATAGGTCAAATTGCAGAGAGTTTAAAACTTTAAAGACAGCAATTTTAATAAATGTGTCGATACAATTTCTTTGTTAAAAAAACATTTGAGACTGATTAGCCTGCTTATATTGAAAGAGAAGCACAAGGTCTATATCTTTAGATCTTTTATTGAACTGCAAGCACAGCATCAATAACTGCTTCTCAGTTGTAAATGAAAATTGATTCCAGGTTTAACTCCTGATTTTCAGGGGTTCCTTCAATCCCAAGAAAAATGAAAAGAAAAACTGACAAAAACGAGAAACCAAAGGTTTAGTGGTATGAGGTAGGGGCATACAGAGAACATAACATATTCCCACTACCAAAATATCTGTCCTTCTGGGTGAAGCCACTCCCTAGCCAAACTCCAGTGACCATCACCGCTGCCCTAGAGGGCTGGCTTGAAAATGGCAATTCAACAAATGTTGCACGGGGAAGGCCAGGGTTGGATTTTATATCTATGATGTCAACAGTGGCAGCTGAGAAGTACAAAATGCAATCTGCTGGGTAATAGACATCATGCGGCCCCGAAATCTCACCTACGCCATTGATATCAAACTTAAAAAACACTGCACCATATATGTTTATTGAGACCCAAGTACAAAGCACTATGTCCAATTCTAACTCTGTTCTATATGTTTGTAATGTCCAATGTCAACCTGAAATAGTTATTTATCTCCCCTTCAGGGATGGCTCCTGAGAGAGAACCAAGGTGAGTACAGCATCCTAGAAGAGCCTTCAAGTCTTTCTCTAGGGCACAGCATGAGCTCAGAAAGAGAAGGTAAGAACTGCAATAGAAGAGTATGAATCAACTCTCCACCTGCACAAATCCTTGGAAGAAAAACTGTTTTAGAGACACATAATTTTCTGGAGGACTTGGTGCAGACCATTGGCAACCTAGCCTTTCTTCCTGGGATCTCTAGTTTAAAAGTTGTCAGGACTTAGAGGAAAGTTAAGGTCATTCATATCTGATGGCTGTCTTCGAGGCCCAGTTAAGACATGCAATGTAGTTCCTAACAGATCCCTATGGATACCTAGGCCAAAATGAAGGGCTATGTCTATATCCCTTCTATTTATGGATCTATTTATGGATCATAAAGAGAGGGCTGCCAGTTAATGTTTAAAAGGATTGCAAGGAAGAATAACCACCTATTTTGTAATTCAAAACATTTTCTTATTCATTGTCCTCGTTTGAACCTTACAATACTCCTATGGTTTAAACCAGATAAGACTGGTTTACTCCAGTCTACTGGTGAGAGGTCTGAGACTCAGAGACATTAAACAACTTGCCCAATGCAATACAGCTAGTATTTGAGGCCTAGGATTAAATCCCAGGATTCTTTATTCCAAAAACTATGTTCTTAATATCTACACTTAAAATTACTCATGGCCAGGCACACCAGTAATAAACTTTAGGATGACAGAACCTTTTCATTCAAGTTTGCCACATACAGGATAGTTAACCCAGAAGCTGTCTTTAATATCCCATTCCTGACAAGAAAAGGGAAAGGAAATATATGTAGCATTTCAAAGAATAAGAAGCTTTTTAGATGCACTCACAACGATGATGATGATTATCACATAAAGTGGTGAGTACTTACTATGTGCTAAGCATAGTGTCAGGTGCCTTTGTCCGTATTGATTTACCTAATCATTGAATCCCCAATATGACCCAACGAAGAAGTTGCTATTTTTACCCCTGTTTTATAGGTACTTAGATCTTTGCCCAAGGTCAACCAGTTTGAGAGTGGCAGAGCTAGAACTCAAAGCCATGTTTGTCTGACTATAGAGCTATACTGTCGCACAGTCTCCTTCACGGCCCCAGCATTGTCCCTCTACCTTAGAATACAGCTGGACATGTCTGCTGCCCAAATAGTCCCAACCAAGAAAGTCAAATGCATTAGGGGACTGGAGAGAAAATAGAAAGTTTAAAGAGACATTTTCAGGCTGCAATCACTATTGCTTCTTCACTGAAGCCATGCACACGTGTGATTATATATCACTGAATTTAAAGGGTCAGTAGAAGGTAAAATCTTCTGTTAAAGATGTTTTCATATGACCACGAGTCTCTGTGGATGACCGCTTGGCATCTTTAATTTCTATATTATAATGCCCCCATTCTGGCCTCATGTTCCATTTTCCCATTTGCGGGAATAATATTTAGCATTTAAACATACCCTACTTGCTCTGCTTGTGTTTTTGCACAGGACCTGTCAGGTGGTTCGGCATGGCTAATACTGCTGTGGAAGGTGGAAGTGGCAGAAAAAGGGAAGGCTGCTCTGATTGTAAGATACTCGGTACCCAAATGCCAATTTAGAAGCTGGCACAACTTGATCCTGTGTTTCGATTTCATACATGTATTTGAAATGTATTGTCTTGGGGATGTTTATGGTCTAAGCCCACAGTATAAGCTCTTAGACACTGTTTGAAAAAGATTCCTATGTACTCACTACACCTGGACAATCTGAGTTTCTTCAAATGAGTCAAGGTGTAATGATTATGGATGAGATGATTTGGGGATGTCTCCAGAAAGTAAATGGCTTTTTTATTGGACTATGTCTGCATGAACGCAGCCACTGGGTTCTGAGCCATTTCTAACTATTACGTCTGCTGAAACCAGCAGTGTTGTCTGGGCCCTTGAGCACAGTTTTATGGACTGATGCATTTGTCTGTATGCTTTCTCTCCAATCATTTTGCCACAAATGGAATGATTCTGCACTCTTTTGCTCAGCCGGGAGGCCCAAACCTACTGGTAATGTTTGCTGTGAGGTTCAAATGAGACACCACATCTAACTTGTGCCTGGCACAGAGCAAGAGTGGTTCCAAAACTGGTAGTCTCAGCATCCCTCCTTATGATGGTGCTGGAGGTACGACTGTCCCAATTCAAAGATGAGTGAACAATACTATGTTGTCTACATGGCACTATACTATCTTTTTCTCTTTTTTTGAAGACTTTTTTATTGTACTTTAAGTTCTGGGGTACATGTACAGAATGTGCAGATTTGTTACATAGGTATACATGTGCCATTGTGGTTGGCTGCATCCATCCCCCCATCATCTACATTAGGTATTTCTCCTAATGCTATCCCTCCCCTAGTCCCTCACCTCCCAACAGGCCCTGGTGTGTGATGTTCCCTTCCCTGTGTCCATGTGTTCTCATTGTTTAACTCACACTTACGAGTGAGAAAATGTGGTGTTTGGTTTTCTGTTCTTGTGTTAGTTTGCTGAGAATGATGGTTTCCAGCTTCATCTGTGTCCCTGCAAAGGACATGAACTCATCCTTTTAATGGCTGCATAGTATTCCATGGTGTATATATGCCATGTTTTCTTTATCCAGTCTGTCACTGATGGACATTTGGGTTGGTTCAAAGTCTTTGCTATTGTGAACAGTGCCACAATAAACATAAGTGCTACATGGCACTATATTATCTAAAAGAAAATGATGTTGGTGATTCCTCTATAAGTTAACTGTAGAATTACCATGTGCTTTATCAATTCCACTTCTAGGTACATACCAGAAAGAAAACATAACCATGTGAAACTTGTACACAAATTCTTCATAGTAGCACTACTCACACTAGCCAAAAGTTGGAAACAATCAAACTGTCCATCAAATGATGAGTGGATAAAAGAAAATGTGGTTTATTCATACAATACAATGCTACTTAGCCATAAAACAAAATGAAGTACTGATATACGACATGGAAGAACCAAGAAAACATTATGGTGAGTGCAGGAAGCTGGACAAAAGAGGTTGCATATTGTAGGACTCCACTGATATAAAATAGACAAATTCATAGAGACAAAAAGTCGATTAATAGTTGTCAGGGTTTAGGGGGAGGGGAAAATGGGGAGTAACTGTTTAATGGGTCTGGAGTTTCCACTTAGAGTGATGAAAAATTCTGGAACTGATGATGGATGCACAACTTTGTGAATGTATGAAGTGTCACAGAATTGTACACTTTAAAATGTTGACTATCATGTTATGTGAATTTTGCCACAATAAAAAAGAAAATTATTCTAACCCATTTATTTTTGCAAAAGGACATTATGCATCCTAAAGGCAGAGCTCTGCAAACACTGCTGCTATTGCTGCAGCCACTACTGCACAAGCATTCTCTTTTTGTCTATACCCTTCCATGCCTTGTAACTTAGTCTTCAAACTCTACAAGGAGGGTGCATTTGTAAATGTTTATAACCTTGTGCCTACATCTGGCTCCTAGGGCTCAACTAGAGGGAATAAGTTGTCATATTGCCTCAACTTAGAGACCCCAGTTCAATCTCCTCATCAACTTTTACTGAGAACCTAAGCCTTTTTGAGGAGGGCACCATGACTAGGGATAGCATGTCATAAAAAAGTTCAAACCCACCAATCCTGATCATCTGAGAGTCTTGGCACTTACAAAAAGTCAATGAGTACACCCTAAAACCCAGATGATTCAGGCCAAGAGACCCTTTGCCAATTTTAAGATAAGTACAGAAAATAACTTTATAAATTAAAAAGCAGATTACATTCATATAATTACGTAAGGAGGAAGTCAATGTGCAAACTCTACTTTCAATTACTATTGATTTCTACTTTAAATATTTCCATTAAAAAGTAAATTTCTATCAGTCAAAATCAATGATCCTAGAATGTTTTTCTTTTTCTTTTACTTATAAATATGATGCTCCTGTCATTGACATATTAAATGTGGGAAGCAGAAATGTTGTTTTTGGAAATTAAGTGTGCATTTCACATTTGCTATGAAGCCCAACTCAAGTAAGAGAGAGACAGCCTGCATTCAGTAAATATACAACAAGCCCCTGGGAAACAGTTGTGAAATTGGCTTAGGCCAGCACTGTGTAGTCTGCACTTACCCTGTGGTTGATCTTGATAAAGCACTAAACTTGCAAAGATGCATTTTTTTAATACATTATTAAAATTCAAGCACAAGAAAATGGAGAAAGTAAAGTAGATGAAACTTTTGGCCACATAACTTTGAAGATGTATTTGATTTTTAAAGTATACCAGAATGGTAGAAGTTATAAAGTGATACACAACTGTGGGTGAGAATAGAGTAGGTGAGCCTTGAGAATTTTTCCTAAGCTTTTCTTTGCAGGCTCTTCCTCATGAACTGTTTAATGAACATTAAATTCCATGTTTGTTAACTCTCTTGAAATACCAGTTCATATGCATTCCTTTAAACAGTCTTAGTTTTATGATGTAGCAGACTTTTTGTAGCAGGCTTCACTGTAGGAAGACCTTGGTCAGATACAGGATTCAAAAAGGCAATCCTTCTGCATTCCTCATTTGAGGTGACAAGCACACCCAAAAGCGCCCCACATTCGAGACAGTTCTCTCTCAAAGAGAAAATGCGCAAGCATCATTGACATCACACACTAGGTTGCCATTCTCATGAGTCATAAATGATACTTGGCCTTTTCAAATCATAAAGTCCAGCAGTCTCAATGAAATGCTGAAAACACACATTCCTGCCATCTCATTTGGTGGTAAATCACTGTAAATGCTTAAAATGTGGAATAGAAGGAGACAAGGGCAGCAGCAAGTTTTTGCCGAATGTCTTTTGCCTGAGGGTTCATTTAAGTGGCAAGATGTTGCATATTGATTCTCAGCTGCATTCTGAAATGGTGCATCTGGGAAAGGTGAATGAAGCATCACATTTATATGTAAGTTAATGGGTATGGGCTAGAAACCTCACGCCAGAGTCACCAAACAAAAGTTATACGTCACCCAAGACATTAAGTAGTCCAAGAGAGGGCAAGAAAATCTCTATTGCTTACGAATGACCAGCATTTGTATATGGAAAAGAGAGAGAGATGGGAGGGGGCTGAAAGCAGTTTTAAAGAGCTCTGTATCTCCTTACTACAGCTTTAATGTAAGTTGAGCTGATTTGACTTGTTCCAGAACACTATGCTCATCTTTGCTTCCTTCCCTCTCTCCAAAGCCCAGAGATAAAGCATAGGAAAGTTTGTGCATGTCAAAGCATGTCAAAGCTGTTCCAGTTCCTCCTGCTCCCTGCTTAGTCCCAAAACAAAGCCATAAGCTCTTCTTACCTGGTAGAGTTCAGTGGCAGTGCACTGAGTAGTCAAGGTCTTCACAGGCTCAAGGTCATCTTCATCACTGCTCAGCTTCAGGTCATCCTCAAGCATCCTACAAAGAGATCAGAGTCATGTTTGAGTTAGAAAGCATATTTTCTAAATCATCCTCGGATACATCTTGCAATGAGAATAAAATACTGAAGCTACAATCTGACAGCTGCAAATCCTTCAAAGGTGTAGAGGGAACCAAGATTGTTTCAGCTAATTAGATATTTGAGCTCTTATATTTATGTCATACTCTGCACACATCTTCCCTCTCTACCTTCCCCTAAATCAAGGGGAAAATACTATTTCAGCATCTCCAGAGATGACTGGATTCTATACATTTTTATTACTAAAAGTGCAATAAATTTACTGATCAATCACTGTGTAGGTGGGATGTGGCATTGGATTTCTACAGGACAAGGTGCTTGGAGTCTCCCATGAAAGAAGAGGGGCATAACAGTCCCTAGCTCTAGAGACTATTGCTGAAGCCTGCTGGGCCTCTCTGGATGACAGAGGTAAAAGGCACAGTGAACCTGCACTGCCTTTCAGTGCCCTCTGCTGCTGGGTAGCTAGGTGACCACAAAATACCTGGGAGAGGAATGACTAGTCATTAACCTTCTGATATATGACCGATCTCTTCCTGTAAAATTTGATCTGAGAGATGTAAGCCCATGATGTGGATAAGAAATCTTTCTCTCCTAAGACAAGGCACCTGAAAAATGAGTGGTCTGGATTTCGGTGATGAACCAGCACTTTCAAAATTGTTTATGGAGCCACAGAGTCATTTGTTTCTATGGGGATATTAATACCAGTGGCATCCCCTCTATCTCCAAGTGTGAGCTACAGCAGGAAGAGCAGCTTATTATCTTAAAATTCCAGCTACACTGTCTTCAAAGACCTATTGGTGTTCATATTTTTATTTATTAAATACAACTTTATGCCTCATCCTTAGGCTTCAAGAGGGGGCAGCCTCAGGCTCTCTGGACCAATTACCATTTCCTACACATACATTGCTCTTTCTTGCATCTAGGCTCTACATCAGTCTCAGCTCCAGGGCTAGAATTCTCTTTCTCAACTCTGGAAATCCTATTCATCCTTCGTAGCCCAGTGATCCCACTTCCTCTACAAAAGCTTTCTAGAAAGAATCCCTATCTCAGGAAGAATATTTTTTTCCTCTGCCCAACCCTCAGCTCCAGCTGGATCACAGCACAGCTTTCCACTGAATGTCTACCCACAAGACCCTAAATCCCATGTGGGCAGAGGGTGCTGCATTTT
This sequence comes from Sapajus apella, assembly GCF_009761245.1. Lineage (NCBI taxonomy): Eukaryota > Metazoa > Chordata > Mammalia > Primates > Cebidae > Sapajus > Sapajus apella. The sequence continues at coordinate 7,633,353 of NW_022437033.1, read as the reverse complement.
CACCTTACTGTGCTTCACAGCACCTTCTCAGAAATGATAGAGTTAGAGTATATTGGTCTCATTTTGCAGAGAAGGAAGGAAAAATTCAGAGAGGTGAATTGCCTTGCTCAAGGTCACACAGCTATTAATAGTTAGTGCTAGAGCCACTCCCAAAATTTCCACTTCTGTAATCCCACCTGGGTGTTTTTCCAGAAGAGAAGCCAGAAGGAAAGAGAAAGCTTCTATTATTTGATAAATAGGGGAAAAGTTACTTCAGAGGTTATGTTCAAATATTGAAAAGAGATTCAGGGCAGAGTGGGTATCCAATAACTCTCCAAAAAAAGCACAACTCCCCCACTTGCATGCTCAGCCACATAATACTAGAATGTGTACACTGAAGTCTGCAAACCAAAGACTGATATAAAGGATGATTGGTGGGAAGGACAACTGTTAGAGTTGCTTTCGGATAAACTAAATTTGCAGGATTTATGACTGTCCTTCAAGAGACTAAAGGATGTGTTGAAGATCTTAGAGAAGGAGAAAAATATATCTTGGTATTTCTTTTGCAGTTGCAGGCTTATGACTCTGAACAAATAATTCATTACAACACATTGTGGGAAATGAAGACTGTATCATTTTCATAAGCTATAGAACTCAAATATTTAAAAACTACCTATGCTTGTTATTATAAATGGCTTTACTTTCCGTGTGTGTGTGTGTGTGTGCATCTCATACATCTAGGGAATGTCTATGTGTTAATTTATATTCAAGTAATCAACAAAAGAAATGGGAAATAATTCCTGCATTTAGGTGGTCAATGCTCTGAGACAGAGAAAGTGCTATTTGCCCAGCAGCATGAAATTTGGTCCTCACAATAAATCCATGAAAGAGATGGTGTCACAGCTGCATTTTTCAGATGGGGACTCTGAGGTTTAGAAAAGTTAAGGTGTTTGCTCACATACACACACAGCGAGAAATCGTGGAGGCAAACATAGAACCTAGATTATCTCCATCCAGAATTGGGAGTATACAAGGTTTTCCTAGAGGGTACAACTTATAAAAGATGGTATATTCAATAAAATTGATGGCAACAACAAAAATCTCACAAAACATATTATCATGGAGTCTAGATAATTAGATTCAACTGCTGGCTAATCATAAACCCCAATATCTGGGGTAATCCACCAGCTCTGAGGTACATCTGTGTCCCTCATCTGTTCAATGGGATAATACTTTTTTGTCACAGAAGGATGGTGGTGAGCATAACAGGAGGTAATGCATGTGAAAGTGCTTTATGAAAGCACAGAACTAATAATGTGGGGCACCATTATGTCTGGAAAGATAACTCAGTTGGAAATAATGGACTTCATTAGCACTATTAACAAGTAATCAGAAACAGAAGTCTCTGTGTGCCTTTGCCCCTCTCCTTTGAATTTTCTGAACAATCTGAAGGTAATCCATGATGACTTGGGAAATGTCTAAGGGCATCTCAAGGCCAGATGTAGAAATGGGCTTATGGTCTTCAGGTTTCTCTCCTTCAGGTAGAACTAGCGTACCCAGAGTCAGAACACAGAGGTCTGAACTCAGCAGTTATTTTACTCTCCAATCAACATTATATGATTTTAACATGCAGATGAAATGTCCTCAAATGTACAGTTCTGGAAATAGGCACCCAATCTACACAGCGATTGACATTAAACTACCTCCCCCTGCCCCCACCATGCAACAAGCTTGGTATGGATTCGGTTGTTAATAATGGAAAATCTGATGCATATATTAAAGTTCCAGTAAACAGAAGTCAAAGAAGTAACTAGGAAGGGAAATTACTATTACTTATCTCTGGAGGCACTAGGCATTCATTTCATTCCACTTCTTCCCTGACCTATTAAGCTTTATTATTGAATATACATGTACTTGTTTGCATTTTCATCCTTGGCTAATGCTGAACATTACTCTAGGGAAAGCGTAGGATTATGAAAGATTTTAGATTTAATTATTATAGCAGCACCATTCACACCCATTGCAGTTAAGGTCGTCTGAGCAGAAAAATGGTAATCTCTTTTCATGAGGTTATAATTCCATAGACAAATTCATCACACATTGGCTATCACAAAAATGTGAAAAAAAATGCCCATATAAATGTATGCCTGTGTGTGTGATCTTAAAAACCAGACATTGTTCTTCAACTTTTCAATTACGTGAAAACAGAACCAATTAGACCTCCTTAGTGAAGCTGGTTGTTTGTTCAGGGTCTAGTCATCCACAACGTTCATCTTGGTGCAAAAATGCTGTTTTTCATTTTTACTATAACCTATTATTTGTAGCATTAAGACAGAGAATAATCTATAAAACTGTGACCAAAAAAACCAAGTTCTTGCCCTGAGGAGATGATCCTATAAAAGCTCAGATAGTGAAATTTGGATGAGATAGAATGGACCAAAAGAGGATCATTGCCCTTGGTTTTCTGAGCTTCAAGCTGAAGCTAGTGGCCTCCAAGGGTTCTTTGCATTGAAACATTCTAGTGCACTATGACATGACAGGCCCCATGCGAATCATAACCATAAAATCATAAGATCACTCTCCAAAAACTTTGCCGATTTACATAGTGGAATGCTTAGGTGATTTTGAAGAGGAAAAAATAGAGGGCTTGAAACATTATTATAGAAGGCTGTAGGAAGAAGCCCTTGGTTGAGTCAGCATGGACATAAGTGCAAGGTTTAGAGAGCCAAACAGACCTGAGTTCAAACACAGGAATCCTAATGGATTTGTTTTTTTGATCCAGCAAATAAGATCCTTTAAATCTCAATTTTGTATATGTTAAAATGGGCACTAATAATACCTACTCTGTACAATTTCTAGAAATAGAAAATACAGTTTATATAAATTGCCAAGGAGTCAATATAGCTAGCAGCTATCACTTTCATCTTAGTTACTATTGCTATAGTTATTATTATTGGCAGAGAAATTTCTAGAGGTGGGAAGAATAATTTTTAAAAGGTGAGGTGGTAACCCAGAGGCTGGCATAAATATCAGGCCCCACACATCATTGGAAACCCTTGACCAAATAAGGAGAGGTTCAAAGACTATTAAGGAGTTTGGAAAGTTTCAGGGCTTTGGTTTATTCTTCTAGAAATGGCCTAAACCCATCAGCTCTGTTTTGGGTTTCCTTAGATTCTCTTGGAGTGCTTAAAATATCCCAGAAATTTTGAAAGCCAGTTGCAAGAGGAAACATCCAGACAGTACCAAGTGAGAGTTCAGAAATAAATGAGTGACCCCGATGTTCTAATCCTTATACCTGGGAAGCTACCTGCGGATCCAGGGAAATGAATCAAGGGTGACCCCCACTAGAAGTTGTGTTCACCTTGAGCACCATGTCTTTGGGCCTGTCACTCTCAGGAGGCAGTTCCTACACACATCTGGCTCTGAAGTTTGTGTATAAGACTGGGCATAATAGGCTGCTAGTTGATCCAAAATCCTTGTTCAGAAACAACCGTTGGGACTACTGAGTTGTTCTCAGGGCTTGCAAGCCTACCCAGTGCCTTGTGCACTACAAAATGGTGTTCCTCTTGGCAGAGAGCAGCACTTGACACTGGCTAGATCCCAGCTTCAAGGTATGTATGGTGCTAGCTGCAATGCTGATGACTGATTCTCAGATGTACTCTTCCAGTTGAAAGTACTTGTGAGTGCTATCTCTTTCACCATGTCACTGTGTCTCCTAGTGGAGAGAACCTCAACATCCCTAAGATATGGTTACACATGTTTTCTCTGATAGGTAGCTAGCAATACCTTTCTATTGTTCAGTACCTTTAATTGTGAGAATGATCTGCCATTTAGGAGTTACCATGTGCTGTCCTGTACCTTCTACGTTGCATCTGGAGTCTTGTTCCCTATAGTCCACACTCAGGGACTAGACTTGCAATAGTGTTGAAGATGGAACCAGTGTTGCCACCTCTGTCATGCAGAGAGGGAGGGGGCCATTCACTGACATTTTGAGCTCTTAACTAAAACACAGAGCTATAACTTCTGGCCCAATGAGTTTGGGGTCTTCTAGTTACTCGTTTAAATTATCACTGTCTTTCTAAATACCCCAGAGTTCATGGCAATCAGAGTAAGTTTCGAATGGCACAAATGAATGACACAGTTGACTTTGATGATAATAACACAGCCCAGAGAGGGCTTGCACCTTCTCATCAGGCAGAGTCTTACTGTGGTCCCTCTTCTAGAATAGTAACTTAGCCCTCTTGACTCCTTAAAGTGCACTTCCTCTTTATAAAGTAAGCTGAAAGAAATAAAACATGACTGGTTTAGAATTACTCAGGGAATTATATATTTTCTTATCTAGTGCTTTGTAGTCTCTATAACACTGAATCGGTTGTTGTTAGGAAGGCAGGTGATAAGGAAGAGGAGGTGATATTTTTCAGAGAATTCATTCTGCTCCCCTGCAGTAAAGGTCCTCAGGCTTTCCCCACCCCTGCTTAGGAGGAGTTACATTTCATTTTCCCAAGGTTTTAACTTAATGGTTTCTGATTTTGCAGGATTCTGAGTGAGGTGGTGGCCATTGAATCAGAAACTATTTTTTTCTTTTTTTAAATTATTATACTTTAAGTTCTGGGTACAGGTGCAGAACATGCAGGTTTGTTACATAGGTATACACGTGCCATGGTGGTTTGCTGCATTCACCTCCCCCATCATCTACATTAGGTATTTTTCCTAATGTTAGCCTTCCCCAATTCACCAACCCCCCTGCTATCCCTCCTCTAGCCCCTCCACCACCTGACAGGCCCCGGTGTGTGATGCTCCCCTCCTGTGTTCATATGTTCTCATTGTTCAACACCCCCTTATGAGTGAGAACATGATGTGTTTGGTTTTCTGTTTTTGTGTTAGTTTTCTGAGAATGATGGTTTCTAGCTTTATCCATGTCCTTGCAAAGGACATGAACTCATCCTTTTTATGGCTGCATAGTATTCCATGGTATATTGGAATGGCAATCATTAAAAATCAGAAGACAACAGATGCTGGAGAGGATGTGGAGAAATAGGAATGCTTTTACACTGTTGGTGGGAGTATAAATTAGTTCAACCATTGTGGAAGACAGTGCGGCAATTCCTCGAGTATCTAGAACTAAAAATACCATTTGACCCAGCAATCCTATTGCTAAGATATATACCCAAAGGCTTATAAAACATTCATTTATAAAGACACATGCACATGTATGTTTATTGTGGCACTGTTTACAATAGTGAAGACTTGGAACCAACCCAAATGCCCATCAGTGATAGGTTGGATAAAGAAAATATGGCACGTATACATTATGGAATACTATGCAGCCATAAAAAAGAATGATTTCATGTCCTTTGCAGGGACACAGATGAAACTGGAAACCATCATCCTCAGCAAACTAACACAGGGACAGAAAACCAAAGAGTGCATGTTCTCACTTGTAGGTGGGAGTTGAACAATGAGAACACATGGACACAGGGAGGGGAATATTACACACTGGGGCCTGTCAGGGGTTGGGGGGCTAGGGGAGGGATGGCACAGGATGTGGGGGGATTGGGGAGGGCTAGCGTTAAGAGAAATACCTAATGTAGGTGATGGGGGGGTGGATGCAGCAAACTACCATGGTACGTGTATACCTATGTAACAAACCAGCAGGTTCTGCACATGTACCCCAGAACTTAAAGTATAATAATAAAAAGAAAAGTTTCTGATTCATTGGCCACCACCTGACTGAGAATCCTACAAAATTCTTGTCTGAGGGCTGTGGCAGTGACAACGAGTTTGAAAATCTGTATTATACTCTATAGGAACAAATCTCCAGGACCCATGGCTCAGTGTCAACCGCCGTGCCCACAGGCAGGATCTAAACATGAACCCTGCCATGGGCATGTGGGCCTGATAAAGATTGTCTTCTGTAGCTTATGGCCTTCCAGAGGCTTCAGAAAATAGGTATTTCATAAGATTAATTGGGCTCCTTAGTGTGAGAACTAGGAGTTTCCTTAGGACCATCTAGTCCAGGGATTGGCCGACTAAAGGCCTTAGCCCAAAGCAGCCTTCCTCTGTTTCTGTACTGCTTATGATTTTAGAACAGCTTTTTTTTTTTTTTTCATTTTTAGGTGTATAAAAAATCAAAAGAAGAATAATATTTCATGACACAAAAAATTTTGTATGGAACTTAGATTTCATTAGCCATAAATAAAGTGTTGTTGGACTACAGCCACTCCTATTCATTATATCGCATCCATGGCTGCTTTAGAGCTGCTATGGCCAGGTGGAGTAGCTGCTACCAAAGAAAGGCTTGAAATATTTACTACCTAGGTCTCTATCAAAATAAAGTTTGCTGACCCTTGCTTTAAGTCAACAATTTGCAAACTCTCAAACTCAAAAAATGTTTTCTTAGGTAGTCAAATGAAACCTTACAAGACACCTCAAATAATATTAAAGTAGTTTGTTTTGTTAACTCCTAGGGATTTGCAGGAACAATGCATAAAAACAACTTATCTAGTTAATATTCCTCATTTCATGGAGATGGTTGAGGCTTCATGGATATTGCATATGATTTGAGAGAACCTGAGCTTAATTTACTTACCCTCTCCATACCTCAGTTTTCTCTTCTATGCAATGGGAATAAAAATAATATGTATCTCAGAGATTCAGAAAGTACCACATAGTCTGACAGGTTAGAGTGCTGAGTTCATAAACAACAGTAGGAGAAAAGTAGAGTAACTATCCTTTTGTCTGGACACATATGTGGTACATATGAATTTACATCTATATTGCATACAAAAGCCAAAGCTAATATTGTGAACGCTGGTGTATATGACTATTGACTTGAATCAAATTGTCGCCTCTTCAACCTTGGAATTCCTTAGGATTGATCACATAAATTCAGCACAATACCAATTTTCTGCTCCACTGTCATTATTTTGGATTTGATTTTCATTTTCTTGGTATATTTCTCTGAGTTATATAATTTCCTCCCAACGTGGGAACTCAAGGTATCATGCAAATGACAAAGTGCCTAATAGAATTCAGACGGCTTTCAAGAAAATGTTACACTCAACAAAACACTCTTGTATCATTTTTTAGAAGTATGTGTGTTAAAACATCTAAGAGTGAATTTCTCCAGAGAAGACCATAACTCAGTAGACCAACCCGGGCCTGAAAACAAATGCTGGGATAATTCCAAAGGAGAACACAGAATCTTTTTTTATCTTTAAAAAAAAGTCAAGCATGGACCCTGATAGCTGACGTTCTGCTCTTTGGTAGGGCGGTGCAAGTCCTCTTGAAAGAATTTCCTTTGAGTCATACTAGGTGACATGGAAAGTCATCCAAGTGAAGCAATAGCAATTCATTCAAGACCATTTGCTATGCTTGGTATTTGTGGGTGAGATTGCAGGAAGTAAAGAATACAGATTGGCTGAAAGAAGGAGGCAGCAAGGAAACCAGTTAGACCGTCATCATAATACTCCAGGTAACACAGGTTGGTGGTCTGGGTCAGGGTACAGACAGTGAAGATAGTGGAGACCAGATTCTAGAGACATTTCAGAATTAGAGTCAACTGAATTTGGACACTGATGATCCTAACATTCAAGGTCGTCTGAGAACACTGAATTTAAATCAGGAATTCCACCAGACATCAAAGCCATCCCTCACACTAGGCTGCCTCTCTATCGAATGTCTCTTAATTTTGATAAGGCTCAGATGCCGAGTGAGGACCTATGCTAGACCTCTTTCTGTCAGGCAGAAGACTCTCTAGTCCTCAGCATTTCTCTTTAAAGACAGACCCAGTCACTGTTTGGCTTCCAATCTCAAGTGGTGAGGAAAGGCAGACTTCTTGCCAAGAAGGCTTTCTTTTGGAGTTGTCCCTCTCAGTCTCCCTTTAGCTTCTTAGAGCAGCTACAGCAGATTAGCTATAAGAAACCCCTGTGGTTACCTCCAAAGTACAATCACAAAGGGTACTTCATTACCCATCTCTTCACATCAGCTCCTGATTGCCAAAGGATTAAGGAAGTAACTCCTTTATGGAGTTGGTCCATTAATATCTCTCTAAGGAAACTCTACAAAACAACTAAAATATTAAGTCGCTGTTAAGTACACTACAACTCATACCTGCTGACATCCATTGTGTCTTACATTAAACTCAATGGGGACAAGGACCAATTCTTAGTCCTATGTGATGCATGGCAAATTCTCAGCTGCTGAGAACAGAACACTTTAGCTTGGAATGCTTTAAACCATTTTTCAAACCCATTTCCAGAGAAAGGCTGTCAAGAAGGTCTAACTACCTGAACTGACACAGCATATAGGATTTCCCTTTTGCTGGTGCATAAAGAATTCACATTTTATTTCAGATTGTTTAAGCAAAATATGCAAGCGTGACTATGTAGGCCCAACTAAAATTTTGACAGCATTGTTGCTCAGTTACTTATAAAAATCCCACCTGATTTATATGCTCAGCTCTTTTGGCTGCATCAAAATCACTCTCCACACTCTAGGTTAGGGTAAGAAGTAGATTGCTTTCTAACCCATATTGACAGTATTTTAATTCTGTAGAGCTGGAGAGATCTTCATGGGCACATGTAGCCCAGGAGTCCTGTGAGCATTCCAGCAGATGAATATGAGTACCACCTGTTACACACACATACAAGACAGGGCAAGGTCAAGGCCAAGGCCTGGCTAATTCAACCAATAAAGATACAGATCCACTTTTAGATACAGATAGTTTAGTACTTACTAAACTAGGCTTGAAATAAAAGAAGAATTACCAAAGGTGCCAGCTGATCCCCGACTATTGTCCCACACACCAAAAAGGAGGATACCAACCAAAACAAAAGAGACCAGATGACTGAGACCAAATTACAGGACACACTGTGGTTGAGGAGTCAATTTTAGACTTCGGCTTAGCAGTCGTATAGCTAGAGTTCCATTCTGTGGAGGGCAGGACAGAAAACTCAACAGAACCTGGGAGGTGATGGGAAACTGTCTCATAAAAGCATCCCAAAGGAGATATGGAGGTGAGTGGAAGATGGCCTTGAAGTACATCTGACGATCTTCTTTTCCTCTCTTGTTCTGGGAGGATTACTGAGTGTTCCACGAAGGCTCAGATTAGCTGTGGTTTAAGCCTCTGCTTATGTGGCCTATTTGGATACCTGAAGGTCTCCAGGGTGCCATGGTAAAGCTGTTCCCCTACACCATGAGACATTCTTGTCAGTTGATAACTATTTCTCACAAGATGTGAGTTTCAGATCCCGGTGACTTGCTGAACATAACTCTCATTTACTAATGTCTCATTGTGAATGTGCTGCCTACATTTAAATTCTAACAAAGGCTGGTAGTATCATCACCATAAACAGAACAATAGCTAATGGACTTGTTTCTCTGTTATGGGTGATGCATGTAAGCTAAGCTAGCCAGAGCTTATCATGTAACATGTCAGGTCCAAGGGCACACATCCATAAGAACTAGCAAATATTCAGAGTCCGTAGAGACCAGTAACTTTCCACTTTGCAATGTTAATTGACTTGTGTGTGACTACTGAGTACGGTTAAGAGCTCAGTGTAGCAATAGAGCAGGCTACCATACTCTAGTCACACACAAGTCGGACCCAAGTTCAGACTCTCACTAGCTGTATCACCTCAGACCAAATCCCTTGAACTTCTGAGTGTCTTACAGAATTGCTGTAACTATTAAATGCGATATATCACTTCAAACCCCTAGCACATAGGAATCACCCAATCTTTATCATCTGTGATTATTGGCTCAAGATAGTTCAGCTTGAATTATCCTGACACATCAGATGTCATTTTATTTGGAAACAAGGCAACTAGAGAAATGTGTTCTCGTGTTAAAGTAAAAATTGAAAGAAGGAAAATAACTGTATCTTTGCAACAAATGGCTTTTGCATGCCAGAAACAGAAGTAGATCATGTTTTTAGTATAATGAGAACCTTTTTAATATTACTATATCAACTTGTTTAAAGTCTTCAAATTTCAAATATACATACTCATAGGCGGGTGTTGAACAACGAGAACACATGGACACAGGGAGGGGAGCACTACACACTGGGGTCAGTTGGGGGGAAATAGGGGAGGGATAGCAAGGGGAGAAATGCCAGATGTAGGTGATGGGGAGGAAGGCAGCAAATCACACTGCCACGTGTGTTCCTATGCAACAATTTTGCATGTTCTTCACATGTACCCCAAAATGTAAAATGTAATAAAATAAATAAATGGGAAAAAAAAATGTAACTGAACTATATACCATAAAATATGAATCTAGTATATTCCAGGAGTGCTAAAACATTTTGATAATGAAATGTCTATTCGTAGACCATAACACATTATCAATTAATAAAATGATGAAAACCAGATGATCACCTCAATAGATGCCAAAAATAAACTTAATAAAATGTTATGTACATTCCTTATCCATACTCTTTAACAGCTAACTAGAGAAGGATATGGAAGTTACATAACAAATATGTAACCGAAACTATCAATCTAAGGTATGTTTTAGTACATATGGAAGGTTAGATCAATTTTAAACATATACTTTAAAATGAAAATGAAATTACAGATGACCATGTTTCACATGTTTTTAAAAATATGTATTAATGTTGATTCATTGGGTAGGCAGAAGGAACACAAATAGGCTAACATCATCCAATGACACCATTTGTTCTGATAATTACTCCAATTTAAACAGTTTTAAGGCATCACATATGGCTTTCACAAGGCATTCTTTCCATGTAGGTAAAGACAAAATAAGAAAATGACATAAAAAGCCTCAGTTTCCATTTCCAAGTTTCATAAATTATGAATCCCTTAAAAACACATCACCTTTTTATTGATATTCACAAATGTCTGCAAGCTTTATAAATGCAGAGATGCCTTATAACCTGATTGAAAATTTGATCTTACTGTTTTAACAAAATGAAATTGTTTTAGAAGGGGCTCCACAATGTCTGGGCATATATTTTCCCTAAGTAACAGTATGAGGCATGCATTTTCTTCTGAGAATTCAACATTTATGTTGATGCACTTGGCTGCAGAGCCAATCCTACACTGGCTCTAATACAGAGGAATTTTCTGAACATTTTGAGTAATGGGACTGAAATAATTTAACGGCTCCTTCTGTGCATGTTAAATGAGTTGCATGATTTATTTAGCTTTTGCAGGAAACTTGTTTACACTATAAATTAAGGCACATGGCACAATTACATTGATGTGGAAAGCCAATCATGTTAAGTCATTTTGGCCATCTCTCTCCAAATTGCAACTTAGGGCAAATGAATTTTCTGTGGCTCACCAATACACTATGGGTGTTTCTTAATCCTGTGACCCTGCTGAACACATGTAAGGCCATTATCTTAGCACTCCCACTGACTCCTAAAGAAAAATTGAACCAGAGAGGAGGATTCTCAAGAAAAGGGAGGGCCACTGTCAACAAACAACATGCCCACAATATTTGTGGGTTACGGTAAACTGTTCTGTATTACCATATATTAATGAATAGGAGAGACTGGCTTTCTAATTCTGAAACACAGAAATAACACAGGTGTCTAACAATCAAAGGCTCTGTAATTCAATATCCTTAGGCAATACGTAAAGGAAATAGCAAAGAGTTGAGAGCTAGATAGACTATGGGTCCAGCCTGTGCTCTTGCATTTACAAATCTGGGCAAACTAATTGACCTCTCTGAGTTGCCATTTTTTCGGCATCTAAAATGAGGCTATTGATGACAACTTTTCAGGGTTGTTGCAAAGATTAGCTGAATTAATATGTGAAAAGAGCTCATTGTGAGCACTTGATAAATGCCACTGTTTCCACTATTACTGATATGAAGACAAATAGGAACCTGGTTCTTATATCTATATATTTAGAAGCAGCCTTAAAAGAATCACTGTAGAGGAAATCACCAGGTCTCTGGTTGAAGAAAGCAGTTTAAGCAACAACAGAGAGACATGAGAGTAGGTATTACATACAGTAGATGAACATTTTATTAAATTGGATATCTATTCTTTCCTGATTTGGCTTCAGGCAAGAGGGTGGCAATTCTGAATACTTTCCCAGAACTTGCCTATTTCTATCCTGTTATTCATAGGCTCACATTTTTGATAGCTAGGTAACTAGTTACTTAGAAAGAATCAGAAAGAACTATAAATATAGATAGGTGGAGAATAGCAGAGCACAATACTGGCCAAGAGTTAGCCTTTAATATCTAGAACTAGGAAATCTATTTAGGATAAAAAATGTAGTCTCTCAAATAAAATTGCTCCAATCATTCTAGGAATAACATGTTAGTATAATCAAAGCACTTTGAACCTTTCACATCATACCTGTCAGATGTACAACTATGACTTGAGGACTTACACCTTGCCTCTGTCTCACAATAAACCCAAGTCAGCAAATACTAACTAATAATAACTAAGACTTACTGAAGTAAGCTTAATGTGCGCCAGACATTCACTTCTCTAAGTGCTCTAATGGATCGCTTCATTGACTCCTTCCAAGAAATTTGGGAGGTTGTACTTATATTTTCTCTGTTCAAGTGAGGAAATTCAGGCTTAGAAAAGTTAAGAAGACAACACACAAAATGAGAGAAAATATTTGTGGGTCATATATCTGATAAGGATCTAGTATCCAGAATTTATAAGGAATTCTGGAAACTCAACAATAAAATGATGAGTAACCCAATTAAAGAGTGAGCAAAGGATCTGAATAGACATTTTTCCACAGAGGATACCACTATGGACTGAATGCTTGTGTGTCTTCCTCCTTCAAAGTCATACAGAGTTGAAACTCTAATCCCCAATGTGATGGTATTAGGAGGTGGAGTCTTTAGGAGGTAACTGGGTCATAATGGTTGAATATTCATGATGGGATTAGTGCCCTTCTAAGAAGGGACCAAAGAGAGCTTGCTTCCTTTCATTCTCTTTCTACCATGTGAGTATATCAGGATGAGGGTCTTTAGCAGAACCCAACCATACTGGCACCCTGATCATGGACTTCACAACAGTTACTTATGTGAGAAACAAATGTTTCTTGTTTAACCCACCCAGCTTATGGTATTCTTGTTACAGAAGCCCAGACTGACAGATACAGAAAGACAAATGACCAATAGGCAGATGAAAAGATGCTCAACATCCTTAGACATCAGGGGATAGACATAAAGTAGAAACAGCACAGATGTCAATGAACTGATGGAATGGATAAACATGATGTGATAGATGCATGAAATGAAGGATTATTCAAGAAGGAAGAAAGCCTGACACATGGTACACCATGAATAAACCTTGAAAATAATGTGCTAAGTGCAATAAACAAGTCACCAAGGGCCACATATCACATGATTCCATTCATATGAAACGTCTAAAACAGACAAATCTGTAAAGACAGAGACAGACTTGTTGCCAGGGCTTGGGGGGATGGGGCAAGGGAAGTGACTGTTAATGTTATAGAGATTCTTTTGGGGTTATGAAAATTTTCTAGAATTAGATAGTGGTGATGATTTCACAATTCTGTGAATATACTAGGAAACACTGAATTGTACACATTACAATGGTAAATTTTATGTTATATGCATCTAAATACAGCTGTTATTTTTTTTTTAAAGTCTCACAGCTGGCCAAAAGAAGAAGGGGGAGCTGGTATGGCAATCCACATGATGCCAAAGCTCATGTCCCTAACCACTCTGTTTACTGTCCTGTATAACGAAGTACGGCAGAAGGTCTCCAATGCATTCCTAGACACATCTGTGGACAAAAACACAGAGAAAAAGAGCTATTTTTTTCCTGCCTAATCTCTTTCTCACTGTATTTTTTCCTACATTAAAACTGCAATTGATGCGACCAGCAGAAGCCTCACCAAGGGAAAAGGGCTTTGTCTTTTCCAAAAGAGACAAAGCATTACATTAAAGAGACAGCTGACTGGAAGGGGTGGGGACCAAGCCAAGATCCTGTGGGCAAAGACTCTTCTCTTCTCCGACTTCGGAATTTCCAAACCTGAGGTTAGTAAAGAAGGAATCTCTCTTTGCAATGTCCCTCTCAACAGTACAAATCACCTGCCCCCACCAACAATAAAACCTACAGGGAGGCATGTGGTTAATGTGGTCTGCCAGTTTGGATGAGTTGCTCTAATACGATGTCAGGGCTGATGGAAGGAGGCTCACATTTTAGTGATTACAGAAGAAGCTGGGGTAAGGATCACGTTATGTATGAATTCATTAAGCACAGGTAAAATGGGGCTCTGAATCTATTTCAACGAGAGAAAAAGGTGTCCATTCTTGCTGGTCAGAGGTGCGGACTGCCTGGGTTGCAGCAGTTTTTCCTCTGCTGAGTCCGTGCAAGGCCTGGTCCTTCGCTGGCTAATTATTTTCCAAATCTTAACATGTGAGATTAGGTAGCCAGGTTCCTATCAGGGCCCTGCACTGGTGTGCAACTCCTACAGTAAGGCAAAAGTTAACTCAAAAATCCAATTTAGTTTGGGGCTCCCTTAAGCTGAGATCATTTCCCTTTACTCCTCTTCTAGTTGTCTATAGTTTAACCTTCTCAGTCTTAGATATGACACTGTAAAACTGTCCACAGTGCTCTTTTTCATGCAGAGGGCATCATCACCCCACCCCCACCATATACACTCCCCTTACCAGTGACACTGTTTCCAATCATTATCAGATTCAGAAATCTTTGGTCACCTTGAACCTGATAGGGACTTTGTTGCTGTCTCCCCGACTGCCACCTTCCATTCCAGCCCTGGCTAAAGGAAAACACCCAGACAGGGAATATGTCTTGTCCCTGTGAGATTATGAAGGCCACACTAGCTGCAGGCTAGGTCCAAGTGTGGAATATTCAGTTGCCCCCTTGGTTTTCAGACCAGGAAGTAAAAGGGATGTTCCTCTCTCAGTCTTTTTGCTTTTGGTTATTTTTAATAGCCCACCTATCAGGGCCAAATTGCCTTGTAACTGTCTGCAGAGCTTGAATCTGACAGAGATAGCTGCTATTGTTAATAGGAACCTTCACTTCAGCCCATTTAAAGTGCCTCAGTTTGACAGCTTCACAATAGCCACCTTCCCTTGGAAGAAAACTGTGATTTAGTGGAAAGAAAGTGTGGGACAACAGCCTGATGTCTCTTGGTCTCCAGCGAGTTCTCTTGGCATAATGTCCCACCACAAAGCCAGGGAATGAGTTAACAAAGTAATGGATTAATTCCTGGACACTTACACCCTCCCAAGAGTAAACCAGGAAGAAGCTGAATCCCTGAATAGACCAGTAACAAGGTCTGAAGTTGAGGCAGCAATTAATAGCCTATCAATGAAAAAAAGTCCAGGTCCAGGTGGGTTTACAGCCGAATTCTACCAGACGTACGAAGAGGAGCCAGTACCATTCCTTCTAACACCATTCCAAACAATACAAAAAGAGGGAATCCTCTCTTACTCATTTTATGAGACCAACATCATCCTGATACCAAAACCTGGCAGAGACACAACTGAAAAAGAAAACTTAAGGCTTATATCCGTGATGAACATCGACACAAAAATCTTCAATAAAATACTGGCAAACCGAACGCAATAGCACATTAAAAAGCTTATCCATCAGGATCAAGTAGGCTTCATCCCAGGAATGCAAGGCTGGTTCAACATACGTAAATCTATAAACATAATCCATCACATAAACAGAACCAAAGACAAAAACCACATGATCATCTCAATAGATGCAGAGAAGGCCTTTGACAAAATTCAACAGCCCTTTATGCTAAAAACTCTTAAACTAGGTGTCGATGGAACGTATCTCAAAATAATAAAAGTTATTTATGACAAACCCACAGCCAATATTATACTGAATGGGCAAAAACTGGAGGCATTCCCTTTGAAAACTGGCACTAGAAAAGGGTGCCCTTTCTCACCATTCCTATTCAATATAGTATTGGAATTTCTAGCCAGAGAAATCAGGCAAGAAAAAGAAATAAAGGATATTCAGTTAGGAAAAAAGGAAGTCAAATTGTCTCTATTTGCAGACGACATAATTGTACATTTAGAAGACCCCATTGTCTCAGCCCAAACCTCCTTCAGCTGATAAGCAACTTCAGCAAAGTCTCAGGATACAAAATCAATGTGCAGAAATCACAGGCATTCCTATACACCAATAACAGACAAACATAGAGCCAAATTGTGAGTGAACTCCCATTCACAGTTGCTACAAAGAGAACAAAATACCTAGGAATACAACTAACAAAGGATATGAAGGACCTCTTTGAGGAGAACTATAAACTACTGCTCAAGGAAATAAGAGAGGACACAAACAGATGGAAAAACATTCCATGCTCCTGGTTAGGAAGAATCAAGGTTGTGAAAATGGCCATACTGCCCAAAGTAATTTAGAGATTCAATGCTATCCCTATCAAGCTACCATTGACCTTCTTCACAGAACTGGAAAACCACTTTAAACTTCATATGGAACCAAAAGAGAGCTGGTATAGCCAAGACAATCCTAAGCAAAAAGAACAAAGCTGGAGGCATCATGCTACCTGACTTCAAACTATACTACAAGGCTACAGTAATCAAAACAGCATGGTACTGGTACCAAAACAGAGATATACAGCTAGTACTCGACTTACGACCATGACTGGTTCCAACAGACCAGTCGTAACACGATTTGGTCGTGAGTTGAGTAGGCTATATGCACGCAGAGATGGTAGTGCTGCCGGAAGCTGGTCCGCACTGTCATACGCCCAGCTGGGCAATGTTTGCGCTGCCAGGCGCAGAGCAGTCATGGCTAGTGATTGTGGTCGTAAAGTCGAATGGTTGTACATTGCATAGGTCATAAGTCGATCAATACCTGTAGACCAATGGAACAGAACAGAGGCCTCTGAAGTAACGTGACACATCTACAACCATCTGATCTTTGACAAACCTGACAAAAACAAGCAATGGGGAAATGATCCCCTGTTTAATAAATGGTGTTGGGAGAACTGGCTAGCCATGTGCAGAAAGCTGAAACTGGACCCCTTCCTGACACCTTATGCTAAAATTAACTCAGATGGATTAAAGATTTAAACGTAAGACCTAACATCATACAAACCCTGGAAGAAAACCTAGGCAAAACCATTCAGGGCATAGGCAAGGACTTCATGACTAAAACACCAAAAGCACTGACAACAAAAGCCAAAATAGACAAATGAGATCTAATTATAAACTGAAGAGTTTCTGCACAGCAAAAGAAGCAATCATCAGAGTGAACCAGCAACCAACAGAATGGGAAAAAACTTTTGCAATTTACCCATCTGAGAAAGGGCTAATATCCAAAATCTACAAAGAACTAAAGCAGACTTACAAAGAACAAACAAACAAACCCATTCAAAAGTGGGTGAAATATATGAAGAGACACTTTTCAGAAGAGGACATTTACGAGGCCAACAAACATATCAAAAAATGCTCATCATCACTGGTCATTAGAGAAATACAAATCAAAACCACAGTGAGATACCATCTCACACCAGTTAGAATGAAGATCATTAAAAAACAGGGAGACAACAGATACTGGATAGGATGTGGAGAAATATGACCACTTTTATGCTGTTGGTGGGAGTGTAAAAACATTGTGGAAGACAGTGTGGCGATTCCTCAAGGATCTAGAAATAGAAATTCCACTTGATCCAGCAATCCCATGACTGGTTATACGCCAAAAGGATTATAAATTGTTCTATTATAAAGACATATGCACACGTATGTTCATTGTGGCACTGTTTACAATAGCAAAGACCTGGAACCAACCCAAATGCCCATCAATGATAGACTGGATAAAGAAAATGTGGCACATATACACCGTGGAATACTACACAGGCATAAAAAAGAGATGAGTTCCCGTCCTTTGTAGGAACATGGATGAATCTGGAAACCATCATTCTCAGCAAAGTGACACAAGAACAGAAAATCAAACACTGCATGTCCTCTTTCATAGGTGGGTATTGAACAATGAGAACACATGGGCACAGGGAGGGGAACATCACAGTCTGGGGTGTGTTGGGGCATGGGGAGGTTGGGGAGGGATAACACTGGGAGAAATGCCTGATGTAGGTGACGGGGGGATGGAGACAGCAAGCCATCATGGCATGTGCAGCAATGCCTATGCAGCAATCCTGCAAGAGCTGCACTTGTACCCCAGAACTTAAAGTACAATTAAAAAAGAAAAGGAAAACAAAATGGTCAGAAGCCAGGCTTGGTCAAAGATGTTGAAAAAATCCACAGTGCAGAGCTACTTACAAAGAATGTGGGAGCTGCTTCCTATAAACATTTTGTCTTCACATAAAAAAAGTAAATCTGTTTTTTTTTTTTTCCCATTACCTTATCAATTGCCCAAGTAGTGGTTGAGTAAGCTTTTCTCAACTTGGTAATTGCAGTAACAATGTTATTTGAAAATGACTGCATGCAGATGACTCTTGAGTCAGCTCCCTAAGTCCATGTTATTCTGAGAGAGTGCAGAAGAGTGGAAGGAAGCTCCAGAGTGGTTCCTGGGGAAAGCACCCCCAAATTCCCACTGCCTAGGATGGGACAGACTGTGCAGCTGATCACTACTGTAATTGGAGGATCGTTAAGATTGCTGCCATTCAGAAAAGGGAAATTCAGGAAATGGGCTTGTTAGGGGTGAATTGTGTTCCTACATACAACTCATATGTTGAAGCTCTAACCCCTAGTACTTCAGAATGTGGTCTTATTTGGAGATAAGGTCTTGATGTCGTTAGGTTGATCCCTAATCCGATATGACTGGTGTCCTTATAAAAAGGAAAGTTTGGACACAGTCACACATAGAAGGAAGACAATGTGAAAAGACTCAGGGAGAGAGAAGACAGATATCTACAAGCTAAGGAGGGAGGCTTGGAAAAGATCTTCTCTTACAACCCCAAGAAGGAACCAACTCCTTGTTATTGGACTTCTAATATCTGGAAGTTAGGAAGACAGGATATTCCTGTTGTTTTAAGCCTTCCAACATCGGGTACTTTGTTATAGCAGCCCCAGGAAACTAATACAGGGCTTTGCCCCAGTTCTTACCTTCCCAGCTCCTCAAAATAGGGGTATTCACAGCCCTAACAACTATAATACTCTTTTGAGCTCCGGCCACCTAAATCCAGTTTCACCACCTTGTTTCACAAATGCCTCAAGCCTAAGAAAGCTAAAACTGAGCTCATCATCTCTTGCATGTCCCTCCTACTGGTTTAAGTATGTATATATGCATTCATTCATTTATTTTGTTTTATTTTTAATCTATCTACTTATTTTGTGAATAAAATACATATTCAATTTATCATTTTAAAATGGACTATTCTGTGCATTTTAGTATCTTCACAGTGTTGTGCAGCCATCACCTTGATCTACTTGAAGAATATTTTCACCACTCAAGAAAGAAACCCTGTAATTTTTACCTATCATTCTCCCAATCCCTCTATCCCTTCCACCCTCCATCCCTAGGCAACTTCTAATCTGCTTTCCATCTCTATTAATTTGCCTATTCTAGACATTTTATATGAATGGACTCGTATAATGTGTGGCTTTTATCAGATTATATTTCACTTAGCACAGTGTTTTTGAATTTCATCCATGTTGTAGCATGTGTTAGAACTTAATTCCTCTGCTTTATTTTTGCATCTGCCATGGTTTGCATGTTTGTGTTTCCTCCTAAATTCTTGTTGAAATTTAATCCTTAGTACAACAATATTAAAAGGTGGACCCTTTAGGAGGTGACTAGGCAATGAAGGCTCTGCCCTCATATATGGGATTAGAGCCTTATAAAAGGCTGGAGGGAACTTGTTAAGCCCTTTTTGCCATTTTGTTCTATCTAACATGTGAGGACACAGTGTTCATCCCTCCTGAGGAAGCAGCAACAAGGCACTATCCTGGAAGCAGAGAACAGGTGCTCACCAGAAAACTGAACCTGCTGGTGTCTTGATCTTGGACTTCTAGCCTCCAGAACTGTGAGAAAATAAATTTATCTTCTTTATAAAGTACCCAGTCTTAGGTATTTTGTTATAGCAGTACAAATGGACTAATATATCTCTATTGTATTACCATCTACCCAAATTTTCAAGCAAGCAAGCTTGATCATTTTAACCCTTCTACCCTCTTTCTCACTTCACACATCTTGTCAGTTACTCAAATCCATTGATGGGAACACAGATAACATACCCTTCTCCAGTCTGTCTTCTATTCTCTATCCATACCTTATTTCAGGCATTCAGGATCTCTCACTTTGGCCTTAATAATCATTCTAAAGCATAACTTTGGCCAGGCAATACCCCTGATTAGGATCCTTCAAGGGCAACAGAAGCCACAGTCTCTGAAACTCACTGCTGGGATGCATGTGGTCTGCAGAGTTCTGTGGCCTTGAGGGAAGAAGAGCTGGGGGCATCTGGAGGTGGTTGTTTTAAGGGTATATAAAAGGGGTGGTTGAGGGTTGGTTGGCATTGTGATGTACCAGGCAGAGGCGTGACACAGGAGGCATATACAAGTATAGACAGGTATGGATGAGTTTGAGGAACAGGTAATTCTGTTTCCATAGTATCTGAACACATGAAAACCCAAATTAACATCTGTGTTGTCTTCTTGTACTTCAAAGGCTATTCACATTAAAGAAAATATTGCTTAGCTCATCTATGTGCATACTGTTGCTAATTATCAAACGATAGTTTTTTTTTTAATTTCACTATCTAAGGATGGGCTTTATTCTGCTCAGTCAATATCATGGTCTTATGAAAGTTGCTCAGGAAACAAAAGGCCTTGCTTAGATGGGAAGCTACCTGGCTCTACCAACCTTAGTCCTGTAGTGAAGGCTGGTAGCATGGTCCTTCCCTCATCTCTTTTATCATATTGGTGCACAGACACTCTAGCTGTTGTGGTTCCTTCTCTGGGGCCCTCCACATGCACCCTTCCCCAGACACTTGCCCTTGGCAGATGGAAAGCCACTTTGCTCTCGGAGAGGAAACCCCTGTCCAAATGACAGGAATGTGTTCAGCCAGTATCCAGCCAAATGGTTGTCCCCATCTCCCCATCTTGCCTCAGTGTGGGACAACTCTGTGATTTAGTTCATGCTCTAGGACTCTTCATGGGATCAAGCTGAAGCCAAGCTGCAGCCAAGCCCACCATCTAACTTGTTCTCTTCACTTCCTTACAGTTTTCTTTTTCTTTAAAGTTCATCCACAGGAATGCCATGTCAGGCTCTGCTTCTCAGGACCCTGCCATCCAGCTACCCCATCCCAGCGCGTGATTTCTACCACCTGTGGGTCTTGTTGATGAGCATTCTTTGAATCTAGTTCTGGATATCTAATCCCTCGGTCTTCCTGGAAAAATAAACGGGCTTAGTCTACATTTAAAAGCCTCTCCAGCTCTTCAGCAATGTACGCCATCATGCTACAGTATACAAAAATCTGTCAAGTTACTAAAAATGACTTTAATCCATTCTTTGAGTTCCTTATTAGCACTAAATTGAATAAATGCAAACTGACTACTTTTGCATAATGCTCAAGTTTGCAATTATAGAGAAAAAAGCATTTGCAGAAACTTAAAGTGTACTTCCATATAGCTCTGCTTAATGTATATTAGAATGCAGCCACAGCTCCTTCATCATGCTACTCATTTCAGAGTTAGCTTATAATTATAAGATACCTTTATGCCCCAGGACATTCAGGTTCTTTACAGACTTTAGCCCTTTCAGGAGGCTGGTGCCATTTCCCCATTTCACAGATGCAGGTGATTATAAACAAAGCACTGAAAAGATGTATTGCACAGCAGGTTGCAGGGATTTGTGTCAGTACAAAACATCCTCTATGTTCTCTACTGGTGTTAACATCTATAATGTGCTTAGATTGTTTTTCTCATCCTTAATACAGCTTCTTTCTTTTTCTCTCTTTGTTTCTGCTTCTTTAAGCAGGGACAAACAAACCAACATAAAAGTGCTTGTCACTCTACCGTATTGATTGTTTCCTACTAATTACACTTTATTTAATTAAAAATAAAAGCCAATGTATATCCTAGGCAAAGAATCTAACTAAGTTGACAGTTTGGAAATGTGAAGACTCTCTTTGTTTGGGGGCACAAATAATCCTTGAAGGCTAAGACCATAAGTTTACCTACATTGCTTTCCCCTTATCCTGGAAAGAACAACTATGGGAGTCAGCAGGGGCAGTGTCATAGAAATAACCTTGTCAATCTCTCCCTGCCATCAAGGGTGCTAATTAGTGCCAATTAAGAGCCGAGTTTTTTGTCTGTGGAACATCTGTCCATAGGCATTGAACTCAAACCCCCAACTCATTTTATCGAGGCCAAAAATATCAGACAGCAATTCACTTTGGTCCCTGCTAATGGAGCTTCATTTTAAATCATGTGAAGTTCTGAATCTTGCTCTTCCTAGTCAGGGCCAGCTACAAGATTCCTGCCTACTCTAATCATCATTCATATTTACCTTATTTTGATAAAAATATGCTTTCATGATGTCTACAGTGCACTGGCTAAGAAAAGAAGTGGCAAAGATAAAACCATGGGAGACCCATGCCTCTTGCTTACCCTATGTTCTACACTCTGCCTCATTTTTTAAAGTAATGTATTGTTACCCAGATAAATGGTCTTTGTTTTGCCTTTAAAAAAAAATCCTAGTGGGTTAAAGGCCAGTGTAAAATGGCTTCTTTTTAATTGAACCTATTCTATGTACACAGTGTGTCCATTAAAGCGCCTCCATCATTAGGGCTTGGTGATGCAAATGAGGGTGCCCCCGCTGTTTCTTTCTCCCTTTATAAAGTGCCCTTTCAATCAATGTTTGGGACAGAACAAGAACCTTGTGACTTGCAGCTTGTTTTATTCTGTGTGGCCACACGAGAGGACTTTCATTCATTCCAGAGCAGCTTTATAATGACATATTATCACAGACAGTACCTAGGCTATTCTTTCTACTGCAAAGTACGTGGTAGGTTTTCTGAATTCACCACAGACAAGGAAAGCCATTCTATCTGGCAACGATGCCTTTAATTCAGGCATTTCTCTGAATTCCATTATGAAGCCTTTGTCCTTTTACTTCAAAGTAAACAAACACACTCATTGATCTTTAGAGGGCTATCAAATTTTACTGTAAAACACATTATTCCCATATCATTTTCTTCAGTTCTCTAATAAAGTTATTTCACATTATTCAATTTGTGACCTGCCTTGTACAGTGAAATGTCATGAGTCTTCTTAGAGGGACTTAGAGTCTCACAAGAAATAGAAAAATAAATTTATTTAAAACATGATGGAGTTCTGGCTGCTAACACATTATAAATTGTTCTATTTTAAATGTCTGAACTGGGCATGCTTAAAATACAAGGGCATATTTCATCAACCTTGATATAATTTTTCAGTCGACTTTTCCCAGAGTTTCACTCATCATCAGATGAGAGAGAGCTTGTCAGGAAAAATTACAGTTAATGGTAGTTAATGGTAGCTAAATTCAATGTTCTTGTTTTTATTTTGTTTTACACTTGCTGGAAATAATGAAAGTATTACATGAACAACCCTTATGTTGCTGGCAAAAACACGGCCGGTTCCAATGGTAGGTAAAATAAAGCTTTATCTGACTTATAAAACAATCCATATAAATGTATTTTTATGTTTTATTTCATTCTAGCCATTAGCTAGCCTGAGCTAGGAAGTAATTCTATGATATATCTCACAGCAGCAATTTGCTGTTCTATGCCAAATTAATCTGTGTAAATCTACCTGTTTTTAGGATACTGGAATGGAGTTCATGGAAAAAAAATCTGTTTATATTGTTGTGTTGGTGGAATTTGGGGGAAAGTCAAGCCATTGGGCTTTACCTCAAATAGCAAGGCTCTCCTCCCCAAAGGAAATGCCTGTTATCTATATTAAACATACCACCAACAAGACTCCTAGTTATTCATTGCTAAAGCAAAAGTTACAGACGCAGAGAAGCCTTTTTATCTTTCAGCTAATCTCAAGTCACTGAGTTGGATTGCGAACCAGTTGGAGGAGAATATTCTATTGAAAACTTTGCCAGGTCACCATTTGAAGCCAATCCACTTTGGGTTTCAGGGTAAGTCAACTGGCAGAATCAAATTCAATGATTATGCCATGCCACTTCTCTTTAAGTATCTCTCATTGGCCACGCACCAAATGATGAAGACTTGCCCACAGTACACTGGGGCTTACCAATGAACATGTAGTGCAGCATCAGGACATCTTTGAGCCCTGGTTTGATATTGGTTAACTGATTTTTCTCTTGGCTTTCATCAGAATTTGGTGAGGAAAGCAAATTAAGGACCTTCCACCCCAAACCCAGGTCCACCTGAGGTGGATTTGCCAGCAAAAATTTATTTATAGCAAACATAAGAATCTTCTGACTTCTAAGAATTTAATTTCTCTTCCCTTTGTAGATGAACATATACATTTCTTCCCACACTGCCACCTGGATTCCCAGCATTGTTCCCCTCCCATCCCTTTTCTCCCTGTGGACAAATAAAATTGCAACAGCAAGGGAAGGCTCAACTAACAGTGAAAAGCGTCCCTAAGAAATGATTACCTCAACTTTACAAGATAAGCTAGGTATCTCTATTTACTCTTGGTACTGCCTCAAAGAATGACTATAAACCTAGATTTGGAATACCCACTGGAAGTGTACTAGTATTCCTTTAAATGTTCTTGAAAAAGTACATGTTGCTACTGCCTGGATAACATCTCAATCTGAGATTCCCCAAACCTCAGTGAATAGGCAATCAATCAGCCAGATTTTGCGAACATTAAATAAAGTTGAATGGCCACTTCATAGAGCAGGTAACCAAGACAATGTAAAGAAGAGTTTGATGTATGGAAAGTGAGTTTAGCTAGATTAGGTGTGAGATCTTCAGCCACTTTTCTCCAGCAACTTCTAACCTCACGGACAGTACAGTCCTGTACAGTCCTGTAAACTGTGCTTTTGTCACAGCCTCTCAGCATTTTGCATTTTCATCTTTGTTATTTTCTGTAGATAGTTCTTCTATTGTCAAGTTTCTAAATTTAACCCTACCAGTTTGCTGAGAAAAAATATTTTCAGAAACAGGTCTCTAACACCATATATAAAATAAACAAAAGTAATAATTAATGAGAAACTCTAAAGTAAAAAGGTTAATTCCAAAAATAAAAATTTTGATATTTGTGTTCATAGATATTATAAGGTAGCTGTTACCATATAGTCCAAATACAATCACTGGGCCACCTCCCTCTGTACAAATTCCAAATGTGCATATTATAAATATTGAGTATATACCAGGAATAAATATAAAGAATAATATGTAATTGCTGAGGGAAGAAAGAGTCAACTAACTGGAGCTCATCTCTGCTACTCATCAATATTTTGGGTGTTTTCATATTCAATCAACTAATTATCTTCTATCAACCTTCAGATAATGTGAATGAGATAAGACATAATTAAAATTATAAATTGCTTGTATGTTGTTTTCATTATTGTAAAATGTGTTCAATACTAATGTCAATAAAGTAGTTAAAATGATAATTAAATGAAGTACTTTGTACACAGAAACATCTTTGCTCTACGTGTGTAGATCAGAAAACCAGAAATTCTAGTTTGCACCAGCTTAACTATGTATAAATGCCTCTCATAATAGGAGATCAGTTATCAAGAAAGTGCTTAAATAAAGGACACATTCTTGTCCTTGTTGAAAATATGATTTGGCTGTTTAGGAGGGACTACATCAGCTCTGGATTACTGGCGCTAATACAGCCAATCAGTGCACAGAAAATGACAGCAAAATGGGAAGTCCTTTCCTTTAGACTCTGGATTGTATATAATGCATCACCCCCCCAACATTTTTTTTTTAATTTCTTCTTAATTGCATTTTTTCTCACTCTCACATTATGTGCATTTGCGTTCTCAAAACACATTCCCACAGAGGGCAGGGGAAGGCAGCCCAGAGCTGGGCCAAGTTACTTCAGCAAGGCAGCTGGGGAAGACACAGTCTAAAGTGGATGATCCACATGCATAGATCTGAAAGTTGACTTCATTACTGCATTTTCAATAACACTAGCATTCAGAATGGTCTCGAAAGTCACCCAGATAATAGGACTATTATCTCTCTTGGCAATATTTAATAAAAAGCTCTTAAGCACATCCAGTCCTTGGTTTTATAAAACATGGCAGCAAATTATCTCCCAAGAATGTTCAGTGAGTATGCAGTGTTTTTGTCTCTATTCAGCCAGCTTTTCTCTTCACAGTGAAGGAAGATGATCCCAGCCAGCCACCCAGAGACAACTTATACTTGCAGGTGGTCTGAGGGGAAAAAAAACAGACAAAAGGCTCCTCACAAAAGAAATCTTTTGGTTGAGAGTCAGTGGAACTTCAGAACACCCTCCATATTATCAATACAAAAATAAAGCCCTCATAATTTTGGAATACAAATTATCTGTAATTTCACCAAGCTGCCTAAAAGTTTATTTGATTTAAAATGTATTTTCTGACTTGGTGGGGCAACTAGAGGAAAGGTGGAGTGAAGATGGTAAGATAAAAGATAATGAGCATCCACACTCCAGGTAGAGATTGAATCTGAGTCTACATATGCACAAAGAACTCTATAATGGTGTAGTTATCTAGATTGGAGTGGCACAAACTATTCCACAACATGTTGGTAGGGATTCTGGGAAAAAAAAAATTCTATGGCCAAGTTAGTTTGAAAAACACTTCATATTCTACACCCCTCTTGTAGAAACACAGTGAGCATTTGCATATTAAAGGCTCAAAGAATTCCTACAATGAAAAGACTTGTTAGGTTGTTTTTAACCCACTGTTTCCCAAATATGCTGGATCATGTAATTCTTCTTTTTTTTTTTTTTTTGCTGAATACCAATTAACATTTCATAGTAACTATTTCATAATAAAGGATTTAGAAAAAAGGAATCTAAATATTTCCTTCCTAAAATAATTTTGCCTAACACATCCACATAATTGACAGAAAAGTGAGGTTATTTTCTTTTCCTCTGATTTTATTGCCTCAGCTATTCACATCATTTGCATGGCATAAATAAAACCATATAGCCCAAAGCTTCCAAGGATAGTTGTCTCATATTAATAAGTAACTTTTTAAAAAGCACAGCAGCAACACAATTTTCAGTTAGAAGATGACAGTCAGTATACTCAATTTCTCAAAATAATCACTCAGTGACACGTACATGATTCTCTCACTGACCTGCTTGGTGGCCACAAATAAACAGAATTGGACATTTTCTTTTTAAATCATAGAAGCTCAATTTGTTCTTAGAAATTATCTAAGACAATTACATTTTGTTAAAAGTCTGAAATTAATGCTTTATAAATAAAAGACTCAGGATTAACTCTGTACAGCCATTTCAGTATTACCTCACGTAAAACCTTCAAAGTTGAATTCCATGGGAAAGTTTTTAAAAAATGTGTTTACTGAAGCTATCGGGGTGAAGCCTTAACTGCTTTGATATATTTTAGGGGCTGCTATTTTTTATGCAGAAAAGGGTGACTTTCCCTAATAAAGTTTCTTAAGAGAGTACAAAATCCATATAATGTCAATGTATATATTGCTGTAAATATTCCTATGTGGTTTGACTCTCTCCCTAATAAAGATTAAAGACATTTGTTTTAAAAAGTAAATCCAGCCAGCACACTATTTAAAATATTACAGTGAAAGTAGGGAGGTACATCTTCTGTATTTGAGATGTGCTTATAGTGTCTGTGTGCACAGATCTCAAATGATGCTGCACAGCTCAGCGCTAGCCTCTTTTCCAGTGGCATTTTGCTCTATTCAAAATGATGATTCCAGGTAAAATTTTCACATGGCTTGCCAGGGTTCTTTAGAGAATTCATGTTCTGTGAGTTATTACAACACACCTCCAGTTACTGATCTGTCCATTTCACCTCGGCTGTGAATATTGCACCCACAAAGGTTACATTCCTTTTCAAATGTTATGCAAACTGCTCTAATTTTCTCATTAATTTATTGTTGGATTTTCAACTCATGGAATGTGTCTCTGAAACAGACAAATTTAAGGGGAAAGAAGGGACTCAAGGATTAGATTCCCATGAGAACAAGAACAAGGTTGTATTTGATTGCTGCTGAAATATGGCATTTCGATAACTACCTTTGAGGCAGCCAGTGACATCTCCATCTCTACTTGTGATAGCAAAATCTGCTGGACTATAAATAGTTAATATTAAAGACAAGCAAACTATAAACCATGGAGTCAAATTAAAAAAAATACTTTTGCTTTTTTATCTTATACAAGTAAGCATCACTTGGCACAATAGATTTGTTATTGGAAAGTGAATGTAAATTGATGTTTTGAAAATCAAACCATATTGTAAATGCATGAGATGAGCTTACTATTTAGAGGGAAGCTGCAGTGAATCATTTTCAAAGTGAAGGATTCTTTTTAAGGGTGAAAAACTACCTTTTTATCTGTTTGGAAATATACGCTAGAATTTTTGTGACAGGTTTGCTTCAAGTGGGAAAACATCTATATATGATTTTCTTTTTCTCTCCCATGTAAAATTGTGTGTTATAATTATTCAATAATAACCATCATGTAGGCAAACTACACTGTAATAGGGTGGGCATGTGAATGAGCATTTTCTCAGTTTTCTCATTATGGGAGACTGTCATGATTCATTCACTTTACTCCTTGCTTTCTTTTTAAAAGGAGAAGTTCTTGAAATTCTATTTATGAGAAATATTGCTTTGAAGCCTTTCCACATGTATGTCTTTACATTATTGGAATTAGACTGTAACAAGAGTTTTATATACCACAGGTTCAAATTTGGGAGATTTAATGGTTTTAAACCAGAAATGTTTTGAAATGCTCTGATGTGCATAATGAACTGCCTTATCATCTCCCCCCTCTTCTCATCATAATCTCATCAAACTATTTTATATGAAATTAAAAGACAACAAACCTCAATTGAAACATAATTTCAAAAGTCAAGCTACTTTAGTGGAGATCCAAAATTTAAGCAAGAGCACTGGAGGGTTGAAAGCTTAGGAACACCTCCTATTATTCTATAATTTTTGAACAGGTTTCTAGGAGTTTTGCATAAAACCTTATGCAAAGAATGGTCTTCAAGAGAGTTGTTCTTCCATAGAGGTAATCTCTTAACTGGGATGAATCAGGTTGCCCAGAGAAAAATCTCTCTCTGGAAAACAAATATCAGTTTACTTATATCCACATATGTACTCAACTGACCTGAAGTTTGAGGCTTTTATAATAAAGGTGCCAGTAGCAAATACAATGAGTGTGAAATGCTAAATTATACGAAAAAATGGAAAGCTATAACTGAACCTCTTCTAATTCTATTTTATAAAGTTGATTTACGTCACACTCAGAATCAAATTACTAAAGACATTTCTTTCTCAGAATTGTTATCTTCTATTTTAGACCCTCACGTAATATACCACTTAGTTAAATTCCTTACAGTGTACTTTTTTGCAAGGGAAGAAAAAAATGATTAGTCTATTGGGTCTGAAGAAAGTATTCTTTAAAAAACACACAAATATTTTTAAACAGTGCATATGTAATTTATGGAATTACTCTCTTAACTCACTTCTTAGGAGTATGGGAAATAGTACCTTGGTGAATTATTTTTCATAGTTCACTCAGCAATGTGTTTACTAAGCCACCGTTAACTTACAACTATGTACTTATATATTTTGATATACAGTGTATTCTACATTAGTGTGTCTTCTGAGATTCCAGTCTTATTTTTTTTAAACCAATTTAAATGTTATTTTATCTTCCCTCTCAGCAAAAATAAAGCTTAATTCTCAAGGGTTAATAGTCAATCCTTATCATAATTAAAGGCAGGGTCTGAAGTGTCTTTTTTAGACCAACGAAACAGAAGTAGCTATGCAGCAATAGGAACAATTTGCCCAGGCAAGGGAATGGAGTGTTTATTTCACAGAATGGCAGAGGCTATTCCATGAAATTTTATTGACATGTTTTCTTATTCAGACAACTTCCTTTACACATGCAAAAACTGGGAATAAAGAAAAGAATTTGTTCTACCTGATTAGAAAATTGACAACATGCTTGTTATATGTTTCAAAAGTAGTTTTTCATATATATGTGAACCACAGAATTAATAATTATGAGTCAGCAAATTATCCCAGTGGTGATTTTACAAAATGTGAGACGGTATTTTGGAACTCAGGAGCAGAGAATGTCTCGGGTCAAATTCCTGTCCTTCATTGTTCCCTCCCTCTTGTATTCTTGTATTTGCTCCACTACCTCTGAGGAGGTGTTGTCGTTTCCCAAGACAATCAAGTCCTGATGGACTCTGAGATTGGGCAGTCCATGGGTAGGCAGGAGGGCCAGGGTTAAGGAGTCTCTTACTGGAGTCAACCAGACATAAGTTCAAGTAATGAATCATCGTTACTGGTTATAAAAATTCAGCTTCAAGTTGTGAACCTCAGTTCTTCATTTGTAAAATGTGGGTAACAGCAGTGCCTACATCTCACTGGGTTGTAAATAGTCAATTAGCTAGTGGATATAAAACACTCAGCATAGTGCCTGGTACATAAGTCTTAGCTTTTATTTTTAGAAATAACCACAAACTAAGAGTACAATTACGGCTGTGATAAGATGCTGTGATGAGCTCCAAGAATGAGAAGACTCTGCCTAGTACCCAATATGTATACATTTAAGACATTCTAGCCATTCTTTGTTTTTAACCTCCGGGACTGGAGTATGCAGGAGAGCTGATGAAATATTCAGTGTAGTCCAGGTTTCCTCATTCTGGAGAGGTCTTTCTCCAACCGGGGGCCTCTGGGACAAGTCGAGGAACAGAGTGAAAGGCTTCCCAAGTGACCGAAGATTGGAACATAGTACAAACAGCACTCACTTGAAAGACGCAGTGATGATGATTGCAATAATCATGAGCATGACTAATTAAAGTGTTTATCGAAAAATTTCTATGTACCAGGCACTGTGATAAGCACTTCAATCATTAAATTGTATGATGTAGGTGCTATTACTACCCACCACTTTATAGGTGAGGAAACTGAGTGATAGAGAGGTTAAGTAACTTGACTAAGATCACATGGCTAAAAGATGGTGGAGCCGGGATTTGAACCCAGGCATTCCAGCTCCAGAGCCTGTCCATTTCAAGTTCTGCATTGTATTTTCTTTCCAGCCACATACATATGCACACATGCATGCATTTATATTTTTTCTTACAATACTACTTTTAAAATATGGATTAACAAATATAAGAATAAAATAATATTAATTCAGAGCAAGTGACACCTTCTGGATCATTCCATCACTTTACACTCAAGAATATTTTCTGGTTATCTGTTGTGCAGTAGGTTCTTCCTGCACTGGTTGCGGAAGAAATAGTGGGGTGGTTACCACCCCTTCCACTCAGGTAAATAGATTTGTGAAACTATTATGTCAGGAGAGTCAAACATCCTGCTACATGTGGATCCACACTCCTCACAAGTAGAAGGCTGGTGATATGTGTTTGTTGGAATTTCACGGCATTCCTTGGTTTTGGAGGTATATCACAATTCAATCATCACTATCAGAGTCTCTTTAGTACCCACACTGACCAAACCAAAATGAAGAGACTCATAAGTGAGGTGAGAAGCGATTCTGTGCAAAGTCTTCAGAGAGAACTACCACTCAAGGTACTTTCCCACCACTGGGTGGTGAGAATTCCCATGGCTTCACATCCCTCAGTCCTAAGTACTTGATATTGTCCAACAGGTTTAATATTTGATATCTGTTGTGTGCAAAATAGTATACCAACATTCTTGGAGAACCTCACTTCTGGTCTGAAATTTTGTCCTTCAGAGAGTTAAAGAGTCATTTTCTGTGTGTGGCATTAGAACCACACATCAAAATCCTTTTATGAGAATGTTGAAAAAAAAAATGAAAGAAAAAGGCCTAATAACAACAACAACAACAATCCTGTTATGGAACCACAGATATAGCCACAACTAATTATAAAGCCAGACACCCCTTGATGTGCTTGCCTTGGGAAAGACACGCACAAAGGAATTCCTGAAATTGCAAGTGCCTCAATCCCTCATGCTCCTGAAAGCCAAGGGACCCTATGTTGCTTGTTTCATTTCCCTGGCTCTGGGAGCATCAATATGATTTCAGCTTTTATGCCACTAAGCAAATCAGTGACTGCTGGCCCTCTTGATGTGAAAGTCTATCATGCGGCTGCTCTGCATTCCCCAACTTCCCAGAGGCCTGGGCACAGAAATCTGTGGTTTGAAAGAGGTTGCCATTTGGACCCTGGGGCCAATGGGGTTTTTCTAGGATAGATCCCCAGCAGTATCTTTTCTCAGTATCGTTACATCTTTACTGTGCATCTTGGCTTCTTGCCACCATGAATACTGAGTATCACAGTTCTTTCTGAATAGCATAAATTGAGCTGAAGTTGATTTAAATTTCATGCAGAAAACAGCTTTGCTTCGAAATACAGCCATTTTTGTGTTAAAAATCCATCAAGATATAATCTTATTGTCCCCCCTCCCCAAGACACACAAACTCTTTCTAGCAGATGGGAAAGGCAGATTATTTCAATTAAGACGCTGTCGCTAACAATTGTGTGCAACCTTTCTTCAAAGTTCATGGCAACAGTGCACTTTTACATTTCTTAGTAACTCTGTCAGGATCTAATTTTCAAGGTATGGTTACCATGGTAGCAACTTGAAATTTTAATCCAGTAGTAAAGGGCAACACAGGTCACCAGTTTCAGGCCCTCTTCAATATCAAAATTTTAAAGCACTGCATAAAAGCATGAAGATAAAGGGTGGACCTAGTCCCAAATTCCATTCTCTATGACACAGTGAGATTGTAAAACATATGAGATTTTTGTAACGTTTTCAAATTCTTCTACAAGTGCTAAAACTATTAGTAAATTGAACAATGTTTCCTTGGGTATAATTGAGTGGAAAAATGCACTCACTCTTCTCAGCAGTGTGAAACATCCAGAAACATGCAGGGGATATCTAATTAGGAGAGGAGTGGCACACGTAGTTATTGATTTTTAGTCTATTGCTCTCTGACAGCATTGGCAGTTGATCTTTTGATTCAAACTGCATTGACAAAACACTTTTGAAAAATAATTGCCAATATTAGCAAAAATATCACTCAACTAGGAGTCAAAAAACAGGACTGAGCTTTGGCAACACTATTAGTTATATGAGCTGGGATACCTCACTTAGGTCACCTGGGCACGACTTTCCTCACTTCTAACATGGAGAGAGAACCAAAGAGAGTAGTTGACTGCAAAGCTCATCCATGAGCTCATCTGTTGACAACACAATTTGCTACAGAGTCTGAGTAATATATCATCTCTGTTTTATTATATGAAGAAACAAAGGCTCAGAAAAGCACCACGTAAATTCATCAAGTCACGTGACAGGGGAGTGAGACAGCTGGGATTTAAGCCACCCGGAAATGGATGCCCCATATCTGTGACCTCTCTAGGACAATACTGGCTCCCTCCCCTGTATCCTAGCTCCAGAAATTGAGTCAAGACCAAATGTAAAAAAAAAAAAAAAAAAAGAAGAAGAATATGTGTAGAAAACACATAATGCCAAAGAACTAGAAAGTAGTGGTAGTATTAAGGTTATGCTGTTATTTTCCTTTGGATTTAACAGTTAATAACAGCTCAATTTAAACCTTATGTGGGTGAGGCAAATAGGGTATTAAAAAAGATTTGAATTTTGTGATCCAAGAATTCTGGAGTGAAATTTCACCTCCCTCAACAACTAGCTGTGTGATCTTGAGCAAGTCATTTAACTGCTCTGGGATGAAATTTCCTTCTACCTAAAATCCGTTTAATCTTATCAACCTCTCAGAGACATTATGAGGCTGGAAGGTGATTAAACAAGTGAACTGGTGAAATTGCACAGGCAAAGAGCATAGGCAGGCCTGACTTCAAATGTGAGTACCAGCACTGACTGTGTGGCCACAGGTGTTTGACATTCTCTCTGAGCCCTTGAGGGGACAATTCTGGGAGTGATGATAGTGGAGACAATGGCGATGGAAACAGTGATATCCATCTGGCAAGACTGTTGTGAGCATAAAATAGCTGATGTTTGTAAAACATTTGCCCTGGTGCCAGGCATATAGTAGGTGCCAAAAGTGGTGGTTGCAATAACCCGAGAATACTGCTTATATCCAGATTCTTTCTTTCCTTTCTTTCGGTATCATATGATATATAAAAATTATTTTGGAGGAACCTAGAATGATCCTTTCCATTTCTAGATAGCTTAGACAATTTGCAGATATTTTGAGCAATGGGTACTTTTAAAAGATTTTTCTTTTGAAAAATTTAAAAATATTCTATGTACTCACACCAGTCAGAATGGCTATTACTAAAAAGTTAAAAAAAAAAAAAAAAGCTGCTGGTGAGGTTGCGGAGAAAAGGGAACGCTTATACACTGTTGGTGGGAGTGTAAATTAGTTCAACCATTATGGAAAGCAGTATGGCGATTCCTCAAAGAGCTAGAAGCAGAAATACTATTCGACTCAGCAATCTCATTACTGGTTATATACCCAGAGGAATATAAATCATTGTACCATAAAGACACATGCACAAATATGTTCATTGCAGCACTATTCACAATATCAAAGTTATGGAATCAACCTGAATGCCCATCAAAGACAGATTGTATAAAGAAAATGTGGCACATATATCCCATGGAATGCTATGCAACCATAAAAAAGAACGAGATCATGTCTTTTGCAGGAACATGGATGGAGCTGGAGGCTATTATCCTTGGCAAACTAATGCAGGAACAGAAAACCAAATACTGCATGTTCCCATTTACAAGTGGAAGCTAATGTTAAGAACTTATGAACACACAGAATGAAACAACAGATACTGGAGTCTACTTGAGAGGAGAGGGTTTGAGGAGGGAGAGGAGCAGAAAAGGTAACTGTTGAGTACTGGGCTTTAAAACTCATTGATTAAACAATATGTATTAACAAACCCCCGTGTCACATGTACCCCCAAACCTAAACATTAAAAAAAGAAAATAAAAGAAATATTCTATGTAGTTACAAAATTGAGATCTCTATCTGGGATTTTTAAAACGTGGGCTTCTTATGCCAAAACAAGTAACTCCAGAAATTAGGCAATGGAGCTGTCAGAGTTATAGGTTGCTAAATCATTAGCTTCTACTCCTCTCTGGATATTTTTCTCTCCTTCATTGCTCTCTCAGGCACCCAAGAACCTTTGACAAGAACAAGGCAGTGTACTATGGGGTTGTACTGGTAGATCTTCAGTGTCAAAATCCCACAGGGTAGCAAAGAAAATAAATTTTGTTCATTTGGTTTTCAGAAGGCCTACTCTAACCTGATCTACTCCATCCCACCCACTCTGTCCCAGCCTTGGCAGCATATGTGTAGATGTCAATCAAATAGCTTTGAGACCTTTTCTTTTTTTGGTCGTCATTGTTAAAGTGGATGGATGAACCACAAAGAAAGGCATTTGTTAGATTTTTCAACTGATTTTACAGCTGTAATTGTGTGTGCTTCTGCAGTATTCTGCCAACACTGCTCCCTACTCATCCCTGTAAAATGGAAGCGCTCTTAGCAACTCTGAGAAGGTGTCAAGGGCAGACTGTTTAAACCTAACATTCTCAATAACATAATTGTGGTAAAGGATCTGGCTGTTTGTGAGACGGAAAAACAGAATGAATAGTTTAGAAGCGGATATTTCTTCTCCTCTACTCCAATCTCAGTTGCATTTTGTTTGTTTGTTTGTTTCTTTTTAAATTCTAAGAATGACCCGTGGAGCTTGTCTACACTGCTGTTATATTTTCTTCATCTGGGCCTAGAAGACTTGTCAGGGTTCTGATGAGGTCTGGCCCTGCAGCCATCTGTGGAATCTGGGGACAAGGCAGCATATTCTAATGAGAATGCAGAATCCTGACTTCTAGTCCCAGCCCTGCCACTGCCTAGGTGGAGGGCTTTAGGAAAATCTCTTCCCGTCCTTATGCCTGGTTTATTTTCAATTGGCTATCTAACAGGATTGCTGTGCCACTCACATGGGCTAATACATTGTGTGAAAGTGTGTTAAAATTGTCATTCGCTATGCACATGAAAAATATTTCTGGTCATAGCACTTTACAATCTAATAACTGAAAAAAGAGTGTGCATATGTGTATGTGTGCATCTCATTAGATCAGACAACATTAGAGTGACCTACTGTTCTGGGATACAGAGCATATGCATGCATGTGTGTGTGCGTGGGTGTTTTATCACAATATTACATTCAATTATACAACTGAAATTTTTTTTAACTTTGGTCCCTTGCTTATTAAATTCAGTGCCTTCCACCAGCATTATTTGCTTCACTTCCAGGTACTGTTTAAAAATGCTAGAAGAATTTGGAAATATGCCACTGTGGTTGATAACAGATGGGGATATTTTTGAAAATTATTTCACCATGATGATATAAAGCCACTTGCTAATTATCAAACAAGTTGGCAAGCACAAAAGGCGATGGATGAGTCTCTTATTAAAACAGACCCAAATATCAGTTTTCTCTTCACTTTAATGTGGCACAATGGACATTTCTGAAGGGATATGCCACTAAAATCAATCTTATATGAAGTTTTTTGTGATGGTCTAAGTCCCTTGTAGGAATAGATCCTTCAGTCTTACTGAAGGGAACATTCTAGAGTCCTGGTGACACAATCTGGATGCCCTGAGTTGAGGGTAGATCTGTCTTCAGTGTCCATGTCAGCATGTGTAGTATATGCAAGACTTAACTCAGTTCTATTTAGATCTAACACTTCCCCTGTTTTAAGCCAAAATGGCAATGCCATTTTGGCTTGCATTGCCGTTAGTATATTTTGGCCTAGTGTCTGGGCAAGAACACACTTGACTGCAAGTCAGTAAAGCCACCTCCAAATAACTCATGGGATAGCTTAGTGTAAGTTAAGAGCATATGCTCTGGATTTGGGAGGCCAAGGTGGGTAGATCACGAGGTCAGGAGATCAAAACCATCATGGCGATCTTGGTGAAACCCTATCTCTAAGAAAATACAAAAAATTAGCCAGGCATGGTGGCACACACCTCTAGTTCCAGATACTCAGAAGGCTGCAGCAGGAGAATCGCTTGAACCCAGGAGACAGAGATTGCAGTGAGCTGAGATGGCGCCACTGCATTCTAGCCTGGGGAAAGAGCAAGAGACTCTGTCTCAAATAAAACAAAATAAAGCATATGCTCTGGAGTCAGTCCTGTTCTGCCTCCCCTCTTTGTTACTGTGACATTTTAAGCAACTCACTCAATGTCTGTGAGCTTTGGTTTCTACTTCAGTACACTATAATGATGATGAACCCCATGGGATTGCTTGTAAGAAAAAAAGTACATGGGAAGTGCCTGGCACATAGTAGGCACTCAATAAGTATGAGTTAGTTGGGTTGATGGCATTGTAGGTGCAAGGTTTATCATCAGTAGACCGTGTGTTCCTTGAGACAATGATATGCAGTGTTTCACCCTGATTTACCAGTGTTTAGCCCAGAGCTTTACATATAGTAGGTACTAAATGCATATTTGTTGAAAAAAATGAAATTTAGTAGAAAGGAAGAAATGCTTGACTCTTCCCAGAAAGAGAGAGAGAGGGAGAGAGAGAGACACAAAGAGAGAGACATTACATTTGCTTTCAATTACACAGGTGTCTCAAAAGTCATCTGAGATAGACAAATCCTATGATAGACTGAGGTCCTATCACAACACCAGAAATATCAGATCTAATCTTTCAATTATGATGGCTGAGCCAACTTATCTTTGTTTTCAGCTTTTGTGATAGAAATGTAAATATACAGCTCTCTTTGACAGGAGCCCCCATTTGAGATCTTGTTACCCATCAAGCCTTGGCAACTTCAGAGTTCTTGATGCAAACATTCAAAATGCCAATATTGCTTGTTGTCACATTAGCCAATATACAATCCTCAACATAAAATCCTCTTGATGTCTGATTACTCTTCTTAAGGACCTCACGCTGATTCATTTCAAACTGTGAATTACCTTTAATTCACAGCTTGAACAGGCTGCCAAATTTTGTTTTCTTTACTCCCAGGTGGCTGCCCCGATGCAGTGGAGGACTTCCAAAAATATATTAAGTCCTTAGGAAAAGTTGGCAAGCTCAGAGATGCAGGGCATACAAGACAAGTTAAAAGCAAGAGTTGGTATACTTATTTGAAAACCAGAATGGCTGCAACTAGTAAAGTTACCAAGATTACCACTTTATCAGGAGAGTTAGTTTGGCTTTTGTAAGTCTCAAACTGATGAGTTGTATTTTTAAATTCCAAGTACCAAATCAAAAATTCTGATTAAGAATTAATCTGATTAAGAAAATAACAGTCATTTTTTCCATTGCCCCATTACACAGTCACTTTGCTACCAAAATTGCATCTAAGTAGCAGATCAAACATCTACATGGGGAAGAATATATGAAATTGCTAGAGAGTTGGTCATTGCTCTGTAATAATGCATTGTGGTTCTTAAATTTTAAATCAAAATCTCAAAGGAAACATTTTCAATGATGAAAGTTTGGTAAAAGGATGGCCAGGGTTGTAATGAATATGAATTATTTCTTTTAGTAAAAATATTTTCAAAATTTATCTAAGAAATAATGTAGTTCCGGTATTGGTTACAGCAATCTGGAAAACATTCTCGCAGTTTTTCTATTATCTTTGGTAATGAAATTTTCATAGCACTTACAGAAAACTTTAGAAATAATGGAATTTCATTTAAATAAAACAATTTGACCCAGTTTTGTCCCACTGAAAACAGAGAGGTATAATTTCTTGTGGGACTATATCCCACCAGGTTGTGGGAATGTTGTGTCCAGGTACAAAAGGACAAATTTGGCATACTAAATCCCTGAACTTATCAAATCCCGTGGGGAAGGGAAACTCAGCAGGATGAAAGGAAGCTTTGAACTCTCAGGGACCTCGGCCTGCATTCAAACTTTCTCACTAAGGAACATTGTGACTCAGGGGGCTCTTCTGTAGGTTTATAGCCAAAATATCCATTCAAAATAAGTGGCCATGACCAGTTTGTCTTTCTACTGACTGGGTGCACTTCAGAAAGAAGGACTGTTATTCTAGCTTTGCTTTTCTTACCTGTAAGATGGGAATAATTTGTAGCACCTCCACAATGGCTGGAACACTTAATAAGGCAATGTACATAAAAGCATGTGGCACCTGCTGTCAACAGCACAATAATTATTCTTTGTGTGTGTCATTCTTGTGATAGTATAGCGCCCTTTCTTTCTAACTAGTGCTAGAATCAAGGATGTCTTCATGAGACATGCATAACAACCACCCACATGTAAACTCAGGCTGACCTCAACCAGTCTGTCTCCATAAGACCTTCCATCAACTCTCTGAATCCAGAGTTGGGATGTTTTAAAACATATAGTTAATACCATAAGTCGGGGAACTGGTTTTATGGAAAGAAAAAAAAGCATTATAGCTATATTAAGATTATATGGAAACTATCCAGCCATTCTCGACATCATGGTTTAAAACACAGGAGCTGCTCAGTTAAATGGGTGTCTGGATGGTTTCCACCTGGACATAGTCCTAATGATAACAACCAAGTTTTACAAAGGAACTTGATATTTGGAGCTGCCATCCCCTCAACAGTAGTCACAAAACTGAAGTTGAGAACTAACTGGATGTTCACCCTTGAGTTCAGGGAAGCTGACTGAAAATCCTTCTCAGGGTGATTTAATACACCTTATATTTTCCTACCTATGATTGTCCATAAAAGACCAACAAGGTCAAGCATTTTGGAAGGCCACTGAACTGACAGGTAAGTGGCAAGACATTATAATCCACTGGATAAGTCAGTCCAACTGAACAGAGAAAATACAAGTTCTTCAGTTTGGTTTCTGTTTTCTTCCTCATTGCCCGTTAATAAATTCATTACGTAACTACAAGGTAACACAATGACTGGTGATTCCATTCAGAGCCTGAATCCTGTCATTGAAATAAACAGATCTTGAGACAGAATAGACAGACATATTACTGTGTAAACATACAACTCCACAGACCTGAGAACTGCAATTTCACCTTGTTATGCCATGCTTCGCCCTCTTTTTTGGGACAGAGACATCTTTTTGGGGAGGTTACAAACTCCATTTGATTTAGAAGACCTAGGTGGGGGCTGTTTCAAGACCCTAACATGGCTCAGATTCATAGAAGCTTCTGGTCTTTTCTCCTCCAGAAAGTATTCATGATTAAAGTTAAATGTATTTTTATGTTGCTAGATTTAATTACTAAAGAGTATAACTACTTAAATTTGAACACTGACAAATGTTTGTAGGTATATCTGCAAGGGTAGACACATATACTCATTAATTTAATTTCCTTTAAGAGACTATCTGTATACTTTGAAACAAAAATAAATTCTTCTGTGATTTAACCTCGTATCTTCTGGATCCTAGGTCAGTACTTTCCCCGCCAATACCACAACTGACACAAAAGGGGAGATTAAACCTAGGTCTCCAAACTTCCCCCGTTCAGTACTCTTGCCTCATAAGCATTCAGAGTTCCAGCTGAAGTGGGTAGGATGTCACGGCATGAACAGATAGTGATAAAAAGCACTGTATGCCAATGGAGTATACTGAGAAGGAAAATACCCAGTGTTCCAAAAAACCAGCCATATTGTTGGGGTCAGGCTCAGACAGAGCAATATAGTCAAAAAGAAAGAGGGAGACTGCTAGTTCCAAGTTTATACTCAGGCATACTGTGGCCAATGTTTTCAGACCTGGTGCCCATGTGTGTAGTCCTTATAAACAATGCATACTCCATTGGAAGATCTGTGTTTTGTCAACCAGGGAAAACAGGCCAAGATGAGGAAAAGTAATAAAGTGTCCCAGTCATTAAGGGATTCTGCCTTACAAGACTCTAATCTCTCTTGACTGCACTAAGTGTCAGGAGTGTGCTTAGGACACTTTCTGGCTTTGGGTCTTTCCTGCTGCATGGCTGACTTACAGGCTGCTCCTCACCAAGGTGAAGGCATTAGCAGTCTGTCTATACTCAGAATGATCTTAATCACTGGGAGGATTGCTCTGCCAAATGGAAAATCCTACGAGGTAGTTTTAAAAGCACACTGCAGTTAAATATGGGAGAATGATAGTAATGGCTAAGCAGATACTTTGGAAGCTAAAAACAAAAATAACTTTATTACAATTCTGATCTGTCCCATGTTAAACCCATACCCTATCATAAGAAGGGAACTTTTTCCAGATAAAATCTGATGGGCAGTGCTTAGACTTTAGATCAAACAGACAAAAAGAGAGGAGCTCATTCATAAAATGGACTCAGTGTCTTCTAGTTTTACTGATGCTTCCTATAGGGTATTTTAGTTGTATTGACTACACTATATATTACTCTGCTATGAAGTGCTGTTCTCTGGAAATGCAGCCTCTAACTATAAACCACAATTGACGAGTTTATTTCTGTTAGTTACAAACTGCTGAAACATTGCATTCTATGATATATACGGAAAGCAACATATTTCACAGTAGGAGCCTAATAGTCTTGCTTTAGGAGTAAGATAATTTTACACTAGAAAACATATTTTTATATTTTTTCAAGTTTGGAAACGTGTTGATTTTTTAATGCACGCGCACGTGTGTGTGTGTGTGTGTGTGTGTGTGTGTGTGTGTGTGTGTGTGAATCTTATTGACTTTTTAATGGGGATGAAGTAAGGCAGGAGGGAAGGCAGGGAGGATTAGATCTATTGTTTCCTAGAGTAACAAGGGGAAGGGCAATTCAAAATGTGATTAAAGAAAAGCTGAAATGTACAGTATCAAAGATGACTTTGATTTTTGTGTTTTCATATAATTTGGTCCTTAATTCAGAATTATGGTTTTATTATCCCCTTCTTTCGTTTTTTCTTGCTTCTTAAAATTGAGAATTATTGGTTGTTGAAAATGGACTTTGAATTAAAAGGCACAGATCAGTCTAGAAAACCAAATAAATGGACCACTGATGGGGTCAGGGCTTTGGGGCTTTGCTACTGCACTGCACCAAGAACTTAGAAATGCCACTGACTTTCTCAAATCCTCAGTCTATTTGGGAGTCATTCCCAGTTGTTTCATGCAATTATTCATGATCTTCCAAAAGGTGAGCAATTCACTTCAAGTGTACCATTAGGCCACTAATGTCATAAATTATTTCAAATTGCAACTATGTGCCTATTACACAGAAAAGTCGACTTCCATTTTCTATTATTAGGTATGAAAGAAGTTGTGAGAGAAATACTCCCTTGATACTCTCTTGGACAAATGGATATTAGAAAATCTACAATAGTTAATCTGAGGAAATTGGTTTCTCCAAACCCCTCCTTCAGTTAGCATTAATAAAAAATGAAGACAGTGCTGAGTGAATTGCAGGGCCCTGGCTTCAGAACTTCAACCCACCATCATGTAGTATCTTATTCTGGGCTCTTCCTGGATGCCCTTGTTTGTCTTCAATATACAGGCACCTGATGACCTGTAAATAGTGAGGTCATGGGCTGACTAGCCATAGCAATTCACTCAACATTTCATGTGCAATCATGGCTACTTAGATTCTATGTCCCTTGTCCATTCCAGTCAGTGGTGGCTGAATATTTTGTAAAATAATGTCTTTACCTGAAATTATACAGTGTTTGAACAACTAGTTAAAATGTGGGAAACAAACCATCTAGAGATTTCTTTTTTCACTGAAATCACAGTTGTTTTCATATCCCAGGTATCAACCTGGTCTGTGTCTACATACTTAGAGAGCCTAATGGTGATCTCATTAATTTTACTGTTACTTATTATGGGCACTATAATCTGTTTGAATCACTTCAAAATTAATATGTTAAAATCCTCACTCCAAAAGTGATAGAATTAGGAGGTGGGTATTTGGGGAGGGGATCATGACATGAGAGTTGAACCCGCATGAATGGGATTAGTGCCCTTATAAGAGGAGGCCTGAGACAAACCCCTCACCTCTTCCACCATGTGGGATTAGAGTAAGAAAACAGCTTTCTTTGAGGAAATGGTCCCTCACAAGATGCCCTTTATGCTGGTGTATTAATCTCAAACTTTTCAGGCTCCAGAACTGTGGGAAATAAATTTCTGTTGTTTATAAGTCATGTCATTTATGGTATTTTGTTATAGCACTCCAAGCAGACTAAGACGATGACAAATCTGATTCTCCCTACACCCCAACCAAACTACATATTGTTATGAGTCAAGGTTCATAGTTCCAAGGTGCAGAGGAAAGAACAAGATTAGCTCAACACTAAGACCCTGTTTTCTTGACAAATATCCCCCAAAAGGCCTGATTTGGAAATCCAACCACTCACGATTTGAAAGATACTGACTTTGTAGAAGCTCTGGTGGTTGGGTCATTCCACTCTGAAAAGAAAAGATATAAACAATTACTGTTCATGTTTCTACTGTCAAAAGATTATTCTGAATTAATCTCCAAACATGTAATCCCCCTAGTTATCTTCTTGTGATAAGTAACAGATGAAAAAAAAAGGGAACCAATTAGATCTATCATGGAAATGGAAGTCATTATGTTAACTGAAAAAGGTCAGGTACAGACAGACAAACTTTGCATCTTCTTACTTCTTTTTTTCTTTTTCTATTTTTCTTTTTATTTTTTTGAGATGGAGTCTCGCTCTGTTGCCCAGGCTGGAGTACAGTGGCGTGATCTCGGCTCACTGCAACCTCTGCCTCCCGGGTTCAAGTGATTCTCCTGCCTCAGCCTCCCGAGTAGCTGGGACTACAGGTGTGCACCACCATGCCCAGCTAATTTTTGTATTTTTAGTACAGATGGGGTTTCATTATGTTGGCCAGGCTGATCTCAACTCCTGACCTCGTGATCTCCCAGCCTCGGCCTCCCAAAGTGCTGGGATTACAGGCGTGAGCCACTTTGCCCGGCCTCACTTACTTCTGAGAGCTAAAAATTAACAATTAAAATAACTTTTTGTTATGGTTGTTCTTTCATGTTTTAATGATTTTGAATAGGAAAAAGGAAAAAGTGAGGGAGCAGAAGACATGGATGTTTGGACTAAGAAGGATTTTTCAAAACCACTTACTTTGTAAGGTGAATCCTGGGGTCAGATGCTGCGATTCCTATAAGGAAGAACATATATGATACAAACATTAGTTAAATGACACAAGGAGAACAGCAGTGTATTAATCATTGCTGAAGATATAGTTGACTAATGTTTGCAAATAGGAAATTGCTGTTAACAATTCCATTAGTTAGGCTTCTGTCTATAGTTCTATTTGAAGGATAAATACTTGCCAGCCAAACCTGCTGCAACATGATCATAACTGCCATTTAATCAAAATTATAAGTAAGACTGGTATCTATTTGGAACTGTGTGTAACATGGGGACAAATGACCCATATGTGTGAAATTGAAGTGTATAATTTCTCAAGTAGCTGAAAAACGATGTCTCTAAAAGAGTAAAGAGGGTTTGAGTCAAACAATTGTGTTCGTTTTAAAACTGTAAACAAGATCATAATTAATAGATTTGCTCAGTTTTTCCCTTTTATAGAAACAGATCCAACTTTCTATGACACATTGCACAGATGTACCTCATTTTGTATATAAGAAGTGTTCTTAAAACTGCATTGCAAGTCTGTTGAAGTATAGGAAGCAATCTCAAATGTTATTTAAAGGAAGTTAAATTTGATTTGAAAGTCACACTATACACAATTCATTCACTGATTCGAGAAATCCAGATTTGCACATACTGCCTTGCTGGGAGTCTGGCACACC
This sequence comes from Sapajus apella, assembly GCF_009761245.1. Classification (NCBI taxonomy): domain Eukaryota; kingdom Metazoa; phylum Chordata; class Mammalia; order Primates; family Cebidae; genus Sapajus; species Sapajus apella. Next base: position 7,588,570 of record NW_022437033.1, on the reverse strand, counting down.
TGTGTGGATACTGACAAAACTTGAAGGCAGAAGCATTACAGTAATGTTTAGGGCACACATGGCACTGTATGGATGGAAGAAAAACAGTACAAACCACAAGGCAGGTATTCCAAAACTGGAGACAATGAATTCAAGTAAATACAAGAATTAGTTCTATCAATCACTGTTCCAAGTAATCTATTTATTAAGCCTAATGTTGACTTTCTGTAGATGAACTAGGCTCACAGTATTCTTTATGTTTTATAAAAAATAAGGAAGAACTATAACACTTTGCTTTAATCAAAAGTGAAATTCCCAGTTTATTTACTATGGTTCTGTTGCTCAAGAGATTTGTCTTCTGGCAACATCACCACTCCAGAAGACTACCACAAACTCAGTAAGAGGCAGAAAAGGCCTCTTAGAGAAAGAGCTGTCTGTCACAAAGCCCATATAGTTTGCTGCTCAGGGGCTTCTGTGCTCTCCCTGATAGAGAACTGTCTTTTGACAAAGGAATCTAAAATGCTTGACTACTTGATTCCCACTCATTTGCAAATCACAGGCGGCAAGGAAGGAGAAACACTTCTAGAGGCACAGGTGCTGAGAAAATTGACAGGTGAAAACCAATAGCAAAGGAATCCACAAAAAATGATGACATGAGGCACATGGTACCATTACATGTGTTGCTTGTTATTTACAACGTACTTTTCTTTCAAACCAACATTTCGGTAGGAATCAAACGAAACAGGAGTGAATGTATAGACTTCTTGCTTTCACCATTTTAGCCCACTTGCTTCTACATTTATTATGGGGTTGATGGTAGCACAGACAATAGACAGAAAATGCAAATTGTGCCTGATTCTAAATTGTGCACTTACTACAAAAGCCCATTTAAACAACAGTTCTATTGTATATACTTGTAAATGTCAAAATTGCAACTTGCACAAATTATCTCCAAAATTGGAGAACCCAGCTGAAAACACTGCAATTGCTGTCCAAGTGTTGGACCTGAACTGGATGGAGAGCTCCCTTTGCTGGACTCGATGCTAGGGAGGACAGTAAGTCACAGAAGTCTAAAAAGGGTGAGTGGGAATGCAAAAAGGAATAGCATACACCCATACAGGGACAGTGAGCTAACTGTTCATTTAGTTCTGACCTCTTTCATAGGTGAAGGAAGATCATTAATCAAGATTTGGACCAATGTTATTGTCAAAATCATTACCCTAAAACCTAAGTGTTTCTCCTTTGGGTGTTTGTCCTTCTACAAATAAAGTCCAAGCTCCGTCAGGTGGTATCTGAGGAGCTTTCCAAAGACGCGCCTACTTGCCCAGGTTTCCTCTCTTTCCACTCTTCATCACACAAACTTTAATTCTGCCACTTGAGACCTTATATCACCATGCATAACAGCATGATCCCTCATCTCTCATGACCTGGCTAACACTAGTCTTCTGCATGCTGTATTCTTCTCTTCGGCCCTTCTTCACCCATCAGCATCTTAATCATCCTCTAAATGCTGCCACATCAGTGGTGAGCACTTCTTCAACTCCCCAAGGGAGTGTTAGATATTACTCTGAGTCTTATCTTCTCTATAAAGACATTTACTACATTGTTTTGTGATCTATGTGATAACATGTAGAGGACTTTTCTTCACCCCTAACTTTAAGTCCACTGTATATTCTCAGTAAATAATTTCTGAATAAATGGATGGAAGGAAGAAAGGAATAGGGGAAGGAAGACATTATATATATTTTTAAAGCATGTTAGAATAGCCATGTCTAGGCATTTTAAAAACTGCTGACAATGAAGCAAATCTTACTGGGAGAAAGTAAATAAAAATAATATTAAACATTTAACAATAGAACTGTAGAATAAAAAGCTCTGTCAATGTGATGTGGTGTTTTGTAAAGATCCATCTTCTTGTGAGCAAGAACTGGAAAGTGATAAAAATGAAAATCAGTTCACTAAAGAGTACAGGTTTTGTAACTTTAAAATCTTGAATGTTGTTGTTCCATCATCTATTTGATATTTCTTAAGGGATGAGTCCTCCAATTTCTGATTCATCCGTTCTAGGTACAGTGACTTAGACAATACCCTATGGAGTAAGATATGCATGCCAGTATCTGTGTGTATATTATCTTAAAGACTCACTTTCAATAAAAATGATCTTCATATTGCTATTCTGAGGGGTGAGAGAGAGAGTCTAGATTTTATGGCACTGGAAGACCAAGGCCATTTCTGTCACTGAGAATCCAGTTCGAAGACTGGTATAATTAAAATAACACAAAGAAAAATGCAGGAAGGAGGAGAACTGACCTGTCCTGGGATGGAAAATGTGTTCTGCTCAGAGTGTCCAGCAGTATGCATGGCAGTGAGAGGAGTAGGCCAGGAATGGGTCATCTCCTGATGGGGAAAAATAAAGCAACTTTATTTCCGGGCACATAGAAAATCAAGCCCTTTCTTGGCAGTAAACAGAGTAGGTTCTTTATAATTACTAAGTTAATTTACTCTTTTCTTTTTAGAAGGAGTCTTGCTCTTTCACCCAGCCTAGAGTGCAGTGGCGCAAGCTAGGCTCACTGCAATCTCCGCCTCCCTGCAACCTCCACCTCCCAGGTTCAAGCAATTCTCTTGCCTCAGCCTCCCGTGTAGCTGGGATTAGAGGTGCCCACCACCATGCCCAGCTAATTTTTGTATTTTTAGTAGAGAAGGGGTTTTACCATCTTGGCCAGGCCAAGGTGATCCACCTGCCTCGGCCTCCCAAAGTGCTAGGATTACAGATGTGAGCCAGTATGCCCGGCCAATTGACCTAATTTTTAAGGTGATTTTAAAGTCATTTGGACCATCCAGCAGATGCTCTCCCTTGTTGTGAGCTAAAAACTTGTCACCCAGGAACTTCTACCTATAGATTGTACTTTGGAGCTGCACAGAATGCATCTCCTCCTTCTTTTGAATGATGAGCTTTGAGCTGTTGGAAGATTGTAATCTATCTACATGGTCTCTTCGCCAGGCTGAGACATTCTCAGCTTCTTCAATCATTTATTGGGAACCTTCAACTTTTCTTCTAATGCTCAGTTTCTGTACTCTGTCACTATCTTTGGGGCTTCCAGGAGGAATTCCAGATTGCCTGGGGCATTTCTAACTAATGGTGTCCTATTCCAGTTGTGATCTGTCAGCTCAAGGGAGGACAGTACTGTCACTTCCTTCTGCTACTCATCTTCTCTTGATACAGTCCAACCGTTAGTGACATGTGATGCACATATTGTGGGTTTTCCAATGCAAAGATGAAGCAGCTGAGGAGAATTCTTTCTCATTCACAGAGAAGGCTACTATGTGATTTGTAGCTCGGTTTTACACAGCCATACACATAGACAGTGTATTTGTGAATCCAACTCTTAAAATAGGAAAAGCCCCTGAGGCTCCCACTCTCTGTTATCAGCAGCTCTTTCAAATACTCAGTTTGGAAGAGGTGCTGTTCAAATCTTACTTGAGTCTTAGGGCACGTGGCCAACATGCTTTACCCTAAGAACAAAGATAATTAAATTACATGCTCAGAATCCCAGCAACAGAAAGATGATAAGTTTTGTGAAGAAGGCAGGAGTCAGTATGTGTTGGAGTCATCATTTTCATATATAAACATTAGGCATTAAACAAAAGTCATGATAGAAATAAAGGAGGGATTTGGGGAGGGATGAAGGGATCAAAGTTTATGAAAGTCTTTTTAAGTGAGTAAGTTTCATAATACTTGTTTTTTTTTTCCAGTCTTTATAAGTAACATAATTAGTCATTTCAAAGATAATAATAAGAACTCTCAGCTAGCACTAAAACAAGGTATTTTTTTTCCTTCTATAATTACTCAGTTCAAAAAGAGTCTTTGATGTATGAAGAGCTGTAATGCAAAGAGATACTTCACAGATTCATTCACAGTGGCACTGCTGAAGCAGAATTTGTAAGTATTATTCTGACAAAGATGGAATTTTACCTAGCACTATTTAAAAAGGAGGAGGTAAGTACATTAAAAATGCATACACAATTTAGAGGAGATGCTTAACCTACTTAAGAGATAGACTACTTCCAAGTGTTTCTGAGTTGTGCATTTGTATCTAGTTGATAACATTTATGACAAATCCTACTTATATATTCATCAAAACTGGCCCCAAATTAACTCTATGTGACAACAGTTTAAACCTGAATTCTAATTACTATGAGTTTTTAAAATCCTCAATGATGTCTTTTAAAATTTAGATGGTTTTTCCTGATTAAGGCTCGCTCGTCTCCAAAATAGTCAGATCATTCAAAATATATAGCTTGGGATGGGGGATATGTTGGTATAAGGATACAAAGTTTCATTTTGAAGGAGTAAGTTCTGGAGATCCATTGTATAACATGGTGACTATAGTTATTAATAGTAATAATGTACTGTATACTTGAAAATTGTTGAGAGATTTTAAATATTCCCACCATAAAAAAGTATGTGAGGTGATGAATATGTTAATTAACTTCATTTAATCATTCCACAATGTATATACATATCAAAACATCCTGTTTTACCCTGTAAGTATATATTTTTGTCAAAATATATTTATTTCAAAATAAATAAAATATAGTTCATATTTAGTCAGAGTCAAAAAAAGAGCAGTAAGCCTCTGCCTAAAAAAGGAGTGTTGTCTGTTTTCAGAAACTACTGGATATGCCTAAATTGATTAGAGGCTTAGTTTTATCCAGTTTCACCACTGATTTTAGAGGTGTGCCTCTAGGTTTATTAAAAGGTGTTTCAGACACTGGGAAAAATAAAGTTACTTCTCAAAGGTGTAGCTTTTCCCTTAGATTTCCGTATTTACTCTGAGGCAGAATCTGATTATCTTGAATTACGAGTGGAATGCACCGCCCTGTTGGCCAATCTACATGAAACTGCACAAACTTTTGCATTTTCAATTACAACTGATTTCAAACTGTATTTGAAACCGTGAAATTTCATGAAACAGCACACTGAGTCCACGTTACCGCTGATGCATTTGATTACAGTAGCAGGATGTAGTTAAAGGAATATAATTTCCTGAAAGAATATCTTCTGCAAAAGACTTTGAAGCAAGCTCTTTCACTTCTCAAAATGAGTCAGACTTGTAAAGTGTGGCACGTTCACAGCAGATATTCCATTGTTATCCTTTTCATTAACACTTGAAGGATATTAATACATTTTATGTTCTTGCTATTCCTAAGATAAGGACACCTATGCATTCTTTCCCAGCTTTAGTAATCCTTCACCCAGTAATCAGGTAGGGATGAGCCCCTGCTCCCAAAATGTTGCCACAGCTTTTACCAATAGGATCCAATGATGACTACCTGCACACAATACCAGGAATCACTTCTCTTTTAACAAAAATAAGTTAGACACACACACACACAGACACACACAGTCACACACACACACACACACACACACACACACACACACACACACACACACTTGAGATTAGTCCGAACTTCCACAAAGAAGCACTACTTCATGTTTGGGATCCTTTGATCCTTTGAGAGAGAGAGAGAGAGAGAGAGAGAGAGAGAGAGAGAGAGAGAGAGAGAAGGAATTCATATTTCCAATGGGCAACTGAGGAAATGGGGGTTCCACAAGTTGAGGTTACTTACACACAGCCTTACATTTAGTAGTAAGTAAATGTTGGCTACTGGTACAAGAGTGCACACTCTTCCACTATAAGAAATATGTCTCCCACTTTGTAAGACTGACTAACATGGATAATGAAGAAAAGACTAAGGAATACCGTTTAATCTTTTAGTATTTGGCAAAGAATAGGTTTCATAAGTGATAGAGCATTCTACATAATTTCTAGTAATAGGAAGACACTTATATTAATGTGATATGAAGACCCCAAAGTCAAACCCCACAAAATCACAAAAGGTTCAATTTCCACCATATTATCTATACCATAGCTCACGGCTAGGACTCGAAACAAATCCAGAACCACTTGCAGGTACCCTCGCTTTGCTCAATTTAGACACAAAAGCTCGGTATGCGACAGGCCGAAGGGCAGAAGACAGTCTGTGTTCCAGGGTTTGCTAATCTGAAATGGATTCTGTACTCACCTACCATACAGCTACCTGAATTGCTGTTCTCTCAAGTAACTCGTATGTTGTCACAAGCCTTACCTTATTCACCTTTGCATCTCTCCTGCTTAGTGTGTAGTAAGTAATTAGTTGGTCTTTTTGTACCAAAAACTAAACAGGCAGGGATTAGCCTCACACCCTTTTCACAGATAAGGAATCGAAGCACAAAGAGGTAAAGTGACTTGTCCAAGGTCACACAGCAAATGGCAGATCTGTTTGGTGGATTCTTTGCATTTGTTCTAGTAATTTTTAATGTTATGCCATTATAAGCCAGTCACTGGGACATAGAAATGATAAAGTCAAGTACCTCTCTTTGAAGAGCTCACTGCCTGACAAGCAAATCACCTTGAGAGGGGAATGAGCAAAGATGCAGAGAACAAGGTGGTGGGGAAAGCCACCAGAAGTGAGAGAACCAGTGTGTGTGGGTGAGTGTGTGTGTATTCCTTTTAGGGGCTATCATTATACCTGGCATATAGCAGCTGTTCAAATAATGTGTTTGGGTTAAGCATAAATATTAAGGTACTTACCATAAAGAGCTCAAACTGAAGAGGTGATTAGGGCAATTTTTCAAATGGCCACCTTAATGAAGGCAAATGATGATGATAGTTCACATATTTCATTGATGTTGTTATAGTCAGAAAGAGTCCCCAAAGTAACCTGGACTAAGTATTAAGATAGGGAGGGCTTAATTCAAGTCTAGCTCTGCAAAAAGCTACCTAGGCGGCTCTGGTCAAGTTACTTCTCTGCTCTGGGCCTCAGCTTTCCTGCTTATAACATATGGCCTTTGACTTGGATGGCCTTTAGTGCTTCCAGTTAGGAATACTGTTAATCTCTGATTCTACATGTTCTGTCTACTGCAGGGGCTTGACATAAGGAAAAGCAAACTGATAAGTCTGCAAGGGCTCTGGAAACCATATAGTGTTATACACATTCAAAGCTCATTGCTACCAGCCCAACAGGTATGGCTATGCATTCCCAGTATGAGCCTGCATGCCTTGGCTCAGCAACCAGGCAGCTTGGGATCTACGCAAGGCTCAAGATGGGGCTTGTATACACCTTTCTCCCTTCCCTCTACTGAAATACCAATAATGTAATAAATACAGTTTTGAAAGTATTCACAAATTCTTGTGATTAAGAATAGATGGGAATAGCTGAGTGGCTCAAATAAAAATATGGTTGAATAGAAGAATACATCTGCAAAATCAGTTCAAGTTTATTAATATTTTCACAGGGAATCAGAAGTACATAACTGACAAGTCATGGTAACTGAGTCATGGTAACTAACCTTGGTCTCTGATTTCCATTGGAGGGGCCCTCCCTTCCTTGCTTCCTTCATCCCTCTCTCCTTTCTTCCTTCATTTTTTTCTTTTCTTTTTTAGTTTTGCTCTCCAGATAGTGTACTCCCAAGAGGCATCCTACCGAGTAGCTTTACAAGCCATCACAGACTAAGGATGAAGAAACATCAGCATCTTTCCTTCTCCAAAACTAAAGTAAACCTGAAAACGTTTAATCCACATGTCCCATGTATGTGAATGAGGCCTTCTTATTAGACTGTTGAATCTGTTTCTTTATGTAAAGGCCCTCATGCATTTACAAAAACAGATATGTGTGTGTTGGGGAGGTGGTGTTAATGACTCACCAGAAAACCTAATTTGTTTGAATGAATGAGTTAGGACCTTTGTATCCATGGTTCCTGACAGTTCTGTGAGGAACCAGAAATGGAGGAATGAAGCAGCTGAACACCAGGTTGTGAGGGAATAATGCAACAGGGCCCTTAGGATGCAGAGAAAGGGCTGCCCTGGGGCTAGAGTTCAGGAGGGCAGCAATCAAATCCTTCCTGGGCCCTCAATCTGCTATCAACTGCTAACCAGCCTGTAGGACATTCTGCTTCTCCCTGATAGGACAGCAAAGCCAGGCAGGGGCATTAGCACCCTTATCTGTAACAGCAGTGGGGCTGTTAATAGGAAATGGACAACAATAGCAGGAGTAGGGTTATGATGGGCCCATGGAGGGAGCTACACGTTTGTAAAAGGATTCACAGGCTGGATGTGATCTGCACAGGCTGCTGCTCCCCGTGTGGTGTACCAGAGTGCAGCCACACTGCTGTGCAGCCTCTACAGACACAGGAATTTGCCTGCTTCTCTACTAATCCCTCTCAGGCAGGCTTCTGAAGGACAGGGGCCCTTTGCCCAGGGTCAGGGAGCTTGGCTGTTCCAAATGAAATTCCCCTTGGAAGGAAGTAGGGCATACGGGAAGTGCTACTGATCTTTTTCCTCTCTGGGCCCTCTCAGAGCGCTCTCCTAGATGTCCCATCTCAGTGGGGGTATGGGAATACTGAAGTATCTCTAAGGGACAGCTACCAGAATGATAACAGATTGGAACGCTCATCTCATGTATACATACACATTAAAGAAACAGGGAAAGTTTAGTCCACAGAAAAGGGAGAGTGAGGAGTGTCTTTAAATCCATGAAAGGCTTTCATGTGAAAGAGGTTTGAGACTGCTTTGTGGACCAAGAGGTTAAGACTGGCTGTATAAGTAAAGTTGTCAGGGGACCAATTTTAGCTCAAACTAAGAATTTCCAATCATGTGAACTTTCCAACCATGGAGCCTACTGCCTTAGAAAGCAGTGAGCAGTTAATCTCTGAAGGTGAAATGGCCTCTGCCTAGAACAGTGAAAAGGGATTCCTAAAAGGTGGTGGAGTGGGGGTTGTGAACCAACTGCCTTACCTAATCAGATAATTACACACTTTACCGCTGTAAAGTCAAATACATATGAGAAAATGCAAAACTAAATCTGGAGCAGTTGTTTTGCATGACATATAAACATGGCTGACTAAATTGGCTAAAGAAATTTATCATTCTCCCAGGAATAGGGGTGGGGGGAACACGCTGAGGGGAGCCTATTGTTTCACAGTGAGACAGCTAACAGCCCAATTTGTCTGATTGTTTTCGCAGCTCTTAGAAAGTCTAACAACAGTGGAACCATAGACTTTCCTGGGCTTGATCACTAACCATTCCTGCCAAGCTTCTCTAGTGGTCAAAACTCTGTTCCATTCAATTGAATGAATATTCTTCTGTTTGGAATGCTGTCAAGACTGTCTCCTGAGATTGCTCCTCTGATTTCCATGCAAGTGCTCATAGAGAGGAAGTGTAAAATCAACTGTTATGTTAAACATAACTTCTCAATCATGGCACAACAATGGGTCAACACAACATGCAATTCTATTAAAAGTTTCTAACGCTAACTTATTATTTCAATGGTGTGGTATAAAAACCCTGGCAGTGTTTCTTCAAATAAATAATTAAATTCTTTATTCAAACTGTTTAGTGCTGGCAGTTGTTTAAGGGAATCTGGAAATTTTCTCCTTCGGACCCAGGACTGTACATGCAAAAAGTTCAGCTCACATTGGCTGCCTTCATCCTGGCAGCCCCGAAACCAAGTTTCCATTGAAAAAGAGCCCTAATTATAATGTACAATTGGGAAGTATAGTGATCAGTATTCTGAATCTCCACTGTGTACTCAATCAGGCAATCAATCAAGCCGTCTTCTTGCCATTGTCAGATGCAATCAATTCCATTTCACACACTAAATATAACAGGAACATATATGACCATGTGCAGGGCCTATTCTTGCACTTTTTTTTGGCCAAGTTACTCCTTGGGCATTCTACATTCAGACACTGCAAAGAAAGGTCTCCAAAGGTAACTACAGGGGAACAGAACACTATAGTGATATACTGGACAGAATTCGACCAGACTTTTAGTTAGGCAAAAGGTTTCGGCAGCAGCAACCTGAGGCCACAGCCCATCTAACTAAAGAGATTTGACTCCCTAAACACATGATTGCCTCCTAAATTTTAATCTTTATTATGGCCTTCATCTCTGTGTAAATTAGGTTGAACCAGTCAGAATAAAAGACTGGACACCTCACTAGGAAATATTATCAGATTGAACAACACTGAATTGTTTGCCTTGTTTGATACAGGCAAAATTAACACAAGTTCAAATGTTAGAAATGTAAGAAGTGGCCACTGAGAAACTGTTTTGCAAAGAGCAGTAGTAAAAAGGGAATCAAGATAGAGGGCTTTTGCTAAGTGGTCCAGTTCAGGTATCTCAGGGTTCTGAAGTTTCTTGAGGGCCAGTTCTGAACATTTCTAACCCTTGAAATGGTTTCTTACACTCTTTTTAAAAAAAAAAAAAAATCCCACTTGAGAGCTTTATTATCATAACTTAAAACAATAATTATGTATATTTTTCTTTTTTATACTTTAAGTTCTGGGGTACATGTGCAGATCATGCAGGATTGTTACATAGGTATACACATGATGAAGCTGTTTCTTACATTCTTAAAAAGATGCTCCTTTCAAAAGTTATTTTTAACTGCCACTACTGACCTTCTAGCTCTTCTGTTTCAAATTATTTTCCCATCAACTACATCCAACAACCATCACTTAAAATATACTGATTTGAGATAATTCGCTAGGCTTTCATAATAGTACAGCCATAATTTTTTATTCTTTCTTAGTCACTTCACAAGATGGAATGGCATGCTATATCCTCACAGCATGAGATGTTTCTCAATGGTTACCTTCCAGTTTGCTCTTTAGCACCAGCTCAGGCAAGCCGATGTTATAAAACTCACACACCTTCATTGGCTTCTCCTCCAGCACCATATCTAATAATCTATATTTAATTTCATTCATTCAGAAAACATTTATTGAGTGTCTACTCCCTGCAAGGCATCTAACAGCCAGAAGGCTAGACTAGGTCTAGGTACAGGGTCTGGTGGTACTCCAGGTAGCTAGAGTATTCATAATTGGAATGACAGTAAAGTAATAACAATTACCAGTTACCATTCAAAGTAGAATTAAAATAACCCTATCAGAGTTGATTTTTTTCTATTTTTTTTTTTTAGAGAATAATGTACAATTTGTTATCATGCTTCAGAAATTACCAAAAAGATTTGTTGATTTCACATTGTTGGAGAAATACGTTGTCGATGCATCAACATAGCAGTCCTTTAGAAAGCCAGCTTATGATATAAGTGAAAGGTACCAGAGAATGACAACTCTAGGCAAAGGCGGACAGAAGGATACATTTCACGCAATCCTCAGTTTAAGCCTTTTCAAAGAATTACACAAGGCGTGAGTATTCCATTTCTGAGGGCTGCTATAGCTTTTCAAACATGATAGCTTTCTTGTAGTTTACACTTATCACATTAAGATAAATGGTAACGAGGAGTTCATGACAACTGCTTTTAGAAGGGACAACGGCTCAATTGCTGGGGAATAAAGAAGCAATATCTATTAAAGAAACCTCTGGTGAACAACTTGTCTATAAGCTTTGCTCTCTCATTATTCCTGAGCTCAGTAAAAATAAGGTACCAGGCCACTAACACACCTGAAACTCCATCCGATATGATTTGCATGGAATTGTCTTTCCTCTGAAACAGCTATTTCAATCTTAGAATCACAGTGCCGGGGGATGAAAGAGAAATGGTTTGTCCCATTCACATGAAATTAACTAACAAATCTATCACAAGATGTCAGTCTAACTACTGAACACAGGCCCTCTCTACCGTCCCCCACACCAGACACCCCTCAATAAAAATCAAAATAAACCAACAGAGGTATCAAATTCTTTGTAGCAGACTAAATTTAACAACATCAAAATCACTACTAAGTCACAGTGAAATTGATTCAGAAAGCCCCCTCCAAGTATTCCAAGCCCCTAATAGTTTGAGTATTTCTGAATGCCTGGACAGTCACTCCTCTCCCCAGATTCGTTTTTCTCTGCAATTCCTCCAAATAATGGAAAACAAATAGCATCTGTATTCCATATTAACAATGGCAAAAATGCAGCACAAGTGAGAAGCATATCTTTTTCTAAAAGGATATTTGATGAAGAAGGAGAATATTCTAAACTCAATAGGAACACTGGGGACCAGTGGTATGTACAAAAATGTGGCCCCACAGGCATGCTATAAAGCTTCAATCCTGTGTGAAACCCAGGAAAGCAGATCCCTCTGTGTCCTGGTGTAAATAGCCACTTGTCAGTATAAGGCACAAGTAGCTATTGATTCATATGTGGAAGATATTGTAGACTAAGTATTTGTTAAACATCAATCCAATCTAATTGTTGGATTTTACCACATAGTCTTATTTTTTTTTAAATTAAAAGGCAACAATCACACAGGGAGACTATTATAAAAGTATATTTTATTAATAGTTTCCCATTGACATCTTTTAGGGCATCCACATTTGTACTTCAAAACATTTACAAACCATAAGGAAAGGGTGCATTCCAACTACCCCCACCCTTCCTTGCAAGCTTCCCTAATATCCCTCTGAGAATCCACTGCCCATAAATGTTTCTAAAATCTCTTTAAACCTCTATCTTTTTTGGCCTAAAACATCCCTTGGGGTAACCAGATCAATGCTTTTACTCCTGGCTATACATTTAGCAAAGCACCAAATAGAAGATTCAAAGGGAACAATGTCAAATCTTTACCTAGGAAGGTTCTGGTGTGCAAGTGAAACATGGGTCTTGAAGTAAATAAGCAGCTCAAGGAGAACTCTACCCCATCCTCAACACATACATAAACCTGGATCTCAGACCTGGGATTCCAACCGTTACTTGTAATCAATTTGTAACTCTTGTCCGAAAGCCAGTTGCCAACCAGTGGTTTCATACTTGGCTCTACTCACATCTTTCTTCCCAATGCCACAGCCTGTTACCCTCCTACTCCCACCCCCACCACTGCCTCCTGCTCATATAGTCTCTCCTTCAACTGTATTAAAGAAGGAAAGAAATGTGAAAAATGATTAAAAAAAAAAAAAACAACCCTGATCACAGATTTGCAAGCCACCCACAGAGGCTGTTATACAGCTGACAAAAACCAACCTGGCAGGGTCCTGGCTAATTAAACAAATTTGACAAATTGAAAAGCTGCAATGTGCCACATGAACTATGGAGTGGTTAGAAATGAAAAAAAATCCACTCTATTAAAGACATGAAAGGAGCTTACATACTTAATATTAAAGAAAATCACAGGGGTCATCTAAACTCCTTGGCCAAATCAGAAAAAGAGTCTGTGAAGGGTTGAAATATGAAATTCAAAGTTATACTTTGAAAATATTTGGAATTTCTGAACAAGAAGAAGAGTCACAATAACAATCTGATGGGAGCTTGTATGTATTTAGGGGTTAGAATTCACTGTTTCATTTATGTAACCATATTTAATCCATTGAAGAATACAGAAAAGTAGTTTTTATTGTTCTCATTTCATAGGTCAGATAAGTGAGTTTTGGAGACAGTATCATGCAGCTCAAGGACCTCCACCCAGGTGTCTGGCTTTGAGCTCCAGGCTTTGGGCACCACCATGCTCTATAGGACGGGTTTTCTAAAAGGGAACACTCCAATCGTGTAGCAGGAACAAGGCTCCTTCACCTTTCTGGATGCCCATTATATTTTGGTGGTTATAAGAACTACTTTATCATCATTTTGTGTGTGTGTGTGTGTGTGTGTGTGTGTGTGTGTGTGGTTTTAGAGATGAGGTCTCACTCTGTCACCTCAGAGTGAGTGGTGTGCAGTGGTGTGATCATGGCTCACTCACTGCAGCCTCCAACTCCTGAGCTCGAGTGATCCTCCTACCTTAGCCTCCCCAAGTAGCTGGGGCTACAGGTGCGCACCACCACACCCAGCTAATTAATTTACTTTTATAGACAATGTGGGTCTCCTTTTGTTACCCCAAGCTGGTCTTGAACTCCTGGTCTCAAACAGTCTTTTCACCTCAGCCTCCCGAAGTGTTGGGATTACATGTCACATAACCAAACTTATCATTGTTTTGAAACCACTGCTCTTACTCATGCCACACACAACCCAATGGCAAGTGTGAGGATCATATGACCCATATGGCAAGTCAGGGAAAATAGCCTGTCCCTAAGGAGAGGCACAAATTCATTAAATTTGCCTTGTCACCAGAATACATTCCAATTAATGGCTTTTTATTCCCCAGCTTTATGGAGGTATAACTGACAAAAGAAATATTATTAATATATATTTATGGTATAAAACGTGAGGTTTCAATGTATGTATACATTGTAAAATGATTGCCACAATCAAACTAATTAATATATCCATCACCTCACATAGCTACCTTTATTTATTGTTTAAATGTTGTGAGAACATTTAAACATCTACTTAAAACATAAAACATCTACTCTTTTAGTAAATTTTGAGTATGTAATACAGTACATCTTCAGAACTTATTTACCCTGCATAACTGAAAGTTTGTACAATGAATGGCTTTTCTCAGGACTCAGTCCATTTTAAAGTTAATAATCCAGATCTCAGGCCCCTGTGCTACAACAAAGTGTAGGTAAGCAACTTCCCTTTATGAGGAGGTGGGACAATTAAAGTCACTGGAGCTGTCCAAGTGCTGCTGTGGTCCTTCCTTTAATGATGCACCTTAGACAGATGTCTAAAGAGATGGAAAAGCTGAAGAGTGCAGGAAAGAGTGAGAGAGGGAGAGAGAGAGAGAGAGAGAGAGAGAGAGAGAGAGAGAGAGAGAGAGGAAGCAAATATGAATTAAGTCCTGGATTTTTATAGTACAATTTCTCTCCTAAAAGGGCCATTCAAGGGTCTGATGTACCCTCTTATTTCCAGAGCCTAGGGATGAAAGCATTATTAATCTTATTGAACATAGGGAAAGACACTTTGCCTGAGGCCTGAATTAGAAATATATGGGTCCATGCATTGCCCAACAAACCAGGTATATGCCTGAAATGTCTCTAGTTTTCTCTATTTCGTGGGAATACTTGCTTTATCTCTTTCTACCTACTTAGCCTTATTTTTTGTTCTGTCTTATATAGTAGGGGCACTGCTCAGAACTAGAGTAAAATTTGATCAATGTATTGTATATAAGCCTCAGGAGGAAATAAATTGGTCAGATATACTTTAAACACAGTCTAGAATATACAGTCTAGAAGGTAAAACAAGATTTGGTTTTATTTGCTGATAAAACTCAGAATAAAAACCTAGAGCAAATCTGAAGAGATAATCCGGGGTAGTTCTGTTCACTGTATCTTTCTACAGTGATGGGAATGTTGAGTTTTGTGTCATACAGTATGGCAAACACTGGCCATATGTTGCTAATGAGAACTTGAAATGGATGAGGAACTGAACCTTTGTTAAAATTTAATTAATTTAAATTCAAATAACCAGCCACATGTTATTGGTGTTTCTGTACTGGAGAGTGCAAAAAATTCAACACTTTACAGATGGAGAACCTGAAGCACACCATGACTGAGAGGCTAGCCAAGGGTCACAGAATAAGGTAGTGGTAGGATCAGAACTAGCTCTGAGGTCTCTTCCCGGTCCAGTGTCACTGGCACATTGCTTTTTTCTTAATTCCAGCTCTTTCAAAGGCTGATGCTGCATGGTCTCCACTCTAATAGACCAGGGTCTGACAACATCAGGGTGGATTCTCCAGGTGTCAAACCTGCCATTCACTTTTGCATCAACAGCACTAGGGGTGTGAGAATGGGCTGGGGCTCCTGGATTAAAGAGCAGTGAGGAGGCTGCAAAGTTGGAGGATGGACTACCTTTTTAAGTGTCCTCTAAACCCAACAGGTCCTGAGAAGTAGTAAGGGAGTTGAATAGAAAATAATCAGAGGCCCAGACAGCCAGGATGCTGTTTTTACACCTTAGTTTTAGATTGGCCTTATTTATTTTATGATTCTGCAATTTCCAATTAACCGTTGCCAGGAAAAGAGCAGGATGAGTCTGTTTGTGTTAGTGTGTTCATTCCAATAATGAAGGGCTTTGGGGAATGGAGGAAGGGAATGTTTAATAGAAGTAACATACAGGTTATCCACCAAAAACCAAACAAACAAAAACCTAGAGGAATCACTCTAGAGAAGAAAACGCATCTTGTGGAAGCTGTTTTCTTGTGATCACAATGATAAATAAGCACAGTGAATGTTGCCAAAACGTTATTTGAGAGATTTGAAAATCTCTCCCATTGTAGTAGCGTATGAGGCCCTGTCTTTATTCAGTACCTTGTTTAAAGTGATAATGCCAACATTATTGTATTTTCAGGAACAATATAAAAAATGAGCTATAATAATGGTATGGAATAATAATTGGCAATCGAAGATGTGATGACTGTCTGGCTACGACATCTGTTAACCCAGTGATCGTTAGGATTGATTCAACTGATCTGGCTTGCTAGATGGGTGTCATTTTCCGCTCTTATCACTGCTTCTCCTTAGAGGAGAACCCTTCTTAGGTTAAAGGTATAGGAGCAGCTGTGCTTCCCTGCTACAACATCCAAACAAGCTCTCAAGGTCCATTTGCAGGAGAACATAGGGTAGTCAAGTTTCCAAGAATCCAGACATATCTAAATGATTAGAGCTGCATGTGTGTTTGTCCTTCTTAAAAAGAAATTGGCAATGGAGAAAGCACAAAAATGGTGCTAAATATGTCATTTGGAGAAATAAGAACTGGAGTCATTAAAATGCCTAATATTTGTATAATTATTCTATCCAGTAAGCATTATTATCTGCTTTTTATCTTACACTATTTTCAGGGAAAATCAAATCGTTATTGTACCTTGGCTGGAAATAACACTATGAAGTCATTTCTCTAACCATTCCTCTACAAATGTAACTCATTCAATAAACACATTGCATCTACTCTATGCACTTTTTATGCTCCTACATTTGGCACGTTTGTATACATGTATGTGGGCGGCACCTGGAATTTGCCAAAGAGACAGACTAAAGATTTCTACACAGACTATGCCCTAATGGACCTCACATTCTGCCATAAGAGGCAACCCCCCAACATACACACATACAAAGGCAAGTGTAGGTATATAAAAATTGCTATCGGGACCTAGAAGATAGATCAAGAAATTAATTCATTAATATCTGTGATCTCTGTGCTGGATCTTACATGGTGTAAACAGGAGGTCACCAGACAAAGACAGGAGTTGATGAGATCCCAGGCAGAGGGAGGGGGCAGCACACAGAGGAGGAGATGGCACATTTGATAAAAGGGGAGAAGTCTGCAATGGGTGTGGAAAAGGGCACACAGTTGGGGGAATTGGCAAGACATGAGATAGGTATGAGTGGTGACACATAGGAAGGACTTTGACTGCCAAGATCAGGGTTCGGGAGTTTATCCTGTAGGTACTGGGGGAGCACAGTGCCTCTGTTTGAAGACTTTCAGTGACAAAGACCTCACCTCCATCTATCCTTGGGCAGATTTGCCAATCAGAACAAGGGAGAAAGGAAGACTTTAATTAAGTGCTCCAGGCACTGTTCTAGAGGTTTCATATGCATGATCTCATTTAATTGTCCCAAAATTCTGAGAATTAGGCCATATTATCACACTTTTGTAAATGAGATACAAAATGGTTAATTTACACAAAAACATTCAGCAATTGAGAAAATCCAAGCTCTACTGCCATAAACATGATGCCCCCATAAAACATTCTTGCTTTTATTGATCTAACACTTATACGTCTATAACTGCCCCTCAGAAGTTGGATTCCGCCATTTGAGGCCTTCTATCCCAAATGCAGCCACTGAGCCTCTTGCTTCCCACAAAGCTGTCTCTCAGGCAGCCACAGTCTGCCCCCTCTTCTAGTTCAACTTTCTGCTGTTTAATCTAGTCTATCTCTTTACTCATGCTAGTTTGGAAGCTACCCACTGTCCTGGTTACTTTGCTAAATGAATTTTAGTTCAGCAATATACCTCTTAAATTGTTTTCTCATTTTTATTTTAGGTTCAGGAGGTAAATGTGCAGGTCCATTACATGAGTAAATTGCTTCTTAAATATTTTTATGAAAGTAATATAAATTATGCAAATTGAGAAAATATAAAAAAGGAAGAAACTCAGTCATAATTCTAACTTTAACAAAATAAGAACTTTCATTTCAGAATATTTTCCTTCAGTTTCTTTTTAGTCATATTTTTATAGAGATATAATAATTAAGTACATAAAATGTCATATTCTGGTTATTTTACTTAACATTATCTCGTAATTTTTCCTCATGTTGCTATATCATCAGCAAAGCCATCTTTTTAATGGCTGATTATGATTCTGAATGTATAAATCTGAGTTTGCTTAACTCTTCTCCTATTGTTAGATATATAGTAACATTTTTTTTTGCTATTACAAAGAATCAGGTAATGAAAAGCTTTGGTCACATAGTTTTTCTAGCAGTTTGGATTTTTCTCATATCATTAATTCTCTAAAGTGGAATTATACATTACCAGTGTCCCTCTAAAAATGGAGTGGCTAACCAAAATAAACGGAGAGGTACATTGAACACCTTCATGAGTTGAAAGATGCAACACAGCAAGGTGTTAATTCCCTCAACATTTACTTAGTGTAATGCAATACTAACCAACATTCAAGCAGAATTCTTTGTAAATATAAATGACATGTCTAAAATTCATATGGAAAGGAAAAGGAACTATAGTAGCTAAACCATTTTAGGAGAGAACAAAGTTAGAAGATTCATATTATGCTATTTTCAGACTTACAATATCTATAGATATTAAGACATTATGGTATTGATGAAAAGTCAGGAACAAAGACAAGTAGAAGAGACTGGAGAGTGCAGAAATAGACCCACACAAATATGGTCAATTGGCTTTTTGCAGAAATGCAAAAGCAATTCAATGGAGAAAGATCAAACACAATCTTTTCAATAAATGGTGCTGGAACACAATGAATGTAAATCTCAATCTATACCTCATATTACATATCAAAATTAATCCAAAATGAAGACTTAAATAAAACTCTTAGAATAAAATATGGGAGATAATTTTTTTGACCTTGAATTAAACCAAAAGCTCTTAGACTTGACAACAAAATAATAATCCATAACATTCAACAAAGATAAATTGGATTTCATCAAAATTAAGAAATTTTGTTCTTAGAAGGATACCACCAAGAGAATGAAAAGACAAGCCACAGCCTGAGAGAAAATATTTGCAAATCACGTTTGACAAATGACTTATATCCAGAAATAAACACACTCAAGATTCATTTATAAGGTAACAGACAACCTGATTTAATAAACGAGTAAATCATCTGAACAGACACTTCTTCAAAAAAGATACACAAATGGGAAATAAGCACATGAAAAGAGGCTCAACATCTCTAGTCATTTAGGAAATGCAATTTAAAATCACAACATATACCAGTATACATATATTACAAAAGCTTAAATAAAAATAGTAGTAAGAACAAATATTGACAAGGATGCTCAGTAAGTGGGTCTTTCATACTTGGCTGGTGTAAATGCAAAATGGTACAGCCACTCTAAAAGCAATTTAGTATGGTTTTTATAAATTTAAACATACTCTAAGCATATGACTCAGCAATCCCACTCCTAGGTATATTCAAAAAATAAATGAAAACATGTGTTCATGCACAAATCTTTACACAATTATTAATACCCACATTATTCACAATCACCAAAAAGTGCCTGGTTTGAAATTCTGGCTCTGCCACTGCTTAGCTGTTGAATTTAGAAAGTCACTTAAGTTCAGAGTACTTCTACGTCGTTATCTAACAAGGGGATGATAATAGTACTTGCTTCTTGGCATTGATATGGTGATTATATGAGTTACTGTATGTGAAATTCTTATAACAGTGCCAGGTACAAAAATTTGCTAGGTAAGTGGTACTACTATTAGTGTGTACTTTGGATTCAGGCCAACATGAGTTCCAATTCTGTATCAACTGCTTCATAACTATATTAATATACGATTAGGGGCAACTTTCAACCTCTCTAAGGCCTCCAGGCTGTCATCAACCCATTAGCCAGTGGTCTCTGGGTAATGAAATAAGCATTGCTGGAGGACATTATACAATTTACGGATTGGAACCTGTATAAATATAATATCTTCAATATCACCTGGAGCCTTGTTGCCTCATAATCTTACTACATTCCCTTAGACAGAGTTATCTCTCTCTCTTTCAATTACTCTTTCATTCTCCAATCTCCTCTAACCTCTGAACTTTCCCCTGACTGCTTCTTATCCCTGCCATCTAATTCTGAGACTTGACCTGAAAATTAAAAATAAATTAAAATCTCCCATATATACTTCTAATCTTTTATGTTTTTGTTTTTAATCTTTAATACATCTAGAAATAATGTTTTTGTATGACGTGAGGTAAGGATCCAAGTTTAAATTAGGGAGAACATAAACGTCTGTGACATTGTCTTCCAATTCAGGAATTGTATGCTTTTTTATTTAAGTATTCTTTGGCATCTCTCATAGTGACTTAGTTTTTTTATATAGCTCTCTGACACATTTCTTGTTAAATCAATTCATAAGCTATAAATGGATTTTTTGCCCATTATATCTTACAGTTGGTTGCTTTATATATAAAGACTATTTTCATACATTTGTCTTGCACACAGTAATACTGCTGAATTTGTGTATTATTCACAATAGTGTTTTTAGTTAATTTGCTTCCAGTTTCCAAGCAAACAATATATGTATAATATACAAATAATAACCATTTTAAGCATTATTTCTCACTTTAATCCCTCTTATTTTTTCCATGTTTAATTGTCTTGGCTAACATCCAGAAAAAACATAAAATGATAGTGGTATAAAGAACATCTAGTCTTTTTCTTAACTATAATGAGAATATTTTGAGAGTTTCTCCATGAAATGTGGTACTAGCTTTTGGGTTAATGTGGATATATTTTATCACAATAAAGATATTTTGATTTGTTTCTATTTTATCAAGACTGCGTGGTCAGTTTTGTCAAGTGTCTTTTACCATCTATATGAAGATGACTGTGTAATTTTTTTTATTTCTTTTGTAAAAGGCATTATACAAATGGATTTCTTAATACTGAACTAGTTTTATACTCCTGGAATAAAATTCACTTGGTGACGCTGTATGTCCTTTAAAACGCTGTCTGATTCTGTTTGTTAGTATTTCATTAAGGAGCTTTGCAACACTATTCATAAATGATATCATTATATAATTTTCTTTTTTGTGTTCTATTTTTGTCAGTTTTTAGTATCAATATAAAAGCTTGGTTGGCTTTTCTAAAAAGTACTTTGCAAATTTTTATTTTTGTTCTATGTTGTATAAAAGTTATATTGTGATATTTTTTGATAGTTTAGTTGAATTTCCTCATGAAATCCCATCTGGGAGTGATGCTTTTGTTAAGGGGTGGGGAGAGCATTCATTTCATTGATGCCTAGAAGTCTGTTTAGATTTTCTGTCTTTTCTGGAATTAGTCTCTGTCAATTACATTTCACTAGAAAAACCATCCATTTCATCCACCTGTTTATATTTATTTGTACAGAGCTGAGAAAATTGTTACTTGTGATTCTCTTAGTTTTCTCTGTATCTGAGGTCGTTTCTGTTTATTAGTTCTTGTTTTATGTATTAGTGTTTTCCCTTTTTTTCTTGATGAGGTTAGGTAACCAAGTATCTATTTTATCATGTTTTTGGTTTATTTGGGAAAATGACCTTGAATTTATTAATTATAATGATGTTCTGTTCATAATACATTAATTCACACCTCTTTATTTATCTACTTTTTAAATACCATCTTTAATTTCCTGTATTCCTGATTTTGTTCTTGTCTTTTTAGATAAAATTGCTTCATGGTTTTAACAATTTCATGCCACTATGTTGGTCACAGCTTTTTTTCCATAACAATACTGTTTTTCTGGTACACTTTTCTCACATGCTTTTTTGTGTATATATTTTTGCATAGATCTTGTGATGATTCTTTTTTTTAATTGCTTTTTTTTTTCCTGTCAAGAATTCTTCCAGGACCAGTCAGGGCTGTTGGCTGAATTCCAGACTAGCAGGAATTCTCTTCAGAATACAATGCTGTGTGTCCAAATGCTTTCAGCCAATACTTCTCTGATATCAACAGACATCAGCTCTACAGGCTACTTGCACAGCAGCATCTCACTCATCCACCCTGCATCACTAACAAAGTGACTTCCACAAATATGAATTATTTATGTAATTTCTCATTCAGTTCTGTCTTCCCTACTTCTCAAGACTGTGTCCCAAACTTGGTCCATGGAAGCTCCCATCTCCAACTTAAATACCCATTCTTATTATTCTAATATTGTTTTTGCTTTTCATCATGTGCTGCTTATCATGAACATTAGTGTTTCTTTCATCTGCTATGCCACAAATTTAAGACCCTGGGGATTACCTTTTGGTTTCTTCCCTGTTTGACCTTCGCAGAATAAATTGTGAGTCAGGCTTATGGATACCCTTTGGTTACATCAATTATGGAGTTGAAATTTATTTTTCTCATTCTCCCAAATGCTTCTAGTGACAAACAAGAGGACAAGCCTCGTTTTATTCTTTCCTTCTTTCGTTTCAAAACTGGGAGATGCCTACCAAATTGATTCCAAGAGGCTACTTCCCCAATGTGTTTTCCAGAGATGCGAGTTTCACCTTTACATAGATGCAAGTGGAATGGTTAACTTCCTTGCATTACCTCTCCTTTCTCCCCAGCCCAATCCCACTAGCAAAACTAGGACAAAAATGCTGGTTCTCAGACAACAGTTGGAAGCTATTACTTCTTTCAGATAAGCTTAGAATGCTTTTTGGCAAACCAATACGTTGTTTCATTACCCTCTCTGTACAATCAAGATACAGAAAGCAGGTGTAAATTCTACACATGGCCTAAATTCTCACCTGCTTTCATCCAATTCAATAGAAAATCATAAATCACCATATTCCCAAAAAGAAACAGGTTGACAGAGAACAGACTTATTTTTATAGCATACCTAAGATATATAGGGACTCATATATTTACTCAGCTATTTTAAAGGGGCTACTCTTGCTCACTCTCTGGACAGCTAAATGCTGGTTGCTAAGTTACTGCTATTTGACATCATCTCTTCCCTGACGTCTCCCCGTTTGACAGGTTCCCATGATTCACTGGCCCAGTCACCTCATTACTCATATTACTCACTCTCCCAGTGACGTCTGTAAAATCATTTAAAATTCACCTCATATACTAGCTGCAAACCCCCAGATTCCACATGAAAATATTTAAACTGCTTGACAAGTTCTAAGTGCATTTGGAAGCACACTGGATGGCTTACCTACACTGTTCACATAATAGTTGTTATAATTAAATGTAGCATCTTTCTTCTGGGTTGGTTTGTGTTTGAGAAAAGAGGAAATGATTACTAGGAGGCAAACAACGGATACTATCTCTTATGAGCTAATTTGGTTCCATGAATAGCTTACGTCACATATGCATGCTACGTATTAAGTCCATTAGTGCTTTGAATTAGCTTCAGAAAAGGTAATACTGTAGATAATTTACCCAGTCAAGGGCATTTTCACCTGTTGACAAATTTACATATTTCCCAGTGCCATTAGGTAAGAACTAGTCATCAGATTAGCAAAGGGCACAATCATTAGTTAATACATTTATTTTACTTCATCAATGTTTACATTAATTATAGTCTAAATTATATTTAGCATTTGTCTTTCTTGGGTGGAACACTATATTATTATTTCAAGAAACTATGATTTTAAAAGTCCACACCCGAATAAGATACATGCTTTCTGAAACATTCCAGAAGGATGCCTATTTAAGACAGCTATATAGAAAATCATTTGCATGAATCCAAGTTGAACATTATTTATACATTAATTTCACAGGATATAAAATCAATTGCCTAATCATTGGTTAAATTTATAAAAGAAATTCTACTGAACAGTGCTTGATTATGCTGTACAGTTACGATAATATAATGAAATTTCCTTTCAGACATAACTGTCTGACCAGTTTTTTTCCATGATCCATTTTGTTCTTACTTGCAAGATGGGCTTTTTCATTTATTTTTCTGTTAAAAAATAAAAATAAAATAACAAACACTGCCCTGTAAATATTTGGTAATCTTTTTCCATGCTAAAACTGTTAACTAAAACACCAACCTAATAAGTAGAATTGCCATAATTTAGAATGCTGTAAACACAGATCATACTGTAATCAAAAAGAGGTGCCCAAGTAGGTGTTTACCAACCTGATCCATATGGCAGGGAGAAATCTGTAAGAAGATACAGTTTATCAAATCAACTTCCCTAAATCCTAGCTAGCAAATTCAGCATCCCTCATAAACACTGAATTACCCTTACAGATGTTTGCCTATGAAATTATCAACTACAGAAGGTGCTTTGGTAGGAGAGACAATCTGTTCAGCATCAAATCTAAAAGAAATGCTCTATCTGCATTTTTGATTCCAGAAAGGATTTAATAGTTTGTTGATTTTTTAAAGTAAATTCTTGCTATGAACAAATAAATCATACTACTGCAGAACAAATAATCATTGAGCATCCATCCTTAGCTAGTAGCATTTAGAGCATGCTGCTCTCCTTGGCTTAACTCTTCCAGAAATGATTAGTCTAGGATCCATAAAACCCCATAGAGCTCAGAAAAGAAGCTGCTGCTGGTTCCCATATTATTACAGATGAGCAGCCTAAGAATCCCTCACATGATCGATGAATTGTAACTGCAAAATGCCATCACTGTGGCCAGAGTTGTTATTATTTTTCGTTTCCGTTTGCACGTGAGGGTAGCTTGACTCTAAAGAGTAAATAGCATGCTTATGGAAGCAAGTGTACAAGCTGGGATGCATTGCACAGATTGCTGCCTTTAAGCTTCTGATTTGTAAAATTCATAATAAGCAGTAATATGCTTGAAAATGAGCAAATACATCTGAATTTGTGTAGCTCATTTTGTGGGAGAAGGTCAGTTTGGTGGAATGTTGTTGCAGGCTGAAGAATTTTAGTTTGTTCAAAAGCCTACTTAAATTATTCTGGCATAACTGAAATATACAAATTGAGGAAAGGACAGAAGCTGAAATGAATTAGTGGTTGAATCCACTATAATGTTAATCATAAAGCAGACTGCAGCCTGTTAAACAAGAATGGATTCAGATAAGCCAACAGGACTAGAAGAATGGATAGCATGACTCCTCAGAGACTTGGAGAACTGTGACCTGAGGCAAATTAATTCACCTCTCTGACTTTCACTCTTTACCATTCTGTAAAGCATGACTAATAATACAATCTTTGAGGGTTGTTGTAAAGGCTCAAAGATATAATGTGCTTACGAACTGTGCCTGGCATGCAACAGACAACACATTACTATTATTAGTACTTTTATTATTAGAAGCAAATTTGCTATTGCTTTATTATTATTTGAAATGAAATTTAAAAATATTAAAGAATGACAAAAAGGAAGACTTAATTTGTAATATCTGTTCAAATTATGTCGGTTTGCTGGTATTCTTAAAGTTGCTAGAAATGTCAGCTACTGTCTGAAGCAATTTTGTTTAATATCCAGAGATTCTCACTCTAGATTTGTGACAGGGTGAGTGAGAGTTGGGTAGAGTGCAAAGATCACTAGATTTAGAAAACAAAGGTCAGATACCATTTTACTTCTGCCGCATACTAGCCCCACCCTGGATTACAGATTATATAACCTCTCTGGACCTTGATTTCATGAAATAATAAGAAACTACCTTACTCCTTATGGCCAAAATAAGACAATGAGGTAAAAATGCTTCTAAAAGCCGTCACCTGCTATAGGAAAATAAGGTTGCCATATCAGGTCAAGTTAGCCTGTTGTAATCTGATTGCATCTGCAAGGGCATGAGGGCAAGAAAAAAATTGCTGGAAGAACAGACAAAGTGGGCTCCAGCATGTTATAGCACTTTGCCCAGGGGAGCAAAGAAAAAAAAGTAGACCCGTTGGTCTGAAGGGGAGCTGAGACCATTGTCAGACAAATGGTGAGAGGGGCTTTCAATATAAACCAACTGACTTGAATTTGGACAGCATTTTGAGAAAGCGGGCCATAACAAAACACATGAGGCAAAAGCATTTCCATTGCCTGGAGGACTGAGGGGCTGAGAGTGGGAAAAGCTGGCTGTGTTGCATTTGGTTAATAAAAGAAGTCTGTCCCCGAGTGAGATGAAGTGGGTTTGCATGTGTCTGCTTGCCAGGCTGTGGAGGGAAAAAAAGGGGATCAGGGAGGTGGGAAAGTTGGGAGAGCAAACGGACTCAGATTTTCATGCTGCAGATGCAAACAATGTGTATAATTTAAATATTCCTTCACTGGAGGTGGGCAGTGAGATGGAGGGAGTAATAATTAACCCATGCTTCTAGATGAAGACACCAAAAAGCAACACAGCTAGGAAATAAGGGAATCTCATGAGCAACTGGAAGCCAGCTCCTCCACTCTGGGGCTAGCGGTCCTTCTTTTGCATAGCTCCCCTCAGTGAGGAGAGATGACCTTGCTTGACCTCTGCTTAGTTTGAGAAGCACTGAGTGGGGCCAGGAGAGGCAGAGAGAAATAGAAAATATACTTTTCCCTAAGAAATAGGCTGGTGGGGAATGAGGGGACCAACTTAGTAAGGAAACCTCCACAGGCTTCTAAGTCCCTCAAAGCAAAAGGAACATGAATGTGTGATTAAAACAAAAGGCCAAACAAGCATTGTGACATGCAATATGGTCTATAAAAATTTAAGAATTCGTCATAAAATTGGGGATGCAAATTTCAGAAAGGTTGTTTTTATTTGAAGCACAGAGAATGAAACATTCATTCTTTAATACAGGAAAGCCCACTCATTAATCGTGTTGTTGAAAAAAAAGAGAATTCTATACAATCTACAGCCCTTTAAGAAAAGAGACATTTCTCTAGATTGTCTTTTAAGAATAACAGGACTTTGGTTATTTTCTCAAAGCATGTTATCTTTTCTGAGCTTGTTAAGGCAACCTGCTTTATTTTTTTTTTTTCCAGTGTAAGTGAAATTCTCATTGTTTCTCTAAGTGGCTCCTTCAGGAGACTGGTGACACCAGCCTCTGCCAGGTAGGTGTTCACCCTACTTCCTGAATTTAGTCACATAACCACCTAGGCTTTCAATTGCGACAAATTAGGTGGAGATTTTGAGATATGCCTGGCATTCCTTTGGGAATTAAGAAAAAGACCGCTGACTTTATTTATGCTTGTGACTTGGGGAAGAAAGGAATAACAAGGTTACTATCTAGAGCAGAGTAAGACATTTCCTTCAATGTTGTTACCTTCTGTTAAGGAAGGCTGTTGACAAATGAGCAAGGATTGAATGTATTTTCCCAATGGGAAAGGAGCAAGCAGCTGCGTTTCCCGGGTGGGTTCCTTCTGTGGCTCTCATAACAGCTGCCTTGTCTCCACCCAAGATATCGGACCCCTCAGACAGATGACTGAAGGATTGCTTGGTTCCTGCCTTACAAAGGTAGTCAGCATAGCCCTAATACAGCAGTCCCCACCCTTTTTAGCACCATGCACTGGTTTCATGGAAGACAATTTTTCACGGGTGAGGGGGTAGGGAGTGGGAGTAGGGGTGGGCAGATAGTTTCGGATGAAACTGTTCCACCTGAGATCAGCAAGCATTACATTCTCATAAAGAACACACGGTACCAGTCCATTGCCTGGGGATTGGGAACACTTGCCTTAATCCATATAGTCTCATCTCTGATCACAGTGATATGACTGACTCATTTCTTTAATAGTCAAGAACAATGTTCTTGGGCTGAAACCGGTGCGCAAATATTCACAACAGGCACACTCCGGTGGCAAGCCAATTCAATGGTAAACAGCTTTTGGCTCTTAACTATTCCTTTGGCTGCATTTTCTCAGGGCTTGCTTCAAACACTGGGCTGCTGAGAAGGCACTTACTGGGAGAGTGGGATCAGGAGGGAGTTGGAGTGACTTTGGTAAGTGAGGAAAGGTAGTGCAGGATTTTCACTGGCACACAGATTATTTTCTTTACCAGATAGAAAGCCTTCATGGTTTTCACATGACTACACTGGTCATCATTTATCAGAATAGCAAGCATTTATATACCACTTGGCAGCCTATAAGGGAGTTAGGGCAGGTATTATTGTCCTCTTTTACAGACAAGGAAAGGAGATTCAGAGACATAAAGTCATCTGTCCAAAGTCACAGAAGTGACAAATGGTAGAGCTGGGACAGGAGCTCATTACCATGACTCCTATTCTTGAGATTCCACATTGCCTTACGATGCCAATGGCCAGAGATAGTAGACAGATACGGTTTTCTGGCTTAACTTTTGTTTTTTCTTTTGGTTTAATTGTTTACTTAAGGGGAGATTATAGCCACTCTTTTCAACTTTGTTCTGCCCCCACGGCATTCACATACATAGATTCACTTCCATAAGTAACATTTCCTAAACATGCCATCATTTTCAAGTCTGTCATCTTCTCCTCCCCTCCCACTCCCGCATCTCTTCCCATCATTATAGGCCACAATCAATCTTGATAACCCTGTTCCATGTAATGCATGGCAGCAGTGAGATTGAGTTGAGATCCCAGAAAGGTAAAAGGCAAAAATTTAGGGTATGGTGCTTGAACAGGGAAAGTTTCCTAAAGGAGGTGGTGAGTCTCTGTCCAAGAAGGATGTAGGAATGTATAGGGCAGAAGCTTAGTGATATTAGAAGACTAGCTTGATTACAAAATGGAAAGAAGGCAGGTAAGAAATGAGACCACTAAATAAGGAGAATGGTCTTGAAGTGGAATGCCAGGATTCCCCATCATGAAACTCCTTGAAACAGAACAGTAATTACTTTAAACAGCTTAAGCAGATAGATTGCTTCATTATTAAAAGGTACAAAAATAAAGGTTTAAACTCACCCGCAAGATTTCTTCAACACAGCTTGGATCACTGGGAAGGCTTACCTGAAACAAAATAAACAGAAAACATTAGGCACAATCTATTTATTTTTCTTGTATAAATAGTTTACTCTGTAGGACAAATTGTAAAGCAAGAAAATCTAGCTATCAATTTTTTCCTATTAAATAGAAAAAAGTAACTGAAAATGACTAATTTTGTTTTACTTTACTGAAGCGGTACGATCACAGTGTATGGCACAGACAGAAAGTGACTCCTTGTTCTGTCACTGATTTGCTTTGAGACACTGACCCATCCCTTCTCCCCTGGGGCTTCTCTTCGCTCACCTATCCAAAGAGAGCTTGATCTCATGATCTTTAAGGCCTCTTTGACCTTCTGGCATAGTTTTGTAGGTTATTTATTAAAAATATGAGGCCCATATAAAACACTTTTGTGATTAAATTGAGTTCTTTTTCAACTTGGGAGTCCAACTAGATGCCTACAAAACAGTAAGGATAACGGCCTGTGTAAATTGCATGCTTGTCTTGGCAGTCAGAGAAAGTCTCAAAATTATTTTCAGTAAATATCATGATCATTTTTCCTAGCGTGACACCTTGCTAATGAATCAAGATTCAAGCCACTAGCAGAAATGTACTGAGGATTTACTCCATGTCAAGCCCATAGCCCTTTTGTGCAGGTGCTTCATAATCAGCGAAAGAAAGAAGTGAAATAACAAAATAAGATACCAGCTACAAGACAGTGCATGATCAGAAACTTGAGAGTCAGACAACTATCTAGAAAAATGTCTGCTGATCACCACGTCATCTGTGCAGGTCTTAGGCATCCCCCAAACATTCCTAACTCCCCTTCACCCTCTCCAGGATTGCAATCTGATCATATCTGCTTCCTGCCTGTTCTGGCAAGAACAGAGGGTCACTCATTCACTGCCTTGATAGATGAAAGCCCAGTCCTGTTAAGAGAGCACTGCTATAACATCTACATGGCCCAGGTTTTTTGCAAGGAGAATTATTTATTCCCCAACAGACTTCAGTACGGACTCAACTATACTTGGAATAATGAAGAATAGACTATAGCACTAGATTTCCTCACCTGTAAAAACTACAAGTTAAACAAGACAGCAAATCTTCAAACAGCATTATAGTCACTTCTGTACATGCATTAATTACAACCAGTATTTACTGAAGACCTTCTACATGTAAAAGTCCCTGCTCCAAGAGGCCTAAGGTCCCAAATAGGAGAGACAGCCTGAAACTGTCACCGATAACGAAGGGCTATCAATTCTAGATGATCCAGTACAGCATCAGGTTACACTTGTTATCTGTGTACTTATTGATAGTATTCCCTTTCCCTCTCAAAAATATCCCAGTTTGGATGACAAATTTATACAGTCATTATTCCAGCAACAATAATATTCTAATACCGAGTAGAAGACACAGTAGAAGAAAAGACTTAAATTGGCCAGGCATACCTTGTAAAGAATCTTAAACACAGGTTTCAGATAGAGAACCACTGGCAATCTGGTGTAGCACAGTTCATTCATTCATTCAACAAATAATTTTTGAGAGCCAAGGACTGTGACACTCGGTGCTAGGCAGAGTAGAATGGGAAGCCAAAGGAGACACAGTTTCCTCACTCATGGAGTTTACAGGCTCAACAGGAAAGTGAATATGAGGAAACACACAGTTAATGCACAACTATAAGCTGTGAGGAAGTACTACAAAGGTGAGCATCCCATGGACACTAGTTGTGCAAAATAAATGGTTTTGTGTCCAAAGAAGTGTGAGAAATGCTGCAACCCATATTGTATCCCCTTTTGGAGACCCATGATGAAAACAAAAAGCTATGAGACACCTGTCTAAGTTTTTTAATAAAGTACCTTCCCAACTTCCTTGAAGTTTTGGG
This sequence comes from Sapajus apella, assembly GCF_009761245.1. Taxonomy (NCBI): domain Eukaryota; kingdom Metazoa; phylum Chordata; class Mammalia; order Primates; family Cebidae; genus Sapajus; species Sapajus apella. The sequence continues at coordinate 7,557,847 of NW_022437033.1, read as the reverse complement.
ATTTTAGTTTTAAGTTTTTTTTTTTGTTGTAGTTATTTTATTTTTCAATTAATAACTACTGCTATTACACAAAATGAATGTTTACAGAACATACAATTGAAGATGCTGGTCTAACATGTTTATATGATTATACGACTAAACGGGTAATTCTTAACTGCAAATACAATCTCATTCCATTGTTCAGTGCTCCAGAAACTGTATTTTCCAAGAGAATTCTTGAACTTCTAACAAATACATTCCCCAAATACAAAGGTCAAAGGATTATAAGAAAGGCTTAAATCTTCAATATCATTGTTGCATTGTATTAGAGTGGGCAGCCTACGCTAAAAAATGTATGGCCCGGTCTCATGAAAAGGTCTTTGTTCCCTTTTTCCCACAACACATCAGTATTAATTTTTAAATTAAAGCAAAAATATATCTGTGATATGCAGACACAGCAAGAGCAGCTGCTGATGGGTGAAAAGAATTTGGAGGGAGTCTTGGCCCTACCACCTGGGAACAGGACTTAATAACCGTATCCCTCCGAGTTCCAGTTTTTCTAAATGTAAAGAAAAGCAAGGAATAGTAATACCCATCTTTTTTAAATCTCACAGGGTTTCTGTGAGCATCTAGTGAAATAAGTGATGTGAATGTGCTTTGTAACCCGCAAAGCCCCATACAATGAATTAGATTATTACCGCTCGTCCTGTTGTTCTCCCTACTTTTCTTAAGTCCTGTCTTCTCATCTTTTCAAACTAAGATTTGACTCACTCTTGCCAACTGCAAATATCATCTCTACACTTCACAATGTAAATATCCACTTCTTTATGGGACAAAATACTTCAAAAAAGAAAGTGTTGTGGACCCTGGAGCTTTGCAGCAAATCTAATAATGACGGACTATTGGAGTCGGCAGCACTCAGGACAGAGAACTCTAAAGACAAGAGCAGTGAAACAAATATGCATCCACACTCAGTGTTTAGATATTTTTTCTTTAGAAAACACTAAAATCCAACATTTTCATGAAGTCAGTAGTTCCACAAATTCATCTAGCCCAGGCCCGCAGCTGTTTTCTCCGTAAGACAACTACATTTGAGCCGCAAGTGCTTTTCCTTCCTGCAAATGCTTTTTAATTAACCAGCAAATATTTCCTACGTGCCTAGCACAGTGCAAAGCATGGAGAGTTGGTAATACAAATCACTCTGAGTCTCCGCTTCTTTCTCTCAGAGTTAAATGTCTAGATGGGATAGGAAAACAAACAATTAGAAACCCACTGGGACATACATTGTAAGGTAGTCATGACAAGGGTAATAGGATCGCATTCATTCGCCTGTCCGCCTATTCATCAGCTCTCCCATTTATTTCTTTAGACAACAAATCCTGATTGAGCTCACACTGTGCTCAGGATGGTGCCAAGAGGGAGGATTTAAAGACACTGAAGACAACATCATGTCTGCCTTCAAGACTCCACGCATATTGAGGAGACAGCATTTACAGGGAAACAGACAAGACCAAACAGGAGGTCTGATTTAAGTGCCAGGGAAATGGTACCTACCGGGTTCACCGACAGCGCCATGTCAGACAGAAGCTCCCAGCCGTTGAGGTCCCCACCGTAGTCCTCGCTCCACATGGGAGTGAGAGGCCAAGGATTCGACATGACTGAGAAGTAGTGGGGCCACCTGAGGCCACTTCAGTCACTGAGCCCCCTGCGGAGATGCACCAGGGTCACTCTGCACACTGGAAGAAAGCTGAGCTAAGGCTGGGGCTCGGCCCCAAATTCTATTCTCTTGTACTCTCTTTCTCTTTCTCTCCCACAAACACCCACACGTCTTTGCAGTAATTCTGGAGGAGTTACTCGGACAGGTGTGAAAGACAGAGACCGAGGAAGAGAACTAGTGGTGGCACTGGGATTAGAACTGCTGCCCGTTGAGTTGCCAAGCTGCTGCTTAATTCCGGAGGCACCTTCTCCTCTCTTTAAATCCACTCTTGAGTATTCAGATAGTCCACAAAGCGCAAGTTAGCCACTCAGAGCTGCAGCGTCCTTTCTCATTCCCCCTCTCCGCCCCCTCCTCCTGGAGCAGAAAGCAAGCTGCACGACACACAGGGGAGGCTGTGCTCTCACTCCTGGCCCCAGACAACCCTCTTGTGCTGGGCACGAATGTGGTCCTCTGAGGGCCAGGAAAGGGAGGTGCACATCGGGCAGGTGGTGGGTTTACTGAGAACCCTCACAAGTGCCTACCCTCTCTGCATCTGACAGTGCAGGCTGCCACCCCATGTAGCCACAGGGAGACCACGAATGGATTATCTGCCTGGTGATGAACACATATCTTATGAAATAATCAGGGTACCTTTAAATCATCAAATATTCAATTAACCACAGCAACAATAAATGAATTGCATAGGATGTTTTAATCATTCTGGAATTAATCAGTTTGGAGCATTACTTCTTAGCGATTAGGCTAATGCAAGATATCAAAAACACCTTGATTGTGGCATTGAGAGACGTAAGAAGCAGCCATCACTAATAGAAAACATGGAGATTAATGTAAAACATTAATAGAATAATGATCATCACATGGTTAATCCAGAGGAGCTTAATGAATGCCTCTGAGTATGTTATTACTAAGGCATTGTGAGGGAAGAGAGGTCATTTTTTTTCCCATAAAATCATCCTGAGGGTGGTCCTACAATACCTGGCAATCAAAATCCACTAGTCTAGGTATATTCCACCTTGACAAATGCTTTCTCAAAGTGAAACTTAAAAACAGAAATTTAATTGCAAATTAAATAACTGGGTCCAATATCCAATATCCACAACAGATACTGATGGCAGCTTCCAAACTAATTCCGTTTGTACTTTCATTAACAAACTTCCCCATTTATTCCCGTGATTGATTTATGGTACACAGACATCCCCTAACACAGAATTACTAATAAAATAAAGACCTAGGTTATGATATTGTACTATCAGATGAGTTTTCAATCTTTTATAAAATTTGTAATTCCCATCATTGGTAATTTGTAAAAACAGAGGACAGCAGCCTCTGAAGTTCTTATTTGCATGCATTATGAAATCCCTTATGTCTCTATCCTGGGAGTCCCAGTTTTCCAAAATGAATTTGGAAAACTACAAACTCAGTTCACATTAGGATCTGTCTGTCTCTTGCTTCTTGCCTCACCTTAACTGTCCCTATTCTAGTTTGTATTCATGAGTATATGATTAAACTGGAACAGTTAATATTGCATAAGCTGTAGACAGAAGTCCTCGGGTAATATAACTTTAATCAAAACAAAAACAATTTCACAACAGTTACATGGTCCAGATAACTAGCTCATCTTCCAATTTCATTTTAATACAGCAAAAATTCTGGGCATCCAAAGAGGTGGTGTTTACTTTAAAATACTGCTTCTGGCCAAATTTTAAGTAAGTCTCATGGTGAAAATACTTCATGCAAAACAAGCTAATATGCACCAAAAAAAAAAAAAAAAGAACAAAAAGTAGAGCATGAAGATCAAAAGAATTTAACATGTCTTTTTAGCAAAGTGCAGAAAAATGACCCTTTGTTTGGAAGCATACATGAACATAAAACTAAAAGGTAACCATGAACTTTTATTGCTTTGAGCAAACGAATGAGATAATTTACTATATTTTCTAGGGCCTTCAAGTGGCAGTGGAAAGAGCCTGGTCTTTGAAGCTCCATAGAACTGGATTTCAATCCCAGCTCTGAAGTGTAACTTGCTTTATGACCTTGGGCAAGCCACTTACACTTCTCTGAGCCTCTGTATCCCTATCTGTGTAAGAGAAAAAATTTAAGAATCCACTTCTAGGATTTTTGTGAGGTTGAAGTGAAGTATATAAAAAGTACCTTAGCCTAGTAGGGGGTGCATGTTGTCTCCACCAGCACTTTGTATACTAAGTTCTCTCAAAGGTCCTTAGAAAGGTGTCAGCACTCTGAGCCTTGGAACCACTGAGGAGCTAGTTTGGTCACCGTGTAAACTGGCTCCCATGATATCTTATGGAAGTTGCTAATAACTAAATCCTATTCAGGAGCCCAGTGTGTAAAATGTCTCAGGCTGCTTCTCCATCTGCTGGCTCTCACTAACGGTGAAAAAGGAGGCTGGAGATGGAACTTGAGTGGGTATGACAACGGAGATAAGAGAGAGTGGGGATGAGAAGGGTGGAGGAGGGGTGGATGACACGCTTCATTATGAGGACATCTCTTCACTGATTATATTAGGTATGGGCATCCGTGGAATGCATATGCAGAAAGACCCATCATCAGCTGAGAGTACCTAATGGCAGATGGAATTTCAAGTGAAGAGTACTTAATTCAGTGGGCTCTGAATAGCCATTAGCTCACTGTTCATTTATTTGCTCTAATAACTAGTTTCTACAGAAGAGTGAGCTATAAAACGGGTTGAGGGGGAGTGAGGGTATGTTGCCATCTTAGAGAAAAACAAGGTAAACATGTAGAAATATTACTGTTAGAAATCAATAACCTATCTGGAAGCACCTTGCTGCCTGGCCCACATTCCCCCAAGGATGCCCTGCCTCAATTCCCCTGGGCTAGCCAGAGAGGTCATTCTAGTTGCTACTGCTGCAGCTACCCAGACTCATGCCCCAGCTGAGGAGGGTCTTTGAGCCTAGTTTCACAGGGTCAGATCTCTAAGTTACAGGGTCTCTAGGCTTCTTGCCATGATTCCATCATTCTGGGCTCAGACTCGAGCTGTCTCCTCCTACTTCTCTTTGCCAGCCTCCAAGACTCTGACCTCACTTGCTTGCCCCGTCTTGCCTATGCTCTTCCTGACCTTCTTTCTTCTTTTGATGCCTGCCCTATAATCCACAGATCTTCTGGCCCTCGTCCTTTCCTTTTGAAATTCCTAGGTAAGCAGCAAACTCCTCAGGAACTGCAGGGTAACCACTTCTCTCCCAAAGTTCTAGCACTGCAACCAAAGACAATTTAGGATAAAAATCTAGATTCCACTTAATCCCTATTTACTGTACTCCTATTAATGTTAATGACTGCCTTGTGTGCAGGGCCATAATAATCTCTCATAATAAAAGAGAAGACTGCAAAACTAGAGATGTACCAACTGGAGTGAATGAATACATCATTTAAATGTGTAAAAAAGGTATATCAGGAGGCAAGTTCACCTTTGAATTCTATCAACTAAAAAGTAAATGTTACAGGCTTTAAAGTTGTAGTATACTCTTGACCTCTTCAATGATCATAGCACACTCTCATAATACAGAGAAAGTAAACAAGTGCAAAGCAGGCATCTCACTTTCAGATAACAAATCTTATAAAGTGTGAAAAAACCTGACGGGAAATAGTACTTATGTGTCCAAGCTCTACCACAAATTAGCTGTGTAATATGGGACAATCTACTTCCTCACTCGCCAGCCTGTGGCCTAAACAGCCTATACAGCAAAGGCATGGGAGTATATTACAATTACCCAGTGTTTTGTATTTCACATAACAGTACAAAAATAATGAGGGATACATACAATATTAACAACTTTTTCTTTTATCAATAAGGGCATTACAAAACAAAATCAACCACTGGCACTATTATTTTATTAAAAAAAAATTATAACATCCAAAAGGTTAATCAGGCATAATTTCAGAATAAAGGCCAGCTTGTTCAAAATACAGAGCAGTTAAATTTATGCTAACAACAACACACATCATTATCTTATATTTCCTATGTTGTCACAGAATAACAACACCTTCACTTTGGACTGGTCACTAGGTTATGGGATCTTTCAGACATTTTTTGGATTCAATTTTATTAACACCCTACTTTATTCTATCCTATTTTATGTATTTTGCCATATGTAATAGTCATTTTGCTAGGAGGCCACACTCCACATAGTGTGGCATATTATCTATCACATATCATGTATTCCAAAGCCAAACATGAATTCTTAAAGTGTGTATAGAAACAAGCATGAGGTCCCAAAAGCCTAGAAGAAAAAGTGCTTCCAGGAAAAAGTGGCCATTGATAAGGATGAGGCTGCAGAATAGGCCATTGGCTTTAGCAATTTCTAGGTCATTGGTACCCTTGGTCAAAGCTGTTTCAGCAGCATAGTGGGGATGTAAACCTGATTGCCTATTGAAGAGAGAGTGGAAGGGGCAGAAGTGGAGAGAGTGAATAAAAATTCCTAATGTGAAAGGGAGTAGAGAAATGGAATAGGAAGTGGTGATGTGGGGTCAAGGTTTTTGTCTGGTTTTGTTTTTATAAGAGGGACGATATTAAGACATATTTATATACTTGATGCACACAGAACTCAGTGAAGAGGGGAAAAGTGTTGCAAAAGAGAAGGTGGATGATTATAAAAGCAAAGTCCTTGAGAAGGAGTGAGTGGATCAGGACACAACTGAAGAGGTTGGCCTGAAATAGGAGCATGGACACTTCTGGATGCTTCTTCCATTGTAACAGGAGGGAAGGCAGAGTGCCTAGGTACATAAGCAGCTGGGTTGGAGAAATTAAAGATAAGAAGATGAAATGGTACTTGTCTGATTGTGCCTTATTTTTCTCTTATGAAATATGTGACAAGGTCATCAGCTGAGAGTGGGCTGTGGTTATTGGAAATTGGAAGAGAAAGAAAAGGTTGGAACAGTTGTCTTGGAAAACAGAAACATGGACCATAGACTTGCTAGGGAAATATAATAGAAGGGACAAGGAGGCGGGGTTGGGGGGTGGGAAGAAGGGAGTTGGAGGCCAAGTAGCTCTGACGATTTGGACAAAGGTGACACTGCTCCTCACTATTAGCCTCTGCACTTGCCAACACTAATTATCCACAGTTCACAATTCTCCAACTGCTCTAATTTAGAAGAGGTTTCATTCTGACTGCAATAGCAGAAAGTGCAGGAGTAGGACTAATGACCAGGACTCCACAGTAGTGACTCCTGTAATATTATCCAGAAGGCCAGATGAAACTAAGCCCTGGGCTAAATATAAGCCCCAAGGCTTGAGGATTTCCTCTGGGCCTAACTGAGTGCTACTCTGTCTCTTTGGGGGCAGAGAGAACTCGATTAACTCATGTCCTCCTGAGAAAAGTCATTCCTATAGAACACTGGAAGGAGTTTCTGAATTGTTTAAAGAAGAGCTATTTTTAATCATTGAAATGTTTTGTATTCAAGCAAGCATTTTACACATTTAATATGTGATTGCTATCATGAAGTATTTTAAAATATAATTATCTTTTATATGTCTTGGATTGACAAGCTCTTCAAATCATTTATGGTTTCTAAGATACAAGGACTTCCTCATGGGAAAAAAAAAGTGGGAGTTCAGGGTTTTCTGGTAGTTTCTGAAGGCATTGCCAAGGGCATATTATGGGGTCTTAAATTAAGTTCCATAACCTCATTTAGAAAAGAAGCTTTTAAATATGTATCTTTCACTCTTATTTTTGAAAATATTTTAGAAAAAATGGTCTTACTGTGACATTCACAATTCCTCACCCTAAAGAAACCACAATGGTCTTCTTATAAATAAATAGCTAATGATTAAAACGTCTGTTTGAAAACTGAAAACTCAGATTTCAGTTTTCCCTTTAACTAAATTCCACTTAAAGCAATGTAAATGGAATAGACTTTATAAATTGTATCCACAGATGTCCTCAATAAAAATGCGACAACAGAATGCGCTTGATAGAAAGTGGCTACACTTTCAGACTAACCTCTAACAAACGCGGCGCCTTATTGAGTACACTGCACACTTAGGCTGGTCTTAATTGCCAGTGGATGACACAGAAATTCCGCAGAAACAGAGTTACAATTGCTCTTCTTTGACAGTGATGATCCAAAAGAACAAGCCATGTGCATGGGAACTGAATCCTTGCCAGCGCCCCTATTATTTATAACTCTAATTAAAACACTTTTATCTATTAATGCCAAGTGACACAGCTAAATATATTCAGGAAAGTTCACATTTTTCTGTACTTCTGAAATCTCTTAGATCTGCGCCCACTTACATGTGGTTTAACTGCTCACTAAAATGAAATGATAGCTAAGAATAACTTACTTTTATTAGATTTATAAATCTCATTAATTAATTCTACATCTCCAGTGGTGTAGAGACCAAACTCAAACGCAAGATCTAATTAAAGAGAAGTAAAAAAAATGTTAAGAAACAACGCTGAGATTGAAACACAGAAGTAACTGTTTAGCCTCAAATTAATGAGGCGCTATGCTAAGCAAGCATGTCCATTAATCCCTAATGAGGATTTTAAACACATTAAAACTTTCTAATACAAAATGTTTGCCTTCCTTTTATCCAATAACAAATAAGCCAATAATTTTCTGGCTCTAAATGACACTATTAACTGTCACGGCATGTTTTATTTGACAAACCCTCCATTCAAATACTGTAAAACCAATTAATTGGCCTGCTGTGAAATGTGTTTCTTGATAGCTTTTATGTGATTTTCTTTTCTTCTCAAAGAAATGTAAATGGGAGGTCAATGTAGGTGCCTGGTTTTGCTTAAAAAATATGCCACAGTAGCTATAGGTTGTCTACTTGGTTTACATTTCAAATGAATTGAAAGAAAAGCTCCATTTTCAGGTCATCAATCTCAGATTGGTCTCCTGATAAGTAAACTGTGTCAGAGCAATAGTTTGATTACCATGATGATGGTCTGATATTTGAGAAGTGAGTGTTGGCAAAATTACCATTTTCTTTCATTATAAATAATGATTTGCAGGCGTGGTCCTTATCTTCCCTGCTGTGTTAAGTGACCTGGCTTTGTTATCTATCTCTGGCTATATCAAGCCTCTTCCAAAATGCACCTGGCATGTATGTCCAGGAAATCACTTAATAAAATTGGAGCTTATTCCTGATGCTTTTTATTTGAAAACATCACAATTTGTTATACTTCTTGTTGGCAGGAAAATCAATAGAACAAACATAAGAAGTTTGTTTCTTAAACTTCCCCTGGGCCTTACTTAGTATCTTCTGTTAGCTGGAGAGATGGCCCCAAGGCCCTGTCTGTCCACCATTTACAGGACACTTTGATATTCTTGGCTCATGGAAGGGCATGGCACTTTTCCAGAAAATCACTCTGCAAAAACCGAACCCTGAAATAGACATAGTGTGTGTCATAAAGGTTCTGTGACATTAAGCGTGGGCCAGCTCTGTGGAGCATCTCGAGCTCATTGAATTTTATGTTGAAGACCAAAGAAGGAGTGATACATGGTGTACCATGGTTTATGAAGCCTAACGGTCTATGCCAATTAACGTGGACAGCATATACCCAGCACCAATGATCCTATCTTGTCTCACATCCACATGAAAACAAGGTATTGATTATTTGTGAGTTGTGGAAATATGTAGGATTAACAGATACCTGGCAGGCATTTATAATTTCAGGTACAAGCACAACAAATTACTGATCAAATAAATTCTTCATGAAATAACCAAACCTACTCTTGACCAGAATCAATGTGTTAAAGTACTTCTAAATTTGGGATTTGGAAAATCTGTTCATGTAAAGTAAATAATCCCAAATGACAAATATGCATTGCACCCTCACAAAGCACAGTGCAGTGAGCTAAGCATTATGTGAAATGGAGTACATGATAAATAATGGCTGTCCACAGGGAGTGCTATGGCTTGAATGTTTGTCCTTTCAAAAACTCATGTTGAAATTTAATTACCATTGTAACCGTATTCAGAAGTGGGGCCCTTTGGGATGATTAGGATATGGGGGTTCTGCCCTCATGAATGGATTAATGCCATTATCACGAGAGTGGGTTCCTGATAAAAGGACAAGTTTGGCACTCTGTTGTCTCTGCCTCTCTCTCTCTCTCTCCTCCACCCCAACTTTTTCCATGTGATGCCTTCCACCATGTTATAATATAGAAAGAAGGCCTGTGCCAGATGCTGAAATCTTGATATTGGAATTCTCAGTTTCTAAAACTGGGAGCCAATAAATTTCTGTTCGTTATAAATTACCCAGTCTCAGGTATTCTGTCACAGAGGCACAAAACAGACTAAGACAGGGAGCGTATACTATAGATGAGTAGACAAGACCTGCATATCTAAAGTGAGGAATTACAGTGAATTAGCAGATATCTTTTTTGATCCCTAAATGAGGCACATTGGCATAAAAAAAATCTTTCAGTGGGTACCAAAAGCAGCTTGCATGATGTGATTTACATGGCCAAATATGGGAATTTCTAGAATATCAATTTATGGGGAGAATGAATTGAAATCAGGGCTATCCTGAAAATCCGTTTATGTGGTGATCCTATCTTAAAAACCTATATGCATGCCTCTGACAATAACTTTAATAGAAAGTCACAAAAGAAAAAAAAAACTGTACATGGATCTGGGTGGTCAAGCAAGGAAGTGAGACATGACCTTAACTTTGAATAAGAGAACAAATTCAGATAGAGAGTGATTTTCACATTTGGAAAAGATAGAAAGTAGTTTCCTGAAAGCACCTTATTTTTGTCATAGTCAAATGTAATTGGCTAAGAACAGAAAATGTGGTAGATTAATCTGAATAGAGTTTCTCTGATTATGGTGGACATCTATATGTAACACTTTGTCCCTGCCGTCATGATTCATTTAGTATTTCATGAAACATTGTTTAATATAGTTTAATTCACTGTCTTGAAAAAACTCTATTGGTTCAGTGACAAATTGCATGACTTTGGGCAAGTCACAGTTTTCCCAGATGTAAAGCAAGAGGGTTGGCTTAGAATCCATTCTTTAAAGTGACTTTTGTCTGTTAAGCCTATCAATCTGTGGTCCAAAAGCAGATTAATTTGAAAGATTCAACTTGTGTTAGCTAATCTCTAGTTAGTAGAAGTCTCTAATCTAAAATTAAAAGCTATACATTTCACAGGTACAGAACCTGTATGATCTACAGAAGTAAAAATGTATTTTCATAATGAAAACAGATGATAGGCAACGTACTACAGTGGAAGCATTAAAATGTAGACAGTTCCATTTTTAATATCAGAGCTATGATATTGACAATTAGATGTCATTTTCAAAAATAATGTGTTGGCCCCAAAGCCAAAGTATCTCAATTATGTGAGAGCTTCACATTAAGTAAGAGGTTATTACTAAATGGTAGTGAAAATATAATGTATACTTGGCTAAGTCAATAAACTTGAAGCCGAAACATGTAGAAATGACTCTGTTTGAAAAGATTATTTTGGAAAAAAACATAATTGTTCCTAACTCTTCCATTTTAATCAAGATTTGGCAATAAGCTGAGACCATCCGACTTCAAGTGTTCTTGCGACCTTTTCAACTGTCAGGCCAGACAGATTTTTATCTTATGTGAATCAACCCAAAGCCTCAAAGGTGCAGTGCCAGGGCATGAATCCATTTCGCTAGACAGTCATTGAAATTATAATTCAAAGTTCAACTTACTTTCGCATTTTTCTACTGCAATACTTTGGCAGCCCAGGGCAGAAAGTCGAAACCTGGTTTCCAATGGAGACTACTTCTAGTGGTTTCTAAATGTTGGCAGCCAGAATTCCTTCTTGTCAAAGAGATCAACAGATGCTGGGATTCATTAATTTACTTTCAATGACTGCTGCTCACTCTTAGGAAGTTTTTCTTCACCTAAGGATGTTGACCTGCTGTAGGACCCCATCAGAAACAGACAGGAAGAGACACTGATATATTAGGAGACTGAGAAATCTCCCTCCAGTGGCCTTCACAGACTCCACAACTTCCATTTATTCTCACTCTTGCCATGAGCACAAAAAACCAAGATTTGTGGTGAAGACATATAGCTGGAATCTATAAAAGCTCCCAATTCAAGATAAATAAACTCACCAACATAGAGTACACTATGATGTGTTATTTGAAGATCCTTTGAATCAGTTTTAAGGTCTTTTTTCATGAAAATACATTATCATGAAGAAGAGGGACCTTCTAAACCTAAAATAATATACCAATTTAAATATTGCAATTAGTAATACTTAGTGTGCATTTAATTGGTTATCTGAAAAGCTCTGGGCTGAGGGTATTTGGTAAATAAAAATTTATTATGATTACACTAATCTTGAAATTATGTAGTCTGACACATTGCGGGGTGTGTGTGTGTGTGCGTGTGTGTGTGTGTGTATATATATATATGAGATAGAGTCTCCCTCTGTTGCCCAGGCTGGAGTGCAGTGATGCGATATTGACTCACTGCAACCTTCGCCTCCTGGGTTCAAACGATTCTCCTACCTCAGCCTCCTCATTAGCTGGGACTACAGGCACCTGTCACCACACCTGGCTAATTTTTTTGTATTTTTAGTAGAGACAGGGTTTCCCCTTGTTACCCAGGATGGTCTAGAACTCCTGACTTCGTGATCTGCTAGCTTCGGCCTCCCAAAGTGCTGGGATTACAGGCATGAGCCACCGCACCCTGCCAGTTGTATTTTTTAAAAATATGCTTTACTAATTTCTAAATGTTTTACCCTTCATTTTAAAATCTATGCTCAAAAGGAAAGCATGACACCTTATTAGGATGCTACAAAGTTTTAGGGCAGCATCTAACATCTATTCTGTAATGATAAGCTTTAAAATTAGCATTTTAAAGATCCTCAGTTTCTGTTCTTTATAAATGATAATCTAATCCCATGAGAGAGATCTCCTAACTCCTTAAAGTGAAGATATTAAGCTCTTAATTCGAAACTTTAAGAATAGCATCCTGGTGGCATATGAAAACAAAGGTGAATGAGGGCATTTATATCAGGATGATATTAAGAATATCTTCTACTATTACTGCTGCTAAGACCATTGTTAATACAAATCATTCCTTGGAAATTTAGAGTCCGTGACAGGTTACAAAGTCCTTTCACATCCTCTCTATCCCTTATCTCCCTGGCGGTATCATTTGTTGCTTACAACAATCTTCTGAAGTAGGCAAATAAGATAAAATGACTTGGTTTTTAAGAAGAAAAAGAGGTGAGGCTTCAAAATGTAGATGATTCGTCTGAAGTTGTGTGGCTAGTCAGTGGTGGAAACTAGCCCCTGGATTTTTGGCTAAACAATCCAGTGTTTTTTCCACTATTTCATGCTGCTATTGTTTAACATAGATTTATCCATGTAGTTCCCTCTAGAGCCATAGCAATCCAGGAGCCAATTTGATAAACTGCCAGGAACCCCCTCCCCGCAAGATGAAACGTTATTTATACCTGTTATATGGTAAATAATGTTTTCACAAATTCCAAACTGACCATCAACATCAAAGGCAAAACACTGATAGTCTAAAAAGGAACCTACAAAACAGCATGTTGAAAACTTGGCCTGTATAATAATGACTCATACAGTCTGTACCTTGGAAAGCATCTGCTGTTATCACAAACAGACCAAGCCTTCCTCCATCCAGGACTTCAGTGTTGCTAAGCACTAAGGACTCAGGTTTAACACTGAGTTCAGCACGTTGATGCTGTAGTCCTTGACTCCTCCGTTAGCTTTTGTTTCTTGGTCATTTTTCACCCAACTGAAAGGAATTCCTGTGCGTTCAATGGTAATCCAGACGTGCCCTGAAAACTGTCCTCTCCAGAACATCCACAGTCAATATTGATTTTAGGAGTCATAAGTTTGTGATAAAATGAGCTTACTGGAGCCTTGCCAAGGCTGGAATGAAGGCAGGCACATGCTTATTCAACATGGCATACCCTCTCCCTTTCATTCCTCCTTTCAAGGAACAGGGAAACAGTGAAATAGAGTTGGCAGGGGCAACCCTTCTGTCCTTAGAAATTCTGGTTACTTACAGTAAGATGGGGACTTTGAAAAAGGGCTGCCTCTGGCAGCCAGATGTTACAGGTACAGCACAGGCCCAAAGCATTAAAACTGACTGAGATCTACTAAATCTATTGGAAGACAGGGAGGGGAAGGACAGGTAATAAATGAAATAAAGCTGATAATAAATTTGCCATCATTCACATGCAGACTTAATGCTGCTTGTTCATTCTCAGTGGACTACTTCTGAGTTGCCTGTCCATTAATGACTGGATATACTCATCTCCTATACAGCCTCCTGACAGAGAAAGGGCCCTGGGGGTTGTACATTCCAGCCCTCTACCTTCTGTCCCATTTTAAAGATGAGGACAATGCAGTGCAGAGAGGTGAAATGATTTGCCCAAGGTCACATAACCCTGTGAATGGAAGATATGGGATTAACCTTAAAATATCTGATCAAGCCAAGTTCTTTCATCATATCATACAAGTACTGTTGACATGAATCTCATGACAGGGGACTCATTGCTTCATGATTCCATTGAATTGGTTGCAATTTAATTAAGCAACTCAAGAAGTTCTCATCAAGTTTCTTCTACTGGAAGACCTACAAAGTCTCTTCTGTATCCTGTCGGGAAGCAGCAGGGGTGGAGGAGAGGAGAGGAGGTGTCTCCCACCTTACTTCTGAAAACAGTATTCAAACGTAGTATCGCTTCAAAAAGTTCTAAATACTGTGATGATAGGGTAATTGTTAAAGCTGTGACAAAAAGATGTCCAAAAAAGCAGTGTGAAAGCAAGAACAGAAGTTACATAAAAGGGAGGCAAAGTCTATGGGCACCTTTTTGATGCGCTTGCTCTCCAGTTACCCAGCAGTGTAGGCCCTGCCCTCCCCCACCCATGCTGCCAAAGGCTAGACCATCAGGAAGTCAGAATCCAGCTTTGCCTAGCACCAGTATGTCACGGCCATGTTCAAAAGAAGATGAGAAAATGTAATGCTAGCAATTTGGAATTATTTAGAAGAGAAAGTTGGATGAATAAACTTGTTTTGTAAATTATGACTTCAGTGTGGAAAATAATAATACTTGTTAATTTCTGGAGAGATATGCATTAGAGCAGCTGCAAATGCCCCACTCCTGTAAAGGATTCAGGCATGCCTCCTTTCTAAGGGTGTCTAGGAGTTATGTTTCTGAAAGTTTTGGAAATTTCCTGTCTTCTTTATTTCTTTTTCTTAACTAGTTTGATTATTAACGTAACCCTAACATCCAACCCTTAAATGGAAGGGTCACATCAAAGAGAAAATGATCACTTTCACTGGGGCTCCCTAATTAGGCATTGTGGTGTATGCCATCAGCCAAATCATAGCCTAACAGTAATTTTCAGGCCTAGTCCATCTATACCAGAGAAAACACTTTATCACAACTGTCTCCGAGGCACACAAAGTTCTATATAACACAAAGTTATATAGAACTTTACAGAGTTCTATATGAAGACCTTCTTAGCACTGACATTTTACATAATTATTTTCCCAACGGAATGATTAATAGTATACTGAGTTAAAGGTAAGGTACAAAAATGAAAATAACTTGTGTCAGCAAAGCCTTTGTTATCACTTTTGTATTTAAACAGTCACGTAAATGGTTATTTTTTATTTTTATTTTTATTTTTTGGAGACAGACTCTCACTCTTGTCACCCATGTTGCAGTGCAATGAGACGCTCTCGGCTCACTACAACCTCTGCCTCCTGAGTTCAAGCAATTCTCCTGCCTCAGCCTACTGAGTAGCTGGGATTACAGGTGTATGCCAGCATGCCCGGCTACTTTTTGTACATAAATGGTTATTTTTATAGGACATGCTTGTTGAGCATTTAGGTGTGCCAGACCTATCCTTCCTCTTGCTTATTCTACATGACAACTCTATGCTATAAGCATTATTATCTCCATGGTGTAGATGATGCAAGTGAGGTTCATAAAGGCTCAGTAATTTTCCCAAGGTTACGCCGTTAATATGTAATAAAGCCGAGATACAAAACCATGTCTGTATGACTTTGCACCCATGTTCTTAAGCACTGTACAAAAAAGACTAGTTCTCAATTATATTATCAAATAGTGGTTTATATTTATATGTATATCTAAGTCTGGTAGTCACTACTAAAACATAAGTTGTTTCGTTATTTTTATTTTGCAAAATTCCTTTTTGTACCAATGTAACATAATGGAATGAACATAAAAATATAAGTTGCAGTTTAATGAGCCAAATTTGCCCATTGTTCTGATGAGTATAAAGTTATATATACCCAGTTCAGTATCATAAACAAGATAAGATTATTATTTTCTTGCATTCATAACTACTATGGCCAATATAATCACTTCAGATTAATCATAGAAAAATACAATGTGGAGCTCAATTGGCCATTTTATAAAATCTCAAAAAGCAACTGACTAAAACAGCCATAAGAGGCTTTGGTGTCATTTTTTGCATAACAAATTAAACTAGAAGCTAAGATTATCTTGAGGCTGTTGAATAAAGACAAGTAATTCAAGAATGAAAATTTTAAAACAATTAATTGACCTGCTATGGATTTCTGAATTTGCAAATGATATGGTTTGGCAGTGTCTCCACCCACATCTCATCTTGAATTACAGCTCCCATAATTCTCATATGTCATGGGAGGAACCTGGTGAGAAGTAATTGAATGATGGTGGGCAGGTCTCTCCTGTGCTGTTCCCATGATAGTGAATAAGTCTCATGAGATCTGATGGCTTTATAAAGGGGAGTTCCCCTGTACATGCTCTTGCCTGCCGCCATATTAGATGTGACTTTGCTTCTCATTCACCTTCCACCATGATTGTGAGGCCTCTCCAGCTGTGTAAAGCTGTGAGTCAGTTAAACCCCTTTCCTTTATAAATTACCCAGTTTTAGGTATGTCTTTATTAGCAGCATGAGAACAGAGTAATACAGCAACTTTAGTGTTTCTCTCTGAATATGTGAAAGTCTATGTGGGAGTGTGCATAGAATAAATACATATTGGTCTGCAATTGACAACTAATGGTAAAATGGGTCCTCCTTATGGGAATTTCAAAGCCTAATTTTTCAAAAGCTGCATTTCTTACAAGTTCTTTCTAATGGACTCACTACTGGTTGGTTGGCTCCATTTAGCTCTAGTGAGAGAAAACCTGCTCTTTCCATTATTATCACCCAAAGCTTTCAGAGTGCATAGACCTTGCAGTTTGGTCTTGTTTGAAATGCTCCTTCAATCATTTTTTTTAATTTTTATTTTTAAGTTCTGGGGTATATGTGCAGGATGTGCAGGTTTGTTACATAGGTAAACATATGCCATGGTGATTTTCTGCACCTATCAACCCATCACCTAGGTATTAAGCTCAGCATACATTAGCTATTTTCCCTAATGTTCTCCTCTGCTCCCCTTGCCCTCAACAGGCCCTGTGTGTGTTGTTCCCCTCCCTGTGTCCATATGTTCTCGTCATTCAGCTCTCATTTATAAGTAAGAATATGCGGCATTTGGTTTTCTACTCCTACATTACTATGCAGAGGATAATGGCTTCCAGCTCCATCCATGTCCCTGCAAAGGACATTCATTATCTCATTCCTTTTTATGGCTGTGTAGTATTCCATGGTATATACATAACACATTTTCTTTGATGGGCATTTGGGTTGATTCCATGTCTTTGCTATTGTGAATAGTGCTGCAATTAACATACACGTGCATGTATCTTTGTAATAGAATGATTCATATTCATTTGGGTATATACCCAGAAATAGGATTGCTAAGTCAAATGGTATTTCTTATTCTAGATCTCTGAGGAATCACCACACTGTCTTCTACAATGGTTGAACATATAAACATTCCCATCAATAGTGTAAAGGTGTTCCAATTTCTCCACAACCTGGCCAGTAACTGTAGCTTCTTGATTTTTTAATAATTGCCATTCTGACTGGCATGGTCAAGCTAACTGTCTGACAACCAGTACCACTGTTTGGGCAATTCAACATATCAATGGACTTACTCTTATAGCTCTCTGTTTTCAAAGTGCTAAGTTGGGCAATAAATAAATCTCATAATGGGTTTGCCTAATTATGAGATTACAATATACCAACAACAGACAGGAAATTTTTTAAATGTTTGGTTCACTGTGAAAGAAGACGGATGACCCGTAATAAAGAGACCTGCAGCTGAGGTCAGAATATCCTGAATATACTCGCCTCTCTTTAGATCTCTGTCAGGTTCTCCACCTATGAATTGAAGAGGTTGGAAAAGCAGGTATTCCAGGTTTTGCACACCTCCCAAAAGTGTAATGATGTAAACTGAGATCAAATGTATTGATTATACCGATTAAAAATGGCAAGAGAAAGTCATTGCTTTCAGGAGAACATGGTATTCCTTCATCAAGAACACTTGGTAAGGGTTAGTCTGCCAGATGTTCTCCATTTTGTCAAGGCAGCCTTTGACAGCCTCAAAATATATCACAGGGATCATCTCTCTCTATTCTGGCAGTTAGGGTTCATTTTTTAAATAAAGTTTCATTTACCTAGCTGTGTGTCTTTGGTGAATCACGTATGCTCTCTGGGCTAAAGTACCTACACTATGAAATGAAGGGGCCTGAGTCCCTCTCTTGCCTGTTTGGTCTATTCTGGCTTTTATGTTATGTTTACAAGTATGATTCATAAGATTTCAGGGAGTTTTTCGGTGAAATCATTATTTTTGGTAATAGCCAGTATTTCTGTCCAAATTCAGGGGACATAGATTTTGTTGGAATCATGGTATAGTCAGCTACTGGGAAAATGAATTCAATCCTGTCATCCTTTTACTGCATCAAGTTCTCATAATTTCCCAGGGTGTAGATAAGAATTGCAGGACTAGATGCTTAATTAGCTGAGATAAGGCATGGGCATGTATTTTATAAAATTGACAGACTATATCTCTATGGAGGAAACATGTTCTTTGGATGCAATTTAAAGCAATTTGAAACCAAATAACAATCATTTTGAAAGAAGACAGAAAATAATATTCTTCAGCAGTTCTGGTGAGAAGTACACTATCACAGCTATTACATTTGTAAATAAATTAATGCCATCTAAGAATGTCATCTCTTTCTTTAGAATATGTTCAAGTGAGTGTCGGTGACTTGGTTCAGCCTCTTTTATAAACATACAGTAAGTTGTATACATGGGCACAATAATCTGGACAAACATAACCACACAAAATTTGCAACTGATCCTCAGAAATTGTTTTCATGCATTAAAAAACCAGAGTAAACATAACAGCTTAAAACCTGCAACTGATTTAAATCTGTTTTTGAAAACCTAACCAAGTAATAAGTGAGCTATTTTCCCTGAGAGACCCTCCACACACTACCATCACAGCACTAGCCCTCAGACTGGAGGAACTGATGGGAGTTACTGAGAGCAGTGCAGCAGCTGAAACAAAGAGGGCCTCATTATCATGCGAAGCACAACATCCTTCAGATGTGATGAGAAACGTGACTGCATGATAAACTGGTCCTGGGGAAATTTCAAAATATGACCACCCAAGCATAAAGAAGAGGGTGGTGAGAACAGCAGCAGGACAGTAGGAAGGTGCATAGACTCGGCACACAGAATGTTGGTTTAGGCCCCAATATAAATAGCGATGGCCGCTCTGACCTGCAATAATGCAAGTTTTACATTAATGGGGACCCACACAGACACATGTTCTTGATACATGGCTCTGTGTAACTGCTGAAAAGAGAAAATTTAATGGAAGTACAGTGTTCTTGCTTCATTTTTACTGCATTAGGTTGTTTAATATGCATTTTTACTCACAATTCTATACTGCTTTATAGAATTAGTAGGAAACCAATTGCAGCCAGTGGATAATTCTGAATGAAAATAAACAGTCTCTATGGCTCCCTCTCTCCTCCAAATAATTTTTCCATGATGCCTAACCCAGTTAGGATGTGCTGCCAAATGCACTGAAGCTGAGCTTAGTAGGGAGATATATATCAAATTTTAGCTAACATGAATGACAATGTAGCCATCCACTGAGAAGGTTCACATTAGGACCTGGAAGCTGAAAATGAACAAAGTAGTCTGAACTAAAATATGAACCTTCTTCCACAGAATGTGCTACTATATCTTTTACAGTTCTTGAAGGGCAAGATGCTGAAAGAGTGTGCAAATTCCTATGCTCAGATCAATATAACTCCATTGCTCTAGCATCTCTTTATTGATGACAATCTCTTTCATTGTAGTGATTACAGATTCAACATCTTTTAATCACCTTCAACATGACAACTACACGTGTCTATATCTCTGTGATTTACTGCAATTGACACAGTATGAAAAAATCCGTGATTATGAGGTTGGCTTTTTGGTGTTACTGATTTTCCCATCTATGTCAACCAGCGAATAATGCACATTAAGCCACTGTTGCCATGTGGAGACGAGCAGGCAAAAGGAAATTGGAATTTGGTTTTGACAGTCTTGTGTTACTGAACTGAAACTATAATGAAGAACAATGTCAATGTGAACTTTGAAGTTTCCTCCTTTCTGGACAAGTGCCTATTTTCTGCTTCCTTACTACTGGACATCATGGCCTTAGATACATTTTTATTGGGAATATTTTCTAACACAATTACATACATTTCTGAAATCTAATAGACATTTTAATTTGAAGTGATAAGCTAGATTTTTCTATCCACAAATTAAATATCACACCTAAAAAGGCAACTTGGACTGCCCAAATAAACTTACGTATACACACACACACACACACACACACAGCCACAATGCCGATCATTCTTTACCAAATTGGTTCAGGAAGTTGGCTGGCTGCTCACACCATTCCAAACCAGTGTATTAATTTATTTCCATTACACATGGACGGGGCAAAAAACATGAAAGGAAATGAAAAAGAGGCCAATCTAACAAAGACGTTAAAAACTTAATTCTGGCCAACAGTTGTGACTAGATAACATTGTTTTCAATCACCCCTGCAGACATTATTTTTTCATTAATTTATGCAGCAATAATTTGAGTAATAACTAACTTTATTGAGCATCTACTATGTGCAGGTACTTTGCATAGATATACATGTAAAATCGTTAGTGCTTACTACTCCCATTAACGTTCGAATGAGGTGCCTTGCATTTAGATGGGAAGCAGACTCACACTGGCTAACTGGCCCCTGGGTGGAGAGAAAAGAGATTAGAACCCAGGCCTGTTGGCTTCTACCACAGCAGGCCCACTGCTTCTTCAAATATAGTCCAGGCACTGAATTGGACATTGTTGTAGGAGTTTGAAACACAAATAAAATGCAGACTATATTGCTAATGGTGATTATTATGGGTTCAGTTGAGTGCCCCCAAAATTCATGTTGAAGTCCTAATCCCAGGTACCTCAGAGTGTGACCTTATTTAGTTATAGGGCCTTTACTGAGGTAATAAAGTTAAAATGAGTTCACTAGGCTGGGACCTAATCCAATATACCTGGTGGCCTTATAAAATGTAGAAATTTATAAAAAGATATGTGTAGAGGGAAGGGGATATGAAGACACAAGAATTGATAAGATGGCCATCTTACAAGCAAACGAGAGATCTGGAACTGATTTTCTCACAGTCTTCGGAAGGTTCTAACACTGCCAAAGCTTGACCTTTGAATTCGAACCTCCAGGTTGTGAGGCAACAAAGTTCTGTTGTTTAAGCCACCCAGTTTGTGGTACTTTGTTATGGCAGCCCTAGCAAATGAATTCAGTCCTGTAGCCTAGTTAGTGGATTAAGACAAATAAATGAATGCCTATACTACAAGTCAGACTACAGGAAATGACAAGAGGAAGGCATGAACAAAACTCAGTGGCAGGAGGCAGAGACTGATCAGGGTGGGGTGGGAGGCAACAGCAGTGAAGGGTTAATTTCCCATATTTATAGAGTAAAAGGACAAGAGGAGAAATAATTACAGCAATAACAATAATGATACAGTCACAATTACTAAATACTTAATATGGGCTAGCCATGGTGCTAAGTGCCCCACAAAGATTCTCTCTCTTTCTCTCTTTTTGAGACAGAGTCTCACTCTGTCACCCAGGCTGGAGTGCAATGGCACGGTCTCAGCTCACTGCAATCTCCGGCTCCTGGGTTCAAGTGATTCTCCTGCCTCAGCCTCCCGAGTAGCTGAGACTACAGGCGTGTGCCATCACACCTGGTTAATTTTTGTATTTTAGTAGAGATGGGGTTTCACTATGTTGGCCAGGCTGGTCTTGAACTCCTGACTTTGTGACCTGCCCGCCTCGGCCTCCCAAAGTGCTGGGATTACAGGTTTGAGCCACCACACCTGGTCTCTAGGGTTATCTCATTTAACACTCAAAACAATCCTGTGACGTGACTTCTACATTATTCCTATGTTACACTGGGCACCTTGCTGGGACAGAGACTTGCGTATGAAGTGGGTCAGTTCCGTGCCCTGTGCAGCAGTGATGCAAAGTGAATTGCTTCTACCAGTATGAGGCCAATTTGTGTGGGTTCCCTTAACTCTAACTTCAGTGTTCCCTCAAATGGTTCTCCTTTTACAGTCACGGACTGATTTGTCCTAAGTGTGGCTTATTTTCCTCTTGGCATGGAGCTTCCAAGGCAGTGCTAATTAATTTTTTTACAGCTGATCTGCCTTCCTTATAGCAGGGAGGGTATTCTTATGGGAGCCAGTTCCTCAGAGCTAGGCTTACAGAGCACAGAATCAAAACAGTAAGTACATGTTGATGGCTAGAAGGGCCCAAGTTCAATGCACATGTGCAGCCTGGGAGTCCCACGTCCTATGTAGAAGAGGGTCTATGGTTACAAAAGTCCATATACTTCTACCTGCAACCCTCCCCTAATTCTTCCTCTCCTTCCTTCCTTCCTCTCTCCCTCCTAAGTGCATACTTTCCAGATCATCAAATGCATATTTGGCAACAAATACTCATTTTTAAATTTACCACCTATGTTGTGAAACTAATAGTTGTGACAATAATAAAGGCCTATAGCTACATCGACCATGTCTTTCCTAACAAAATGTAGAATTTATCATCTTAAAGTCCAGTGTGTGTGTGTGTGTGTGTGTGTGTGTGTGTGTGTGTGTGACTTGTGTATATTTGCATTGTAATTTTTACCAACTTCATTCAGTTATCATATACGTCAAATGAGAATGCCTTCATATAATTTATTTCATTCCATCAAACCAATTCTATGAACCAGGCACTTTGTTAGGTGTTGAAATCGTGAGGGTTTCTGGAAGGGGATGATGAACTGAGATCCATGAATCAGCTTCAGGGAGTCTGAAATCATACGGAAACTTTTGTATGTGTGCCTATGTGCATCTTCTGGATCAACATTTCAGAATAACCCCATGATCCATCAAAAGGTAAAACTTCTTGTTTGTGAGACAACCAGGCAGAGTATTTGATATGAGGTCAGTCTTAAAAGTTTGGGAGCATATCTACAGCTTACCTTCCACAGCATGAGATATGCAACCAGCCCCTGACCCACAGACACAGAAAAGCCACTTCACCACTTATCACACATGTCTTGTAGCCAGGAAGGCTGTTACTAGTGCTGTGCACCAAGCCACAAAATGAGGCCGACCTGGGTGAAGAGATGAGGAATTGGGTGAAGTATGAATGTGGCAGCAGTCCCTATTCTGGTCCCATTAACATAAGCCATAAGAGTGTCCCAGAAATCACCTAAATTTCACCTCCCAGGCTGCATCTCTTACCCTGAAAATGGCAAAAATATCCTGATACTGGGTACAGATAAGCATGATTCCTGAAACCATATGGATGATAAAGATAGTAATAAAATCCCTGAATAAAAGCTGAACTTACCAGGCAAGGGAATATCAGCAAAAAGATGAGTAGAGCAAGCCCTACAAACTAGTTTCTGCGTGACTCTGTGTATGTGTGCAGGCGCATGCGTGCACACAAGCTCAGGCGCCCAGCGCCTCAAGCCTCTCACTGCCTTGGGGGAAGGGGGGAACAAGAGAACCAAAGCAAAAACAGCTGAATTCAGTCAAAGACCTGATTGTTTCCCAAATGTATATGCAGCTCCCAATTGAAAGCCTTGCCAGATGGAACCCCACTGATGGCCTATGGCTTTGTTTGTGTCACCCACTTATGTGTGTCTCCGAGAGGGGCAGCCCCTGCGTGGAGACAGTGGGCCGTTCAGGAGCAGCTTCTGCATGTGTAATTAGTCACGGTGCACCTGTACCTAACTGCATTAACAATTAACACAATTACACACACGATTGTGGAATTGCCCCCACTATTTGAATAATTAGTGAGCTAACAACATGATTTACAGGTGCAATTGAGCAATTATGTACAGTTCCAAAGTGGAATATGCATATTTAGAGGCTTGGATGAGGCCCATTACTAAATCTTGTTCCAAATGGTCAAATTAGTTTTATTATTGGAAGAAACAGTACTCAGTGAGAACTTTCTCAGCCTTAAGCACTGTAGCACTAGGTGCTGGGGAAGATTTCACCTCATCAAGGTATTCAGCTCTGGGGTTTTGCCAATACAGGCACCCCAGCCATAATGCTGCCAGCCTGTACACTCTCCTTTAGCCTTTCCAAGTCTAGAATATCCCCAACTTTCTCTTGTCTCTCCTTCAAAACGCTGCTCACATTTTGCTGGCTGCCTGCAGGTTTTCCTAATTAAGTCCCATTTCTCTTGAGTCTTGGGTTCAGCAACCCAAGAGCTCAGCACTAGAGGCTGAACAAAGACATCACCTCAGCTGCCTCTTGCAAGGAAGAGATCCAAAAAGGCAGTGGCAGTAACCAAGTGGTACAGCCTGGCTACTTAGGGGTGGCAGCATTATTGGACATTGGAGCAATGGCTGGCACACATTCCTAGTTCTCTGGCATTAGGTAAGTTTCCTTAATCTACTCCTGTAACCCCCAGGCCATGTTGGTATCTCCTCAGCCACTGGAGAGGACATTCAATGAAGGCTCGAGTTTCTAACTTTCAAAATGGCAAAACCGATTGGGTTGTGGGGCATTTGCTCTCAGAACTATAGAAAGCTAAGGAGGAGAGGCAGCAGCTGAATTGTGCTGCAAACACATGGAGAGACCCAGGGCTACTGCTAATACTGTCTGATGCCCCCTTAGTTCAAAAGGCCTGCGGTATCTGATGCTTGGTTCACCTGTACTCTACAGGCCCCCTTAAGAGAAGCGTTCAGTATCTGTCAAATCTGTCTATATTTCTGCAAGTCTGCCCTCATTTTTTAGCTATCTGACAGCAAACTGCAAGCCACCTATGGATCTAATTAGGATTATTGCAGATCCACCTCCCCTCAAGACCAGGGCAATGCTTCCTTCTAGAGACAAGCTAAAAAAATTCACATCTTGGGATGGTTAAGCTCTAGAATGAGCTCCAGTAGTGTTAAAGTATCCATTTAGTTGTCTATGGAAGACGTGTGGCACTGACAGAGTTGACAGAAATGAGTGACACAAGTGGGCAATCTTCCGCTTATTTTCCCAATCTGTAAAAATGAACTAAAACACAAATGAGGAAAAGGAGATCGACACTTGTAAGTGTACCAGGAACTTTACAAACAAACCTTCTCCCAGCCTTCATTTCTGATTCGCTATGTTATGGAGCAAATAACATTAGAAAAGAAAAAAACATGGTTGTTTTCCATCTTTGGTCTTTATGTCTTCATAAAACCTCACTCAAACCTCCTGGTGGTTCACGGTGGTTAAAACAGAGTCTGAGAAAATGGATCGGGCTGCACACTGGCAACGTGTTTTGTTTTTGTATATGTGTTTTCTGAACATCAATTGACTTATTTCTTTATATCACTGAGGGGGAAATATCAATAGCATCATACTTCCAACCCCTAACCAACAAAATCCAAATAGGAAGACATAAAGATCAAGGATAGAAAACAGACTCTTTTTCTTTTTCAGTGTTATTTGCTCCATAACATAGGGAATCTGAAATGAAGGCTAGAACAAGGATCGTGTGTTAAGATTCCAGTATCCTTACAAGCATCAGTCCCCTTATCCTGATTTGTACTTTGGCCAATTTTTACAGGTTGGGAAAATGAGTAGAGATGTTGGAAGATAAAATCTATGTGCCTTTCTAACAAGGCTTCAGGAAAACTGTTATTTTGGAACATTGCATTTTTCAGCCACCTAAATGCCATTTTTACTGTTCAGTTGCATGAAAAATTACCTAACTTGTTGAAATAAATTTCTTGACCCATGTATAGCTACATTAAATGGTGTAATTTAATGCAATCTAACTAAATTAGCACCAATTAGATAGGCTAAATTAAAGGGCATGTCACTAATAAATTTTATGCTAAACATATTAAGATAATAAGCTAACTAAAATGCATAATAAAATAAAATATTCTTTTTAGCTTAGTTTAGTCCAAATAATATACAAAACTCTTTCAAATAAAATATACCAAGCAAAATCCTTACTTCCTTATAGAGAAATGGGAAAAACCATTCTGCTCTATTAACTGTGAATCTGATTTGTTTTTATGTTTGTTATTGTTATTTCTTAACCATATATCAAAACATCTTTCCTCTTGGGGACTCAGTTCCTAACTTCCAAAATATAGACGTAACATTGAGTGGTCTCCAAATTTATTCTAGAGCAGAGATAGGGGTAGTTTTCTAGAGTATTAGAAGAACACACACTTGGCTATCAAGATACATAAATTTCAGGCAGTCTCAGCTCTGTCACTTATTGGTGTAAATCCTTTGTGGAGGACCAAAAAATGGTTCCTAAAAGATATTTCCACGTCAAGTTCCTGGAATCTATGAACCTTAACTTCTATTACTTTATATTAGAAAACATGATTAAGTTAAGGATTTTAAAGATTCCCGTGCAAGATAGCCAAATAGGAGCAGCTCCAGTCTGCAGCTCCCAGCGAAACCAAAGCAGAAGGCAGTTGATTTCTGCATTTCCAAGTGAGAAACCTGGTTCATCTCATTGGGACTGGTTAGACAGTGGGTGTAGCCCATGGAGGGTGAGCAGAAGCAGGGTGGGTCATTGCTTTACCCGGAAAGTGAAAGGGGTTGGGGAACTATCTCCCCTAGCCAAAGGAAGCCTTGAGGGACTGTGCCATGAGGGACAGTGCTATCCGGCCCAGATACTATGCTTTTTCCACAGTCTTCACATCCCAGAGAGCAGATTCCCTTGGGTGCCTGCACAACAAGGGCCCTGGGTTTCAAGCACAGAATTGGGCAGCCATTTGGGCAGACATCGAGCTAGCTTCAGGGTTGATTTTTTCATACCCCAGTGGCACCTGGAATGCCAGGGAGACAGAACTGTTCACTCCCCTGGAAAGAAGGCTGAAGCCAGGGAGCCAAGTGGTCTTGGTCAGTGGATCTCACCCCCACTGAGCCCAGCAGCTAAGATCCATTGGCTTGAAATTCTTGCCAACAGCACAGCAGTCTGAAGTTGACCTGGGATGCAGAAGCTTGCTGGGGGGGAGAGGCATCCACCATTACTGAGGCCTGAGTAGGCAGTTTTCCACTCACAAGGTAAACAAAGCCACCAAGAAGTTTGGACTGGGTGGAGCACAACACAGTGCCACAAATCCGCTAAACTGAGACTGCCTCTCTAGACTCTCTCTGGGCAGGGCATCTCTGAAAGAAAGGCAGCGCCACAGTCAGAGGTTAATAGATAAAACTCCCATCTCCCTAGGACAGAGCAACTGGGGGAAGGGGAGGCTGTGGGCTTCAGCTTACTTAAACGTTTCTGCCCAGAGGCATTGAAGACAGCAGTGCATCTCCCAGCACAGCACTCCAGCTCTGCTAAGGGACCAACTGCCTCCTCAAGTGGGTCCCTGACCCCTATGCCTCCTGACTGGGAGACACCTCCCAGCAGGGGTCGACAGACACTTCATACAGGAGAGCGCCGGCTGGCATCTGGCAGGTGCCCCACTGAGACAAAGCTTCCAGAGGAAGGAACAGGCAGCAATCTTTGCTGTTCTGCAGTCTCCACTGGTTATACTCAGGCAAACAGGGTCTGCAGTGGACCCCCAGCAGACTCCAGCAGACATGCAGAAGAGAAGCCTGACTGTTAGAAGAAAATTAACAAACAGAAAGCATAGCATCAACAATAACAAGTAAAAAAGACCACCCAAAAAACTCCATCAAAAAGTCACCAACAGCAAAGACCAAAGGTAGATAAATCCATGGAGATGAGAAAAAACACAGCACGAAAAGGCTGAAAATTCCAAAAACCAGAATGTCTCTTCTCCTCCAAAGGATCACAACTCCTCGCCAGCAAGATAGCAGAACTGGACAGAAAATGAGTTTGAGGAACTGACAGAATTAGGCTTCAGAAGGTGGGTCATAACAAACTCCTTTGAGCTAACAGAGTATGTTCTAACCCAATGCAAGGAAGCTAAGAACCTTGAAGAAAGGTTAGGGGTTATTTCCTGAAATAACCAATTTAGGGAAGAACATAAATGACCTGATGGAGCTGAAAAACACAGCACGAGAACTTCATGGAGCATACACAAGTATCCATAGCCTAATCAATCAAGCAGAAGAAAGGATATCAGAGATTGAAGAATAACTTATTGAAATAAAGTTTAAAGACAAGATGAGAGAAAAAAGAATGAAAAGTAATGAACAAAGCCTCCAAGATATAGGGGACTATGTGAAAAGATCAAACCTATGTTTGATTGGTGTACCTGAAAATGACGCTGAGAATGGATCCAAGTTGGAAAATACTCTTCAGGATATTATCCAGGAGAATTTCCCTAACCTAGCAAGACAGGCCAACATTCAAATTCAGAAAATACAGAGAACACCACTAAGATACTCCTCAAGAAAAGCAACTCCAAGACACATAATCGCCAGAATCACCAAGGTAGAAATGAAGGAAAAAATGTCAAGTGCAGCCAAAGAGAAAGGCAGGGTTACCTACTAAGGAAGCCCATGAGACTAACAGTGGATCTCTCTACAGAAACTCTATAAGTCAGAAGAGAGTGGGGGCCGATATTCAACATTCTTAAAGAAAAGAATTTTCAACCCAAAATTTCATATACAGCCAAAATAAGCTTCATAAGTGAAGAAGAAACAAAATCCTTTACAGACAAGAAGTACTGAGGGATTGTGTCACCACCTGGCCTACCTTACAAGAGCTCCTGAAGGAAGCACTAAATATAGAAAGGAAAAGCCAGTACCAGCCACTGCATAAACAAACCAAAATGTAAAGACCATTGACACTATGAAGAAACTGCATCAACTAATGGGCAAAGTAATGAGCTAGTAACATACTGACAGGATAAAATGCACACAAAACAATATTAATCTTAAATGTAAATGGGCTAAATGCCTCAATCAAAAGACACAGACTGGCAATTGGATAAAAAGTCAAGACCTATCAGTGTGCTGTTTTCAGGAACCCATCTCACGTGCGAAGGCACACATAGGCTCAAAATAAAGGGATGGAGGAAGATTTACCAAGCAAATGGAAAGTAAAAAAAGCAGGGGTTGCAATCCTAGTCTCATAAAATGGACTATGAACCAACAAAGATCACAAGAGACAAAGAAGGGCATTACATAATGGTAAAGGGATCAATGCAACAAGAAGAGCTAACTATCCTAAATATATATGCATTCAATACAGGAGCACCCAGATACATAAAGCAAGTTCTTTATGACCTGCAAAGAGATGTAGACTCCCACACAATAATAGGGGGAGACTTTAACACCCCACTGTCGATACTAGACAGATCAACTAGGATATTCAGTACTTGAACTCAGATCTGGACCAAGCAGACGTAATAGTCATCTACAGAACTCTCCACTCCAAAACCACAGAATATACATTCTTCTCAGCACCACATCACACTTACTCTAAAATTGACCACACAATTGGAAGCAAAACACTCCTCAGCAAATGCAAAAGAACGAAAATCATAATAAACAGTCTCTCAGACCACAATGCAATGAAATTAGAACTCAGAATTAAGAAATTCACTCCAAACTGCACAACCACATGGAAACTGAACAAGCTACTCCTGAATGACTCTTGGGAAAATAACAAAACTAAGGCAGAAATAAATAAATTCTTTGAAATCAATGAGAACAAAGACATAACATACCAGGATCTCTGGGACACATCTAAAGTAGGGTTTAGAGGGAAATTTATAGCACTAAATGCCCACAAGAGAAAGCGGGGAAGATCTATAATCAACACCCTAACTTCACAATTAAAAGAACTAGAGAAGCAAGAGCACATAAATTCAAAAGCCAGCAGAAGACAATAAATAACTAAGATCAGAGCAGAAATGAAGGAGACAGAGACATGAAAAACCCTTCAAAAAAATCAGTGAATCCAGGAGCTGGTTTTTTGAAAAGATTAACAAAATAGATAGACTGCTAGCCAGACTAATAAAGAAGAAAAGAGAGGAGAATCAAATAGACACAATAAAAAATAATAAAGGGGAGATCACCACTGATCCCACAGAAATACAAACTACCCATCAGAGAATATTATAAACACCACTATGCAAATAAACTAGAAAATCAAAAAGAAATAGATAAGTTCCTGGACACATACACTCTCCCAAGTCTAAACCAGGAAAAAGTCCAACCCCCAAATAGAACAATAACAATTTCTGAAATTGAGGCAGTAATTAACAGCCTACCAACCAAAAGAAGTCCAAGACCAGACAGTTCACAGCCAAATTCTACCAAAGATACAAAAAGGAGCTGATACTATCCCTTCTGAAACTATTCCAAACAATAGAAAAAGAGAGACTCCTTTCTAACTCATTCTATGATGCCAGCATCATCCTGATACCAAAACCTGGCAGAGACATAATAAAAAAAGAAAATTTCAGGCCAATATCCCTGATGAACATCAATGCGAAAATCCTCAATAAAATACTGGCAAACCAAATCCAGCAGCACATGAAAAGGCTTATCCATCAAGTTGGCTTCATCCCTGGGATACAAGTCTGGTTCAACATATGCAAATCAATTAATGTAATCTATCACATAAACAGAATCAATGAAAAAACCACACGATTATCTCCATAGATGCAGCAAAGGCCTTTCATAAAATTCAACACCCTTTCATGCTAAAAAACACTCAATAAACTAGGTATTAATGGAACATATCTTAATAAGAGCTATTTATGACAGTCTCACAGCCAATATCATACTGAATGGGCAAAAGCTGGAAGCATTCCCTTTGGAAGCCAGCAAAAGACAAGGATGCCCTCTCTTACTGCTACTATTCAACATAGTATTGGAAGTTCTGGCCAGGGCAATCAGGCAAGAGAAAGTAATAAAGGATATTCAAATAGGAAGTGAGGAAGTCAAATTGTCTCTGTTTGCAGATGACATGATTGTATATTTAGAAAACCCCATCATCTCAGCCCAAAATCTCCTTAAGCTGGTAAGCAATCTCAGCAAAGTCTCAGGATACAAAATCAATGTGCAAAAATCACAAGCATTCCTATACACCAATAATAGACAGAGAGCCAAATCATGAGCAAACTCCCATTCACAATTGCTACAAACAGAATAAAGTACCTAGTAATACAACTTAAAAGGGATGTGAAGGACCTCTTCAAGGAAAACTACAAACCACTGCTCAAGGAAATAAGAGGACACAAACAAATGAAAAAACATTCCATGCTCATGGATGGAAAGAATCAGTATCATGAAAAATGGCCATACTGTCCAAAGTAATTTATAGATTCAATGCTATCCCCATCAAGCTACCATTGACATTCTTCACAGAATTAGAAAAACAACTTTATGTTTCATATGGAACCAAAAAAGAGTCCGTATAGCCAAGACAATCCTAAGCAAAATGAAGAAAGCTGGAGGCATCATGCTACCTGACTTTAAACTATACTACAAGGCTACAGGAACTAAAACAGCATGGTGCTGATACCAAAACATATATAGACCAATGGAACAGAACAGAGGCCTCAGAAATAACATCATACATCTATAACCACCTAATCTTCAACAAACCTGACAAAAACAAGCAATGGGGAAATAATCCCTATTTAATAAATGGTGTTGGGAAAACTCACTAGCCATATGCAGAAAACTGAAACTGGCTTACACCTTATGAAAAAAATCAACTCAAGATGGATTAAAGGTTTAAATGTAAGACCTAAAAGCTTGAAAATCTTAGAAGAAAACCTAGGCAAAAACATTCAGGACATAGGCATGGGCAAAGACTTCATGACTAAAACACCAAAAGCAATGGCAGCAAAAGCCAAAATTGACAAACGGGATCTAATTAAACTAAAGAGCTTCTGCACAGCAAAAGAAACCATCATCAGAGTGAGCTGGCAACCTACAAAATGGGAGAAAATTTTTGCAATCTATCAATGTGACAAAGGGCTAATATCCAGAATCTACAAGGAACTTAAACTTACAAGAAAAAAAATCAAAAAGTGGGTGAAGTATACAAAAAGAGACTTTTCAAAAGAAGACAATTATGCGGCCAAGAAATACATGAAAAAAAGTTCATCATCAGTGGTCATTAGAGAAGTGCAAATCAAAACCACAGTGAGATAGCTTTTCATGCCAGTTAGAACCACAATTACTAAAAAGTCAGGAAACAACCTTCACACATATGTTTATTGCAGCATTATTCACAATAGCAAAGACTTGAACCAACCCTACTGCCCATCAATGTTAAACTGTTAGATAAAGAAAATGTGGTACATATACACCATGGAATACTATGCAGCCATAAAAAGGAATGAGTTCATGTCTTTTGCAGGGACATGGATGAAGCTGGAAACCATCATTCTCAGTAAACTAACACAGGAACAGAAGACCAAACACCACATGTTTCCATTCATAAGTGGGAGTTGAGAATGAGAACATATGGGCACAGGAAGAGGAACATCACACACAGGAGACTGTTGGGGATAGGGAGAAAGGGGAGGAATTGAATTAGGAGAAATATTTAATATAGATCATGAGTTGATGGGTACAGCAAACCCCTATGGCACATGTATACCTATGTAACAAGCCTGCACATTCTGCACACGTATTCCAGAACTTAAAGTGTGTGTGTGTGTGTGTGTGTGTCTGTGTGTGTGTGTGTGTGTGTGTATAAATATATGTGTGTTAAGGATCTTGAGAGGATGCATTTATCCTGATTTATCTGATTATCTGGATAGGCCCTAAATATAGTCAACTGTATCCTTATAAGACAGAGTCAGAGGGAGTCTGGGGACACATACAAGGAGAAGAATAGAAGACACACAAAACACACAGAGAAAAAATCATTGTGAAGATGGAGGCAGAGACGTGAGTGATAAGGCCACAAGTCAAGGACTTCCAGCAGCCACCAGAAACTAAAAGAGGTAAGAAAAGATTCTCCCCAAAGCCTTCTGGAAAGTTCTACAGCCACACTGATTTTGGACTTCTAACCTTCAAAACTACGAGATAATAAATTTACATTATTTTAAGTTACCCAGTGTTGGGTAATTTGCTATACCTGCCATAGAGAATCTATACAACTTTGGTCCTCACTTTGTTTCACTGACAAAGGAGGCTAACCATGCCTACCTCACAGATTCAATTTGAAAAGTTTTACAAATAAGTAAAAACAATAAAGGCTAATACTTATATAAAACTTACCAAGTGCTGTCAAAGAAGGCAAAGTGCATGTCAGCACAGGGGTCATTATTATTCCACCTTGCCTGTTTCGATATTTCTAATTTTATAAGCTATTTGCAGATATCTGAGTAGAACATGCATATTTTACAGAACTTTTAGGTAAAACTTGCCAGAAGTTATGAACCAAAATAAATGAGACTCTTTCCTGGCCACCTAATCAATATATATAACAAATGTATCCCCTGATTATCAAATGCATCTAAATGAAGGAGGAGGGCTATACTACTCTGTAGAGCTTTTCACTAAAGGTGTATTCATTTACATGAATAAACATTCAAAATAAGGATGTGTTGATTGTGCATAATTACAAATAATCAAGCAAAAGTGCTGAACTATACAATCAATAGAATTATTCCACAGGTTCAAGTCCAGTAAAGTCCACCTCACTCATTTTGATCACTCAAACGGTCACATAAGTTCATTACATGATGAAACACTCACTGATTTTTATCTTTTCTGCCATTCGACTAAAGAACAAGCACAGGATTGGGCTATTGTTATACAGAGAACAGCCTGCTGAGTTAGCTATAAACTGCAGTCCCTACCTACTGATCTGAGCCCAAAGAAACAACATTTTCCTCAAGCAAAAGCAACATCTTCACAAAAATATGAGTAAGAAGGAGGGAAGGATATTCTGGAAGAATTGCACAGGTGGCTCTTAGGAATTTTTTTTTAGAGCAGCATCCATGAATGTTAGAATAGCAGGAGCCAAATTATGTATATCTCAGGGGAAACACACAGAAAGGCTGATGAAAAAGAGACGAATGTAGGATATGAATTCAGCAGAGTAGGAAGCAAGAGGGAAAAGGAGAGGAAGACATAAAATTATTAAATGCTCACCAAGTACAGGAAACCAGTATGGATCTATAGGGTGTTAGACAAATCTTTCCAGACTCTTTTCTTCTGTCAGTCTGTGCTCATACAAGGAGAATATGACATCTATCTCACACTAAAAAGATTACCAGTGCTAAATTAAGTACTCAATTGTGGATGGTGATTGTAGGTGAGGTTCATGGTATGTCTCTTCCTTCTTGGTCTAAATAATTTTATAGCTCTTTAATCATTTGCTTGAATTGTCTTTGCTGACATTCATTTTAACTTTGGATGACCTGATTCATTTTTGGAAAAGGTGGGATGTAAACTAATAATGGCAAGTGAGTTAAAAATATTATAGTATATAGGCAGTCACTCTGACTTGGCATTTCTAACGAGTATGTGCTGCTAGTTAATATTTGTAATAACTCAAGATAAATCCTAATTCTTGATTCAGAGGAAATTCTTGGAATTGGTGGTGTTCTCCCAAAATCTTAAGAATGTCTATGAAATAACTTATTGGAGCATGGTGGTCACACCTCTCCTAGATTCTGACCTTTTGCAAAATGAGCAACTTGTAGCTCAGATTTTCTATAAGAGACCCGGTTTCCTGTGCATTTAGAGTCCTCTTCTTCCCAGCTTTAAGGGCTCCTGAAATGAGAGCTAATTCTACCACCAAACCTTTGACAATTTTTTTTTTGAACAGCAGCTTTATGTCTCTATAGCATACTCAGCATTTGCATTTGTCACTCTGATTAATTCTCTCCCCAATTTTGCATATTTCCAAGATGAATCTCATTTACTACTCAGGAGGCTACCCTCTTCACAAATGCTTGTGAAATTGCCCTAGCCCTTGATTGGTTATAAGAGGCTAGTTAACAAGAGCTGGAAACAGACCTCTTTGGAGGATTACTTTCTTCTCATGAAGATTTGGGGGAAAAAATGTAACCACAATCAAATATATAGTCTCTATTACTTTCAGAACCCCCCATACAAATTATTACTTTTTAAAAGAGATACATAAATTTTCTTTCATCTTATAACAAAACCTGTATGATACTTATATAAAATTTAGGAAATATATTTAAAAGGAGAATCCATGGCTTCTAGAAATTACTAGATTTAACATCTTGGCATATGGTCTTCTAATATTTTTTATATATTCAAGTGTTTTTTTTTCTGTTAATCAAATGCAATTTATTTTTCATTTTATTTTTTCTTTTTTATCTTGATTTATATTTATTTTATTTATCTTGATTTATTTTTATTTTTTTATTTATCATTTTATCATTTATCTTGATTTTTATTTTATTTTTATTTTTTCTCTATTTCTCCTAAAAAAAGTGGGACACATGTGCAGCATGTGCAGATTTGTTACATAGGTATATACCAAAGTGGTTTGCTGCACCCGTTCTCTAAATTCCCTCTCCTCAACCCTACCCCTCCAACAGGCCCTGCTGTGTGTTGTTCCCCTCTCTGTGTCCATGTTATTCAAGCATTTTTAAACAAAAATAATTATGCTATAAATAATGAGTTGCTTCTTGATCAATAGTTGAATTATTAGTTATTATTTGCTATACATTTTTGTTGTTATAGACTCCACAGGACTAACTCCATGACAATGTAAAATAAATGATAAGGTATTTGTTTTCTCAATCCCAATTCTAAGTTTCAATATCTTTTATATCTTTATTGCCTCCATTTAGAAATTATTAATAAGGAAATCTTTATGCAGCTTCATCAGAGAACAAACAAATTACATCTGAAACAGCCTTTTGGAAAGAACTTTAACTGAAAATTTAAAGTAACCACATATTATACCTGAAAATAATAGTGAGCTCTGGTTAAAAAAAAAAAAAAAAGAAAACTTTGAAAATGTAAACCACTCTTCGATAATAATCACATGGTATTCTATACAGCCAACGTTAACTCATCAAAAACATCATTTTGCCATACTTTCCCCTTGGATTCTAAATTTCAAACATCCAAGCTGCTTTCAGATGCCTCTATAATCCTTTCTTCATGGCTACACACTGTGATGCATAAAGGATGAGAAATCAAAGTTGTCAGCCATCTGAGAATTTTTAATATATCAAACATCGCCTTCTAAATACATTTCTATTTCATTTCAAAAACAAAACATGAGTGATTTGGTCTAAAAAAGTCAGTCTGGTTCATTAACCTATAACTGTACAAAAGCAGGAGTCAATTACATTGCCACATCAGATGTGTGTTGAGATAATTACCCTGAAAATAAGATGTAAGGATGCCCATAAAAGTAGTGAAATGTGACCTATTAAATCAGGCTGTAACCTATTATGGGTCAAAAAACACATTTGTAGGGCCAATAGTCTCCTGCCTACATCCAGTCTTGCATGAATTTTGCAGGTGTCTTTTTCAAGTAAACTTTTGATCTGTCTTTACATTTCAAATTGGGGTCTTGTCTTCCTACTTTCACTAATCTTGCCTCTCTGGGATGCATATATACACTTCACAGAACTAATTTCCTACTTGAAATTACACCTTTAAAATAAGTTGGCAAAATCCAACA
The DNA here is from genome assembly GCF_009761245.1 of Sapajus apella. NCBI lineage: Eukaryota > Metazoa > Chordata > Mammalia > Primates > Cebidae > Sapajus > Sapajus apella. Next base: position 7,521,139 of record NW_022437033.1, on the reverse strand, counting down.
TAACAACAGGCCAAGATCAGGCTGTATTAAATCAGAAAAGAATCATTTAAGTTCACTTTCCTGTAACTTCTCCCCTTGTTAATACTTTGTAACATTGATTTCCATCTCCAAAAGCAACATCTGTTACAGTGAGAGAGCAAATGAGTCAACAATCAGATTGACTGCGGATCACCTGGTGTGAGAGGAGAAAACATATTTACTACTGTCTTTACTTGGATTACTGCCAATCACAACACAGACAAAGTGATCAGAAGCCTGAAAGGTAGCTTCTTTTCAGAGAATTCAGTGTGTTGAAGGAATGATCATTATTAGGTAGTTCAATACAAAAGTCAGGGCCCATTCTCTTGCAATTACACATGGAAAAGAGAAGGAGAAATGAATATAAGGAGGAAATGCAGGTCCTGGTTCTGTTTGTGAAAAATCAGCTGCACATTCTATAATTGGACATCCTGAATTTGAAAACTGGTATTTTATTCTCTCAAACAACACAAAGAAGAAAGATAGCTACTCCTAGATACACTTTAATTATGTTTGGCAGAGTCCATAAGACCACCCACACATTTGGAGAATCACTAGAAACACACATGGAATTCAACATATAGTTCACTCATGACTAAGGCTTACGATGGGAAAATAAGAAAAAAAGAAATAGGCAGAGTCTGGAGGAACCCATATGCAGGCTTCCTGGTGTTCTCTCCATCTCGTGAGAAGTTCTGCTTGGGGAAGCCCATTATAGAATTAGCAATGAATCTTTTCATTTGGGACTAGCCACATAGGCCCCTTCTGCCTAGCACATACCAAAATTCCAAACTCTGTGAAAGAAAGCAGGTATTCAGCATGAATCACAACGTTTGTACAAACAATTGAGACACAGTGAGCCACATTTTTCAGTTAAGGAACATTTTCAAAGCCATGTTCCCAGAGGCCAGCCACAGGCCAACCTTGTAAGCAGACCCTTCAGAAAACTGCAGTTTCAGTACTGCAATGTTAACTCTATTCAGTACCAATACTCCTGCAGTGAAATACATTTACACCATATTAAGCTGCAAATAATTTCAGCAACCGAAAGGTCATCATAAGCAGATCAAGGAAGTATCTGCATGAAAACATATTTTACCATCCTCACGAAGGAGTGAGAGGCTTTATTCCAGCTCTAAATATGTTCTATTGAAGACTTCTGTGAGGCCCTTCTAGACTACAGGAGCCAGGACAATCTCTCGCAGTTATCAAAAGATTATGGACTACTGTGAAATATAACTTACTATGTGACTTAAATTTGTGTGAGTTTTTACCCCTTTGTCCATGTTTTTATTAACATTTCCTCTATTTGTAGTACCTCCTGCTCTTAAAATGATACCCCCCAACTTTACAATTACAAATCTTGCTGATATTTCAAATGTGTGGGATCCCACCAAACTGGATTACAATGTATCTAAGAGTAACAATTTTCTTTGTGTCATTTGAGAGAAGAAAACATCAGTTTTCAAATTCAGGATGTCCACTTACAAAATGGGCTCCTGATTTTTCTCAGATATAATCTGCTTCTGAAGCTATCCCCAGTAACCCTGACTGGAGTTAATCTATACCTCTTAGCAATTTCTACCTTGAGCTACAGATGTTTGTGTGAATATCATGCCACACCAAGGCAGTGTCTAATCCAATCATGATAGATTTTTGTCCTTTCCAGTTTTTTCCCCATGACATATCACCAATGTTTAGCACAGTACTTGCATATAATAGGCACTCAGCAAATGTATGTCAGACGGATGGATGACTGAATAATCTGGAAAGGCTTTGAATTGGCCCCTGTGAAATTGCTGATAACTGGGCTTCTAAAGAAGGCATATCTTTCCATGGAAAGCTCTCCCTGCAGCAGCAGAGATCACAATGCTATGAAACCATTTTTATTGGTTTGCAAAATGCACATGTTTGTATATAACTGCCCATTTGAACAGGTGCAAATCTGGGGGTTCTTTCTGAAAGTCAGTCTGAAATATAATATCAAGTTAATGGGAAGGTATCTGGGTTTGGAAGCTCGTCTATTAATGTAGAGTCCTCTGTCGGAGGAGCATCATTTTCCATACTACTCCAGCAGCTCTGGCTCTCTCCCAAAACATTCAGAATGTCTGTTCTGGGTTCTCTTTGAAACTAAAGACCAACCCCGCCCCTCACCTCAGAGCAAAATGGGAGTCAAATCCAGGATGAAGGGGCAAGACTGAGGTCTTAGTCCACTATGTACTAAGAAATGGCTTTACATTTCTAACTGAGCTTCCCCGTGACACATTCTGAGGAACATAAAGAATGGTGTATTGCAAAAGTGTTTTAACAGTTTATCAATAGGGAACACAAATACATCATTGTCAGTGCTGCCTATTACCCTGTAACTTTAGTTTCTTCTGTCACAGGTTCGTATTCTTGCTATTCATGAAAACCACTCATACTCCATGCCTGTTGGCAGCATTCATGACACTATAGCTGCCTTTTACCCAATGTATTCAATAGAACCTCTTCACAAGGAAGGCACATCTTGCCTTCCACAAAGCAAGTCCAAATTGTAAAGACTTCTATAGTAATCCTTCTAAAATTCAAATGTACTTGTCTTGTAATATGATTTTTCATCTACAAAGTTTTCCTCAAGCAGGGTCCCTGCTCTGTCCAGTGGGAAGAAATGAGAGTCTGCACAATTTCAAGGCTCAGTCCAATAGGCATAAAACTAGCTGTACGCATGTCAAGCTCCTTGTCCCTTCAAAGTCTCAATTTTGTTACCTTTAAATGAGAAAGAATAACAACTACTTCAAAGGGCTGTGGAGAGGAACTGAAAGAGAAAGGTTGCAATAAAAAAGAAGTAACATTTTGTCAAGATCTGATTCTTAATCTAGGCCTGGAACTTGATCTTGAACCATCGCAAACTTGCCACCATCCAGGACATAGATGGGACTGTTGGCTGGGAGGATCCACCCACAATTTAATGGCCAGTTGTATGACAAACAAGAAGAGCAATGAACGAAAACATGTCCTCATAACTTTCTGTCACAGCAAAGACCTTTTGGTCAATGAACCCAAAATGCTGTCTTTTTTCCTCCCTAACCTGTGCCTTAGAAGGCAACTTTAATCTATTCTCTATGTTATAGCTATGGAAACAGCTTCTCTATAGCCGAAGCCGTTATTCTTCTCAAACTGAAAGGTCTTGCAGGTCACATTAACTTGCAAATATGTGTCTGTGTGTGTGGGTGGGTGGGTGGATGTGCACACGTGCACATATGCACATATTTTTGGCCCAGTGTGAAAGCCCTTAAAGATCCTCTATAAAATTGTCAGCAAGAACAGCAGGAGTGGTTAACAGCAGGCCTCACCTCTGAAGACCTGGAAGTGAAGTCAAGGAGGTGTGAACTGCATTTAATTAAGGACTCTTAGTTTTGGATCCCATTTCTTCAGGAGAGGAGACATTTGCAGGTAACCTGGACACATGTCCCAGATGTAGGGACCACAGGGGATCACCAGTCAAATGCAGGAAGCATATGTGATGAGATCACTATATTATAGCGTGATAGATGCTATAGTAGCCATACGAACAGAACAGAGGGAGTTCGAACTAGGAAAGAGAAGGACTAATTGCTGAGGATGGGGGTGAGGGTGAACGTGGGGGTGGGAAAAGAGCTGAAAAAGGGGCAGAGCAAACTTCAGAAGAAACACAAGTTTGATCAGGCTCTTGTAGGATGAATAAAAGTTCACCAGGCAGAAGTAAGTGGAAACAGTCAAATATTCCAAGCAGAAGTGACAGCATGGAGGAGGCATAAATTAGTGGTAGGCACCAGTCAGCCTCCCAGGGCCGGTGGCCATTAGTATGTAAGAGTTCAGATTACATAGGCAAGGCTCATCAGATAGAGCACATGTTACAATTATGCCTTCCATACAATGGGCCTGGTTATCCTGACCTACTTCCTAGAAGCCTTTGAAGGAAAAATAAATAGAGTTCACTTCAATGATATGTGCAAATGTAAGTGCTGTGTAACTACATAATATTGGTAATTTAAAAATCATTAAATATCCTTCACCTACATTTCAAGGCAAGTTGTGAAAATAAAGCTGTCTTAGTTCATTAAGAATACCCAACTGAGTCGGCAATGCCAATAATCACCCCCTATGAAGATGGCTGTAATTTGTTTGTCAACCCTTTTAAGTTCTTAGCAAATTAGTTTGTTCAGCATGTGGTTGCAAGGATATTATGAAATCACAGGGTTTAGGGTGCCTTGCTGTCTTAAGACTGAGATTTAGGCTGCTAGTGGCTTTCAGGGGCAAATGCCCTGAGAAACCTTGCATTCAGCTTGAAGCAAATCAGCCTATATGACTAAATCTCTCAACTGAAAATGCTCTTTTGAGTCCATCATTTGAAATGTTTTGTTTGCCTTTTAAAAGCAAAAATCTTCCTGAGATGATCACATTGATGCCACTTGTTACATAACAATCACACTCTTCCATGATATCATTTTCTCAAATAAAATCCTGTTATTAATAAGTTATTACTGTTTAGCTTTTACAACTACCTTTGAATCAACTATTATTTAACATACATCATCCAACCACATTAACAATACAAATTGGAGCTTCTTATGATAAATTATTATTTTTGTCTGGGTGTTGAAAATCCTTTCCCTCTTCCATGTTGCCTTTATTTAACATAATATACAATAAATGAATCATTTATATAATTCATTCTGGCAACAATTGTTTTACCTATACAATACAGTTATTTGACAAGTTATATTAAAATGGCATTTCAAGTATCATTCTACTGTGATCCCTGACATAAAATACTGATGACTTTCTCCTTTGTTCTTTACCCTTATCCCTTAGACCAAAATGAACTAAACAAACAAAAACACAACTCAAAGAAAAGTGTGAAAGCTAAGGAAAGATACTGCAACCAAGATTCAAGCGAGCATCTACACTTTGATGTTTCTTTGGCATTTCTGAGTACTGGGAAATTTTGAGAGAACAGTAAACCAGGAAGAAATCTGATAATGATCATGATCATAGAATTAGAGAAACCTCAGGCAGCATCACTCTAAATAATCCTTGAGGGATCAGAATCCTCCTTGCTTATAAAGACTTTCTTAGGGAGGAAATCTACAACCTCCCTTAGTAATCCTTCACAAGTTTTTAAAGAGCCTTAGGTAGAAAGGCATTCTATGTTACCCTAACCAGAAACCCTGTATGCTATACAACTAAGATCCATTTTGTTTATGCAGAGAAAAACTCTTTATCCAAAAACAAGAAGTAAGGAGCTTTGAAATGAATTTTCACTGGTTGGTCTGGGTCCACCTCTCCTGAAAGAAACTCATGCATTTCCAAGAAAAATGAAATCAGGAATTTCACAAGCTACAATAATATGCATCATTGTATGACAGAATGAATTTAATGGAAAAGAATGAAATTGCTCCCAGGAGCCCCTGGAGATTCAGTTAAACAACTAAGCCCACTGCTACTACTACAGAGACTGGAAGCCTCACCTTGGAGAAGGGAAAGAGAAGAAGAAAAAGGAAAATAAGAAAAGAGTAACAGAAGAAGAGATCAAGAAAAGTTAAGATTGGCCAGACGTGGTGGCTCATGCCTGTAATCCCAGCACTTTGGGAGGTCCAGGCATGAGGATCGCTTGAGCCCAGGAGTTGTCAACCAGCCTGGGCAACATAGCGAAACCCCATCTCTATAAATAAATTAAATGTTTTTTAAAATGACAACAATAAAAGAAAAGCAAAGACTACAGAGTGGTGAATGAAGCCCCAAGATGATGGCCAACTCCTGTCCGTGCTTCTCTCAACTGCTAGAATCGCTGGAACAGCCACCCAGTCAAGGGATTGTTTCTAGTAAAGAATTCAGGAAGAAATACTCCAAAAAGAATTTGTCAATGGGATGCACATTTTCTCTTTCAGTACAACCATTCAGAAATAGCACATTTGAACTCCAAGGTGAAAAAAGCAGGATTGTATCACAGTCTTTTGACAACTGCATTTCTGAAACTGTCACACACACTTTTCGTACATGCCAAGTGAAAAATTAGATTCTGTTTTTATAAGATATGTGTATATGTAAGTACACATATGAAAAGAGACTGCCGAAAGAAATGAATGGCAGAGCTTTAAGAATAAAATCAGATTCTGAAAAAAAAAATAGAAATAAAACAAAGCCAACAAAATTACAATATGCCATTGACAAAAGAAATTAACAGCATTCATATCACAAATACTATTAAAGTTGTATCTTGAACAAACAGGCAAACAAATTTGCATCTCCATAGTTTAATTATTTAGACAACTTATTTTATGGAAAAATCCAGAATTCATCAAAACTGGCATCTTTTAATGCTAATTCTAATTAGAACAAGCATTGCATTTTGTATGCTTTCCAATTATGCATGAGAAAAGTCATCATAAGTGTCCTCTCTTATCATAATTATCTGTTTCTAATTTCAATTTTGGCTATGACTTTGCACTCAATGATGTAAATGTAACTGTTCCTGTCAGATGAAGATTAATTTGATTTAAGCCCTCTTTGTTCTAATTATATATTCTATTTCTGCTCACCATGCAAGTTTCTTTCTAAGCCACATCTGTATTTTAGCACAACAATGGAGAATTTCTTTTGTATATAAAAGACGACCATAAGATTTCTTTTTGGCACCATTATGACAATTTTCATTAAGCTCGTGCCAAAAAAAATATTTCAGCTGACTAATCTACAGATTAATGTAATTATTTGAATATTAAAGCATGAACTTTTCTGAAATGATGTCTCTAAAAGTTATTGCTCTAATTACTCCCTTAGCTTCCAGGAAAACGTTATCACTGTTAGTTTATTCCCTGGGCAAGTTTGTTTATTTGGTGACACCGTGCGTGCATGCTATACTTCCAACTGGCACCAATATAAAAACAGTGGTAGAAATAAAAATCAGTTGAGAATCAAAGCTGCCCTTCTGGAGGTCCAGAACTGTTGCATTCATCCTCAATTTCTCTTACTACTGTTCTGCTGTGCCAGTTCATAAAATTAATCAGGTAGATTTCTATATTCCTCAGTGTTGGCTGTTGTTCTTTTATGTTCCACCTACCTTTCTATTCTTTCTTTCTTTTTTGTATTATCTCACATACTTACTAGTAATTTGTGGTAAGAACACTTACAATATCTCTTAGCAATTTTCAAGAATTCATTGTTAATAACTAAAGTCACCATGCCGTATCTCCTACTTCTCTAAAAAAGAGAAAAAAATCAGGTGGAAGATAACAAACTACCCCTGTAGCAATCTCTTCCCATTCATTCAAAGTAGAAAACATTTGGAATACAGCATCCTAAAATGAATACTGTTCCCAGGATGCAGAAAGGAATGTCAACCTGAGGTTTAACACTTGATTAACATGTTCTACACATATTTCTGAGACTAAGATTATGATTTTGATTTTGATTTGTACTCACGTGGAAAAGCCCAGAAAGTAAAATATGGAGTATACTTAAATTCGCTAAATACTTATCAGTCACCAACACAATGCCAAGTACTGCTGGATAAATTTTAGCAGAAAAGTATGGTCCAGTCTAGATATATTTAAACTATAAAATACTTTGAGATTCTCAAAATTAAAAAAAAAATTGAAATCAACATTTGTTGTTTTGAGAAGGGACGTGGTACATTTATTTTAGAATATGAAGTAATTCAGCAATGGGAGCACAGAGTTCAAGAAGTTAACTATTCAGAAAGAGTGCTGTCAGCCTGGGCTGTAAGGTCAGCGACCTCATGCCACATGAACTTTTATATTTTACATGTTCAATCCTGTTCTGCCACAGAATAGATGTGAGGCAGTCTGTGGACACAAACACAATACAATGATATTTAAAACTGGAAGAAATATAGATGGTGGGATCAGGCCAAGATTAAATAGCACAAGCACTTTCTTAAAAATCTTGGCTATTTAGTCCAAGTGGGTAACAAAGGGCAGTTACCCTAGCAGCCAGAGTAAAGAGGGGATCCTGAGAAGTTATAAGATGCACAGGATATGTGAAATGAGAATCAGTCAGCTATCCTCAGAGATCTGAGGGAACTTGGTTTCCTGGATCTTCAAAATGGAATGTTACATGCATGGCAGATCTAGCTTAAGCAGCACCATTTACAATTGCAAAAATATGGAGCCAGCTCAAATGTCCACTAATCAACAAGTGTTTAAAGAAAATGTGATACACACACACACACACACACACACACAGAGAGACATATATATATATACCATAGAATACAACTGAGCTATCAAAAGAAACAAATATGGCATTCTTAGCTATTTGGATGGAACTGAGACCATTATTCCAAGTAAAGTAACTCAGGAATGAAAAACCGAACATCATATATTCTCACTCATAAGTGGGAGTTAAGCTACGAGGATGAAAAGGCTTAAGAATGATACAATAAACTTTGGGGACTCAGGAGAAAGGGTGGCGGGGATGAGGGATAAAAGAGTAAAAGACTGCACATTGGGTACAGCGTACACTGCTCAGGGGATAAGTGCACCAAAATCACAGAAATCACCACTAAAGAATTTATTCATGTAACCAAACACCACCTGTTCCCCAAAAACCTGCTGAAATTTTAAAAATGTAAAAAAAAAAAACAATAGTTCTCCATACATGCGTGTGTGTGTGTGTGTGTGTGTGCATGTGTGTGTGTGTATAGTGAGGTTCATTATTGGCAGAGAATAGTGCTTGGGGCTTACAAAGTCTACACTTGCAGGGAAGTGTTGTAACTCACTTTTTAAATAATATACTAATTCACTCTATCATCTGTCACCCATTAGTAATTCTCACTAAGGTCTACTATGCAGCAGACACTATGCTAGGCATTTGGGCAGCCACAACAGAAAAGACACACAGCTTACTCACATTCCATGAGAATAGAGAAGGTGTCTGCTCTGTTCACTGCTGTATTACCACCACCTGATATCATGCCTGACATAGAGTCAGGACTCTGTAAAGATTTCTTAAATAAATGAATGAATGAGTTTGCAGTCTAAAGATCTAGTCAGCCATAGGGAGTTGACCCAGAAAATCAAGGTAGACTGGATTGTGAATGTTTTCAACTGGTAAAATAATGGACCAAGTTTTGATTTTTTTTAAAAAATTTGAAGGACATTTGAGGGGTATGCCATCAAAATCAACTACCTGTTTAGTAATTAAGTGTTTGTTATGACCTCCCATATACAAACACAGGACCAAGCAATAAGTACAGTGACTTTTTCCTCCAACTATTCTAGCTGCAAAATGTTATATAATCGTTCTAAATAATAGTTTAAAATACTAAAAAAATAGAAAAAACTCTCAATGTTTCCAAATAGCTAAATATTTCCACTCTGGTCAAACCTATACCTGCCCATACTTTTGTCCAGCCATATTTTCGTACATTGTAGAAGTGAAGTGAAGCACAGGATCAATGTCAATCTTGATTATAACCCTTGATTGTTACAATGAATTCATCAAACAGTAGAGAGACATAAAGCTCATTTTACATATAAGGAAACTGAAATCAGAATACATATGAATAATGTTCTTAAATGTAAGAATGCTTTCTTTGCACATTCCTTCTAAGGACACATAAATAGATGAGGTAACATGGAAAGAGCCCCATGTAGAAGAGCTGCACTTCAATCTATTGGCAAATAGAGGTGTTTATGTTCAATAATTTTAGACTTGGTACTGAATGCCAGTTTAACACAGGAATACATTAAAATCTTACATAGTTATATTCTAAGAACATAACTTCATATTTTAATAAAAGCTGTATATACTATTTATTATATTGACATACTATCCAACATTGCCTCACTTAAGACACTTGGAAAATGCTGTAAGTGTTCAAACAGATGAATGATACAAACTCTAGGCACGCACTTCTATATCTGTGCATACTTCACTCTTTCACAAATGGGAAATTTCCAATTTATTTTCAGTGATTTTGCTTCTCCTCAATAACACTAACATCTTGCCCTTCCATTGTCTCATAACCCATTGAGTCAGTCCAGCTGTGAGCATGCACTTGGTACTACAATTCTCAAAAAAAAAAAGCCTCTTTCCCTGTGAATATTTGAGGATGCCTGAAGGCTATCCTTCTTCCTGAGGAGCCACTGAGAGAGACACTGTTGAAAGCTTGAGGAAATTTTTGTGAATTCTGTCTGAAAAGAAGAAAGAAAGGTAGCATTTCTTATTTGTCTTGAACACTGTCTTCTGTAATCACGCAGAGATTGCAGGTCTTTAAAAGGAGGCCCATAGAAAACTCCACTCTGGCCTTTTAAGCAGCTCCACTCAATGCTATTTTAAAGACTTCAGTAAGTGTGTCACTGTTTCCATTCTAAATCCTGATTTGGGTGGGTTTGAAGCTTGGTTATTAAACCTAGCATAGTAAGTGTTACTTTGGGAGTGAATTATTTTTCCATTCTGATGAAAATTCCAACTGCGGGAAATTGGAACAAAGAAAATCACAAATGGCTAAGTTTCAATGTTTTATTTTTTATTTTAAAACATTATTATGATGAAAACAGTCAAAATGGCTTTTGGGCAGATATATTTGTTAGAAAAGTGAAAAAACTCTTTCAGGTGAATTTTCCACTCTCTACTCTTGTCTACTGTGGCTCAAAGCAAAAGTATTAATTCACAGCTGCTTTCACAATGTGCCAAAAAGTTGATGGCATTACTGGATTTACTTGGTAAGACAATAATTTCTTATTCCAGGCTGAATGTAACTTACGATTCTCAGACACAGTTCAGGTATTGTCATAATCACAGTATATCGTGGAAGTGGAGTGAAGCACAGGATCAATGTTGCTGAAGCTATTTGAATATATTTATGATAGATCTAGGGAGAATCAGAGGCATTTCTATTTACAAAACTATTTGTAAGATAACATAATGATCCTTATATCCTCAAAATATAAAGAAAAATTTCGCCAGACCCTGTTTCTCTGACTGTGATTTAAAATCAACACCATGCTTGCACTGTGCATTCAGTGGTTACAATAATGTCAGTGGAGAGGACTATGTGAGAAAATGTCACTTTCAGAATCATTTTGCTTCTCTGAATTCACTGGGTCTTCATTGTCACACTGCATTCATTCTTTCTTATCTCAGTAAGAACTCATTCCACAATATTTCTTGGGAAATAAAACTCTTCATTCTTTCCATTTGGAATATAAATGTGTTTATTTCATAATTCAAAAGAAATCAGAAATTATCCAGAACATTTAATGTCATGGAAATAGTTAAGTCTAGCACAAAAACCTCAGGGCTCTGAAAGTAGAATGGTTTATAATTGTGTACATATTTTCAAGGATCATGTAAACTAAAAGAATGACTTTCTGACAGAAATGTAGCTTTCTGTAAAGATTCTCTCAAATTCCAAACCCAATGTATTGACATTTTCCAGGATTTAAGTCCTATTGTCCAGGTGACACAAAGCAAAATAGAATGACCAACTGTTCTCATGTGCCCAGGATTGCCAAGTTTTGCACTGAAAATTCAGGACTGTTGTTGGTATTCCTTAAAACATACTCTTGGCTGGGTGCAGTGGCTTATGCCTATAATCCCAGCACTTTGGGAGGCTGAGGTGGGCGGATCACCCCAGGTCAAGAGTTCAAGACCAGCTTGGCCAACATGGTGAAACCCAATCTCTACTAAAAATATAAAAAGTTAGCCAGGTGTGGTGGTTCATGCCTGTAATCCCAGCTACTCAGGAGGCTGAGGCAGGAGAATCACTTGAAACAAGGAGGCAGAGGTTGCACTGAGCTGAGATTGCACCATTGCACTGCAGCCTGGCAACAAGAGTGAAACTCTGTCTCAGTACACACACAGACACACACACACACAGACACACACACACACACACACACACATTTTTTCAGGAGCTTCAGTCAGGAAAAATAAAATGAGAAACTGTTATCCTACTTTTGAGAGATACTATTCCTACAAAAGTATCCTGAAAAGCAAAGAATCAGCCTTATGTTTCTGAATGACTCCATGATAGCCAATAGCTAGATAATGGTAAATATTTCATATTTCATAACACACATTTCAAAATGACAAATTTAAACTTTCAAAATAGCAAAACTTTAAAAGTGATACTACCAAGCACTGTCAAGGAAAGAATCTCATTCTGCTGGGATTTAGGTTCAATGCTACCACCTTTTTGGAAGACAGTTGGGAACTATGTATCAATAGACTTAAAAACGTTCATACTTTCTGATCCAATCATTCCACTCATAGGATTTTATCCTAAGGGAGAAAAGCTAAACACATATGAAATGATTCATGCAAAATGCTGTTTATTGTAGCTCTGTTTACAATACCAAAGAATGGAAATGTCTAAATGTTTAACAAAAGGGGAAAGGTTAAATCAAATACGTAATCATGTTCCATAACATTATATGGAAGGTCTTCCTTCAAGTTTTAAAAATTAATGATAAGTGAAAATGCTCAAAAAGGCATGACAGAAAACCATATACATACTATGATTCTGTTTTGGGGAGACAGATAACCAGACAGAGACATAGATATCACTGAGCTATCTACAGTGGTTATTGCTTGTTGATGAGACTATGGGTAATTTTCATTCTAGTTTTTATTCATTTCTGCAGTTTCCCAATGTTCCACAATCAACTTTTATCATTTTTATTAAAACAAGTTATTATAAATGTTTGCCAAAGTGCCACCCCTAAAACTAAACAAGCAAAATCACAAAAACAGCTATCTAATATTTGAGAAACGTGTTTCTGTGTCTTAAGAATCATGTTGTTTCAAATAACCTGACATTTAGATTGACAGTTAAATTCTTACCTGAAATTTTCCAAGCTAACATTTGGCCTCAGAAAGTCTTGTTCTACACATTACTCTCAAGAGCTTCATACTCTGCTTTCTTGGTTTCTGCCCCTACCAACATGATATTTTGCTCAAATACAATACACTGGAATCAACCAGATTGCTCAATGTGAGGCTTTGCTTTACATAAGATCATACTAAATAATGCAAAAATGTACTTTTTAATAATAGCAGGCCAAATGTAAAATGAATTACTCAGATATTTATCAATGTCACCTGACCTCATCTAAATAGACTTTTGTTTTCGTGAACAGACTTTTGTTTTTTTGATATTGCTGGTTCTCTTCCCAGCTTATAAAGCACAGAGATGCATGAGAGTTTAATTTTTTGAATATTTATAAAGCATAAGAACAAAAAGAAGAGTGAAAGATAAATTTCAAAAATGGTTTGAGGATTTTTAAATCTTATTAAGTCAATGATTGTGTTCAATTTTGGCAAAGAAGAGTAAAGATTGGGGTTAGTTCTCATTTTGCCAAAAATGAACAAGTTTTTCTGCTCCTCAGCTTCTTTATAAAATAGTCCTTGCTTGTCCAAAACACTTTTTAAAGATCTAATCTAGGCTATTTTTTACGCAGACTATTTTTACTACTACTAACTCTCATTCATTTGGCACCTACTGAGAGTCAATTACCATGCTAGTAGCATGTTACAGTACTCTTTATAATTTTCTAATTAAAGTATATATATGGTGCTTTGAATTGCATACATATATATCGACATAGACACACATATACATAGACACATATAGCATACACGTGTATGATAGCTTTTTTTCTTGTTCCTCTGAAATAGCAGTCAGCAAACTTCCCTGTGAAAGACCAAATACTACATTTTCAGCTTTGTGGGCTATATGGTCACCGCCACAACTATTCAACTCAACCCTTGCAGTGCAAAACAACTACGGACAATATGTAAATGAATGGTATATTTGTGTGCTGATAATACTTTATTTTAAAAACAGGCATTTGTAATTTGTAAACCCCTGGTCTATACCAAATGGAACTTTAATACAGTCCTGGCTACGGTGGCCAGTACCATATTATACCTTGAGGTAGGATTGTTACAGAACTGAACATTTTCTAAATGTATCAGAATGAATTTAAATTGACTATGATTTTAAAATTCACCCTCCTCATATTATGTTCCCCTCCTGATCCTTTTGTTGGACTCCATGTGCTCATGTTATGCTGTTATTCTCTGACATTTATGAACTCCCACCCTGACCAGGGGTCTACAGGCCAAATGTAATGGCTTGAGAAATCAAAAGCTACCACTTTTCATTCACTTGCTACATTTATGTGTCTCAACTTCTTTTATTCTAGTTGCTAACTTGCAAGCATGCACATTGTGCTTAAGCTGCCAGATAAGCCCTCAAAATATTCAGTCCGCACCACCTATATCTAATCATCCAGAAAGTGAGGAAGCTTGCTACAAACATGTTTCATATATTTTTAAAAATTCAAAACTATACCTTCATTCATCATGCCTGGGCAGGTTTATACGATTTAGACATGGTGAATGAATGAAGATTCAAATGTACTACTACTGAGATGTCAAAGGGAAATAAGTCAATTCTTGAATTGTCTTCTTTTTTATTTCAAATAAATAGGTTATTTGCAGATTATAAAGGACATAAATCACCACTCTCAAATGAAGTGTTCACATTCCAAAATCATAAAGTTCAGAATTCTCATAATTCACCAGCGAAGAGGAAAACACAGTTAACTCTTTCATATGAGATCATTCCCAGTTCAAGGTACACAGCACAAGGAGAGAAGCCCACTATATTAATTTGCTAACTGGTCTTACCTTGGACCAATCTTAGCCAGTGCTGTTCTTCCACCAAACCAGCTTTATATAAATGTTAGCAGATATACAGCACAGGCAATTTTTGTGCTAAGCACTTCACATGCTTTATTTCATGTGATCCTAAATGACCCTCTAAGGTAGGCATTATTATTGTTCCCATTTTGTAGATGATGGAAGTGAGACTCAGGGCAATTAAATATCTTCCCTACAACTAGAAAGAGACAGTTCCTGAATGTGAATGCAGACTGTTATATTCTAAAGCCTATTTTATATGAATCCCCTATCCTACATTGCTCCACAATGTTATGGGCCCAGTCTCTTTTAATAGTTTCCTGGCTCAAGTCCAGTCCATCAAGCTTGTAAACAATCGCTAATTATAAACATTAAAATTAGCCAGTGTTTCAACTTAAGCTGTTCTGTTCCACTAATTTTCCTTGAAGGAGCAAAGGGCTCAGATGACCAACAGCATGTTGTTTCAGGGAAGCTATGTGGGTGTTCCAAGCAAAATTTATGAAACACCCCATATGATGGCTCAGTAAACAGAAGCAGAAAGATGGATGAATGGATGAATGGATAGAGAGATGAGAGAGAGAGAGAGAGAGAGAGAGAGAGAACAGATGATCTCTGGATATTTTACCATATGAAAATTTAAATGATGTTTGAGTATTTTTGATTTTCTAATTAGAAATTCTATATACTTCCTTTGCCTGAAGAATAAGATACTGTCACTCTAATGCTATGATCTCACTTCAGGGTATCTGGAAATATGCAGTGATCTCTTTTTCTTCTTTTCTTCTGTTAGAATTTGACCCACACTGGCAAAAAACCTAACAGTATGTGATTCTAACTTGCTGCAGAACCTGTCACCCCACCTTCTTCCCATCACTTTCTGTTTTAGTGTAACCTGAACAGGGACTGCTCTGCTATTTTGTTGAGGAGCAAATACAACATGACTCAGAGCTAGGAGGTCAGACTTAAGGCCCTGATTAAGGCAAATTGGAAAAAATGGAACCATTTTTCTGTAACTGAATATCATAATTAAGCACAGACAAAGCATAGCTAAATATATAATATGGAAGGAAGCGATTGAACATGGGAGTTTCTGGTATGAGTGCAAGTAAAATGATAACCTGATGCCAAGATGGAAAGCAATCAGGAAGTTTCAAATATTAATCTATCTCTTAGACTCCTACACTAGCTATGACAGTTACAAAACGTAATCACCACGACAATCAACATGAAAAACCCATCTACGAGAGCATGGACTCAATCAGCATGTTGATGCCTTCATCAAACTTATTCAGAATCCTTAAAGATGTTATGAGGAAGAGCCCTGTTATTTATTTCATTGTAATCCTTTGTGTTTTTCTCTTAGTCTTCATAATAGATTATGAGTCTCTGGAGGGCAGGGGTTATGTGTGTTATTCCTCTTGTATTCTTTAATAGCATAGTTAAATTCAACAGTCTCTCAACAAGAAAGAAGGGGAACGCCTCTAATCACAAGTTACCACTTTTCAGCACTTTATACATCCTCCTTTAACAATAGCTAATCGTTCCTTCAACCATGTATAATCAACATCCAAACACTGAATGGATTTTGCAACAGGGCTCTATCCTGCTTGTGTTGGGAAACGGAAGAGTGGGAGGGGCCACACAGTAAGAAGAGGTGAAAGGTGATTCGTTCCACTAGTTGAGACTGAAAAAGGTCAGATGTTTGGATCCCTAGAAGGAGCCCATAGATAGCCTCTGGATCCTCAAAACAAATATGTTTTCTTCACCCTCTTCATGCCTTCCTGATGGTCTTTGCTACGGGGAAATGTACTGACATGAAGAAAACCGTTATCAGCTCACGTTTCCCAAGGGGAAAAAAAAAAGACTTTAAAAATACATGGAAGACCAAATCAATGCTCCAAAGTTTCTTAAGATTCTAACAAGCCTAACATACTTATTGGTACTTAATGTTGAATTAAGGCTTGTTACGGTTTGCTTATTAGATTAATATAGCTTTAAAGTATAATATAGGATGGTTACTTGTGTGTATTGCATATTGTATGTGACATAATAGGGTCTATTGTATAATCAATGTGTATTGTATGTTAGTCCTCTTTTAATAGGATTTGGAACATAGTTTTACTAAGTGCAGTGATTTGGGAAGCTTATAGTTATGCCTTCCTCTTTTGTGGTCTACTCTTGATCATAGCCATGATTGATTGGAGGGGAAGCTCT
Source organism: Sapajus apella (assembly GCF_009761245.1). Lineage (NCBI taxonomy): Eukaryota > Metazoa > Chordata > Mammalia > Primates > Cebidae > Sapajus > Sapajus apella. The sequence goes on along the minus strand of NW_022437033.1, from coordinate 7,504,210 downwards.
TGATCAGAAACAAACCCCCACTTATCGCCTTGCTCCCTCAAGTGCAAAAGGATTTGCTTAAATACTGGGAGGTTCTGTAGTTCGTATTCTGCACACCTTAGCTAGACATATTTGGTAAGATTGAGAGCTAATTAAGTATTCAGAGGAATGGGAGAGATGTCTGAAAGGCTAAGCAACAGACCAGGTATCAGTGGCTTCCATGGAATGTAGAACTAAACTGAAGGAACACAGACTCCATGGCCTATTTTTTTTGTCAGTGGTCTATGGAAAACTTTTCAGTTCAGGACATTGGCTAGAATCTCAGCATCAACAACATATCCCAGTCACAATCAATGGTGAGAAGCTGCGCCTTCTGCCACTCTGTAAAGTGTAGGATACACATCATAGCTACAGGAGATTAAACCAGAGACATCATTGTCTTCCTCCAAAAGATACAATATTAATGTTTTACAAACCAAAGTTATCAGAAAAGCCATTACATGAAAAATGTGTCAGAATGGGTTTAACGAGAAAAATGAAAAATGTGCCAAAGCAAGTAAGTCCAGATGCATATGTTATGGAATCAGCTGTCCAATATTATCAGGAGGTTGCCCCATAAGTCCATTTATGATATTGCCTCAAAAGTTTCCTCCAGGGGCATATAATTGCACTTAAAATTTATGCCACAGCTTATAATTTTCTCAACAAAAACACAAATTTAAAAATAGCTGCAGAACTATCAGAGCAGTTACAATTCATGGATTCTTTTGAAGAATTTAAACTAGTATTATCAATACCCAGAGGCAGCTATTTTTGTAAAACAAGAAATAAAGAACTTTCATCACTTCCAGAAAAAAAGCAGATTATGCATACTATAAAAATGTGGAGTTGAGTGATTCTGGTATGGTTTCATTTCATTTAATCCTATTTCCTCCCCCACAGACAAACAGCAATATCATCACAACATCCCCAAGGTCTTAGAGCTTAAAAAGAAGTGAGCCTTACAAATGGCTGCTCACCCTTCACATTTATGCAGAGGGGGATGATGTGTCCTGGGAAGGGAGGAATATAAGCTGCAACGTGACTCTGGGAGAAAAGATTTAATGTAAAAGTGTACAGTTTTAAGAAATGTAGTTGATGTCTAAAAACGCTTTGCTGGATGAAGAAGTCATTGAGACGTTCCTGGCAGCGTGTCAAATGTTGCATTTAAGAAGATAATTAAAATAGTATAACGGAAAAACTATAATTAGAAACATATCTATGCAAGTAACATTATTTTTCTTCCATGAAGTTAAAACAAAAACATGAATTTCCACCAGCTTTCATTAGGGGTCTTCACTGAGGAGATGGTTTCTGCTGCTACAAAGGTTAAATTAAAAAACCGCAAATGCTCCAAAAGGGATATGTTCTTACATCATCACTTAAATTTTCACATAACATAATTAAATCAGAGACGTGCTGTGGCTCATTCAATATTAATGTGACCATGACATTCTCTCACTTGAAATCCATTTTTTTTAAATTGGGATGTTATTCAGGATTAAAACTAGATGGGCAAACTCCATAGCTGGGATTATTAACAAGTTGTTTGACTAAATTGCCCACTTCTCCCTTCTCTTCCTTACTTCTATAAACATTAAGAGAACTCATCCTGGGTTCAAGACATCCTGGTGAGTACTGGATACAAAGGTAGGTGGAAAGCCTAGCAGTACATAAAAGACAATGACTAACAAAGTTCATATTACAACTTGTTTGCTCTGTTGTCAAAGGTACAGATGATTATTAGCAGAGAAAGGAGGATGGTATTCCTGGCAGTGGGACTAGTACATGTACTACAGTCTGAATGTTTACCTTCCCCCAAATTCATATGTTGAAATCCTCACCCTCAATACTGTGGTATTAGAAGATGTTGCCTTTGGGAGGTGATTAGGTCATGAGGGCTTCTCCTTCATGAATGGGATTAGTACCCTGATTAAAGAGGCTTCAGAGAGCTGCCTTGCTTTTCTGCATTTTCTGCCACAGGAGGATGTCACAAGAAGATACTATGAATGTAAGAGGACATCACTAGACATCAAATCTGCTGGCGCTGTGATCTGGAACTTCTCAGCCTTCAGAACTGTGAGAAATAAATTTCTAATGTTTATAAGCCTCCTAGTTTGCGGTACTTTGTTATAGCAGCCCCAACTGAAATAAGACAACATGCGCAGAGTGAACAAACAAATCACGTCAGGGAAAGCAGGCAAATTAACCAGGCAAAATCCATGAGGCCTAGTTAAGAAATGGTGACGGATGCCAATACCACCATTTTTCAAGCACCTGCTATTTGGCTACTAAAGACAAGACGGGCTTTCTAATCAGAAACTCCTCATGTCCACCGACATGCACACACAATCACAATAGACAGATTTCTCCAGAGAATAAGCCCTATCTACTAGAGGTTGCTGAGCACATTCTTATCTTGTAATGTGCTTTTTTCCTACAGAAAGACCAGTCTGGCCACATGTTCTGTGTCATGGAGAGAAAGGCATAAAATTGTCCATAACTGTTTACAAATCTGGAAATCTTGAATGCTCTGGAAATACCACAGGTCCCTCATTCCCAAAGTAACTACCTCATTTAGAAAACACAACTATTGCATAGAGGGAATCATCTAGTTCTCACATACATCACAATGAAGCTAATGAACTAGCTAGAGAACTTTGTTGTTGGTTTTTACACTGTCCCCAGCAGTCCACATCCAGGGTTTCAAACTGGCTACAAAATTAAACAAACCAAGATAGAAACCACACCAAAAATGTTGGTAATACTAGCAATTCTCTGGATAAACTGGCTATTTCCTTGAAATATTCAAAAATGTTGTTAGCACAGAATTATTACTTATGGGATTTAAACATAGTATCTTTATGTAGTTTCAATTATATTCAGCAAACATTGGAGAATTTGGAAATAAGCATAAGTTGATATACTCAGCTCACAGAATGAAAATAAACCATTCTAAATGCTTGCTATCAAAGGAAAAGTCAAGAATATGCCTTTTTATTGAGGCAGAATGATATATAGATATCTACAGCTTCAAATTGCTCATGGTCTCTCATGGAGACAAGATATGGCCATTAAGAATGACAATGCAAGGCAACCTGTGCCATGTGACCCAAAGGTGGATGCTAATAACAAGAACAAGAGCTACCATTTGCTGAGTGCTTATTATGTGTGAGTCACTGTGCTCAGTTCTCTAGTTTCACTATCTCATCTGTTTAATCCTTGCAAGAACGTTTAACCCTATAAACACTGCACTTCATTTAACCCTGTGAAGAACTATCATTATTCCCAGTTTACAAATGAACAAACAGAGATGTAGAAATGTTCATTGACTTTTCCAGGGTTCCACAGGATCCAGCTTTAAATACAAACCTGACACAAGCAGAGCATGGCTAAAAGTGTGAGACAGCAGTCTGGGAGAGATGACATAGTTAGAAATGACTGGATAAGAGAATGACTACAGCTGATGGCTAAAAAGGCTAAATGCTAAAGTACTAAAATGATACCTCATGCTGAAGGATGGAAGGGAAAAACAGCAAATGACAGACAGGTGGGATGAGAACCAAGAAAACACAATGTCAAGTCAAGAGTCTTCAAAAGAAGGATGGGGAAATGTCAAATGCTAATCCCCACAAAAAAATAAAAGCAATAAAAATGAGGTCCCAGAAAGGACTACTGCACAGGAGTCTCTGAATGAATGTTAAGGGTGCAAGAGGCCAGACATGGGGGCTCATGCCTGCAATCCCAGCACTTTGGGAGGCCAAGGTGGGTGGATCACCTGAGGTCAGGAGTTCAAGACCAGCCTGGCCTGGCCAAAATGCTGAAATACAAAACAATACCCAGGTGTGTTGGCAGAAGGCTATAATCCCAGCTACTCAGGAGGCTGAGGCAGGAGAATTGCTTGAACCTGGGAGGTGGAGGTTGCAGTGAGCCAAGATGGCACCACTGCAGTCCAGCCTGGGGAACAAGAGTGAAGCTCCATCTAAAAAAAAAGGTGGGCAGTGAAGGCATTCAGCATCATGGTGGAGAAAGTGCTCAGTGTAAGGTTAGGAGGCAGCAGTGGGTGAAGGGTGGAAATGGAAATACTTTTTGCTCAAATTTCTCACCAAGAATTACTTGTGCTCTGGATTACTTACCTTCCTGAGCCTCAGTTTCTTCAACTGTAAAAGATGCTTAATGCCACCTACCTTGCAAGTGCTGTGAAGATTTGATGGAGAGAAGCACGCTACATTATAGTGTAGCACGTAGGGTCTGGGGTCAATCCAAGTGGGGCTGCAATGCCTGCTGGGCCATTTCTAACCATATGGCCTTGGAATATTCATCAGGTGCTATAGCACTCACCACAAGCAACTGTTAACCATCAATATCAAGTAACTAGCTTGACCCAAATAAGTCACTCAATATATAGCAGATGTAGGTATTATTATTATTAATGCAATTTAGAATTTGTCAATTAAAATAACTTTACTCAAGTGGTAAAGAAAATATGCAATGGAACAGCATGCACCTGAAGTCCCGGCTACATGGAAGGCTGAAGTGGGAGGATCTGTTGAGCCCCAGAGTCTGAGGCTATAGTGAGCTATGATCATGTCACTGCACCTCGGCCTGGGTGGCAGAGCAAGGCTCTGTTTCTAAAATTAGGAAAAAAAAGACTAGGAAGGCAATGTAAATTTTACTAGTTTAAATAATAATTCTCAATCAGTAAAATGATGATATTGTGTGTATTCAAACATGGAAAGCCAACACAGAAAGTATTCTGTTTAGGGCAACAGAGAAACTAATATGTATTTGTAACTAAACTATGTACTGAGGTTTCCCCTTTTTAAATTCTGAGAAGCACAGCTTTTATAGTTCCTCCAAAAGTTAGAACAAAAATGGGAGAAAATTTTCCCAAACCTAAAGGATATTATTATTGGCAATAAAGAATCATGAAATTAATGAGCTGTCTACTAAAGATCTACCATTAAAAACATATATGAGAAAACCAGTCTATGCAAACTCCATTCCTTCAATCTGTAGATGCTATCCTGGGAATTAATTCAGCACTTACAAAAGTTCCACTAAGTCTTGCAAACCACCCTCATATCAGTCAGCTGTGAAAGATGAATTTGCTCCACCCCTGTACCCAGTATGGCCTGCAAAAGGGCAAGCACTTTTTCAGGAATGCCAATCATTTTTCCCAAACAGGATCTCAAGTGCTTCTATTTGCTGGCCAGGGTGCTCTCTGAGCCCCCCAGTCAAGGTAGCCCATCTTCCCTCCACAGTGCACAGTACCCATCCTCTGCAAAGGATGGATAAGGACCCATTATTAGTACCACACTGACTGCTTATATTGGAAAATGAGGAAATGCTAATGAAATTGCTTTTATGGGCTGACATTCATGGATGGCAGAAAGGGACATTAGAGAATGAGTCCAGTATTTGCTCTTCGGGAGTATTTAAGCTCCCAGCCCAAGCTCAGTGGCAAAATGCACACGTGAGTACACACACTAACACACTCATGGCTGCACGCTGTCTGTAAAGGTCACTGAGCACTTGTTAACCTTGAAGGGGAAAGAGAAACCTCAGTATTTTCCCCAACAATACTCCTAGCCTCTTGTAAATCATATTCATATTCATACACTTAAGCATTAATTTACATACTTAATTTCTGACAGGCTGACAAACACAGCCCTTCTACCCTCTCAGTGTAAAGTGAGAAGTCAATTGTTATTCAGTGTATCCGTTACAGTGGTAGTGCTGCTAACTGTATTTTATATAATGTGCTATCTGCAGAAAGGCAGATAAGAATTTGATTTAACATCCAATTAAAAGCCGTCATTGAAAAATTACCTCAAATAAGCCTTTTATTTTCTTTAATCAGTCTTCAATTCAAGCCTTCCTTGGACCTACTGAACCAAGCATCAGGACTCATGAATTTTGATTAAAAAATTTGAGCCCATTTCTAACTTAAGCAGATTTTTTTTGTTGCACTGTTTGATAGAAATTTAATAAATCTATGATTCCTAGCCAGCATCATTTATCATCTTTTTTTCCACAAGACTGGCCTATTATACCTAGGCAGTAAATTATGAGGGAACCAGCAAACCAAAACTTTTCAGCCCGTTACTGAAGAAGAGATATAATCACTTGCATTGAACCATATAATTATAGTAGAATATGAAGCTCTGAAACATTAGGTCCTGTTTTGCATATGTAATGCCCAGCTTTTGACAGCCGAAAAGATTTCAAGTTGATCTAATATAGCTCAGTTTAGAATGATATTAAAAGTATTTGTTGTTAATGAAAATAACAGCAGGAAAAAAAAAATAAAGAGATGTGTAAACAACAAAATAGTCCCAGGCAGATTATTTGGAAAGTGACTCTGGGCTTGGAAAGACAAATCAAAAACCAAAAACTTTCAACTTGGTGCTTTCAAGTTAAATGTCTTATGATAAAGATTCAAATTGTGTTACTTCCTTTTACTATTTTAGCTACAATTTTTTTTTGCATGTGTGCTCAAGGTTGTCCCTGTAGCCTTCATAGAGTTTTAATGGGCATAATGTATATTCTTTTGTCCATTCGAAAATTGTCAAGCTCCTTCTAGGGGCAGGCACCATGTTGAACGTTGAGATATGGTAGTGAGCAATATAGGCAAATCAGACTAGTACAAAAGATGATGTTCGAGCAGTGCTCTGAGAGGGGACATGAAGTTAGGATCAAGGGAGGCTTCCTTACAAAAGTGCTATTTAAGCTAGGTCTTGAAGGATGAGCAAGAGTTCATGAGGAGTTTAGGTTACTGCCAACAATAGCTTTTATTGCTATAAATGTTTCTGGGTGTGTAAATCAGGAGTGCTCCAAGTAGAAATCCTAGGATCATACTTGAAAATTATTTGTATTTTTCTTAGAGAAATAATCAAATACCTAATGCTTCTCTGTGCTAGGAACACTATTCCCAGTCCATCTACCTCTCTGCCAGCATGTCAATGACTACACAGGCTAAATTTCTTTCCAAAGTGGGACGGATCCTTCTGCATTTCCATGCTTCGGTACAATCGGTTTCTCCCTCCTTGGGATGTCAATCTCAACTAGTCTCTACCGGTGAACTGGCCGTCAGTCTGCCAGAAAGGAATTGACTCTGCGAAGACTTGCCTAATGGCAGTAAGCCCCTCCTTGCATCATCCCTCTATTAGAGAGCTTGGTATTGTCACTACTTATTTACTTATCTATCTCCTGCCCAGGATAGGAAGTTGCAGGAAATGCAGAATGAGTGAATGAATGAATGAATGAATGAATGGAAGAATTGATAAAATGTTCTTAGCTTCTTACTATGCTGACTTGTATGGTTGTGGTAATTCCTTTCTGGAAGAGGAAGCAGTAGCCTAAATCCTTTAGGCAGGGGTTTAATGTGCTCCAACGGATAAATGGCACTGATCCCTTTAGAAAAACCAACATTCTGATTTATACAACAGAAGTAAGAGGAAGGATTCTGCCTGACTTTACAACCTCTGTTTTCTCATTTGTAGCCTTCCAAAACACTCTAGTTATAAAGGAAGGCAAATGATGCTATGAAATATTCATTTTGAAAAGGCTTGAGAGAGAAAAGATTAGACCATAGGTATGAGAAACTAAATAGCATCTTACAAACAGGATCTGATATCCAAAGGAGCAAAATGAAATTTTCAATGAAAAGCCTGTCAGGGATTCAAGATTAATTAAGAATATGTAAGTAGAAGACTATTGCTACTTGTCTGCCTATAGCACCATCACACACTACTAATAAAGTAGCTGTTTCAATTGATATTTCTTCTTTTTGCTTTGGCTACTATTTTTTTAACTTATAAGCTACATTGTGTTTTTTTTATGCAGGCATTTTTCCCTTCCAATAATGCACTATGGGCTGGGCGCAGTGGCTCACAACTGTAATCCCAGCACATAAAGAGGCTGAGGCAGGCAGATCACTTAAGGTCAGGAGTTCAAGACCAGCCTGGCCAACATGGCAAAACCCTGACTTTACTAAAAATACAAAAATTAGCCAGGCATGGTGGTGGGTGCCTGTAGTCCCAACTACTCAGGAGGCTGAGGCAGGAGAATTGCTTGAATGCAGGAAGCAGACGTTGCAGTGAACCAAGATTGTGCCACTATACCCCAGTGTGGGCAACAGAATGAGACTCTAAAAATAATAACACAGAGAACTGGGAAAAAACAGCTTAAACTTCATATGGAATCAAAAGAAAGCCCACATAGCCAAAACAATCCTAAGCAAAAAGAACAAAGCTGGAGACATCATACTACCTGACTTCAAACTATACTACAAGGATACAGTAATTAAAGCAGCATGGTACTGGCACCAAAACAGAGATATAGACCAACAGAACAGAACAGAGGCCTCAGAGGCAACGCCACACATCTACAGCCATCTGATCTTTGACAAACCTGACAAAAACAAGCAATGGGGAAAGGATTCCCAGTTTAATAAATGGTGCTGCAAAAACTTGATAGCCATGTACAGGAAGCAGAAACTGGACCCCTTTCATACACCTGACACTAAAATAAACTCCAGAGGGATTAAGGAGTCAATTTTAGTGTCATAAGACCTAACACCATAAAAACCCTAGAAGAAAACCTAGGCAAAATCATACAGGACATAGGCATAGTCAAGGACTTCATGACTAAAACACCAAAAGCATCGGCAACAAAAGCCAAAATAGACAAATGGGATCTAATTAAACTCCAGAACTTCTATAAGAAACAATCATTAGAGTGAATCAGCAACCAACAGAATGGGAAAAAATTTTTGCAATCTACCCGTCTAACAAAGGGCTAATATCCAGAATCTACAAAGAACTAAAACAGAGTTACAAGAAAAAAAACAAACAAATCCATTCAAAAGTGGGAGAAGGATATGAACAGACACTTTTCAAAAGAAGACATATATGAAGCCAACAAACATATGAAAAAATGCTCATCATCACTGGCCATTACAGAAATGCAAATCAAAACCACATTGAGATACCATCTCACGCCAGTTAGAATGGTGATCATTAAAAAATTTGGAGACAACAGATGCTGGAGAGGATGTAGAGAAATAGGAACACTTTTACACCGTTGGTGGGAGTGTAAATTAGTTCAACCATTGTGGAAGATAGTGTGGCGATTCCTCAATGACCTAGAAATAGAAATTCCATTTGACCCAGCAATCCCATTACTAGGTATATACCCAAAGGATTATAAATCATTCCATTACAAAGACACATGCACACATATGTTCACTGTGGCACTGTTCACAATAGCAAAGACCTGGAACCAACCCAAATGCCCATTGATGATAGACTGGATAAAGAAAATGTGGCAAATATACACCATGGAATACTATGCAGCCATAAAAATGATGAGTTTGTGTCCTTTGTAGGGACATGGATGAATCTGGAAACCATCATTCTCAGCAAACTGACACAAGAACAGAAAACAAAACACTGCATGTTCTCACTCATAGGCAGGTGTCGAAAAATGAGAGCACATGGACACAGGGAGGGGAGCAACACACTGAGGTCTGTTGTGGGGGCTAGTGGAGTGACAGCAGGGTATGGAGAGGTTGGGGAGGGATAACATGGGGAGAAATGCCAGATATAGGTGATGGGGGCATGGAGGCAGCAAACCACATTGCCATGTAAGTACTTATGCAACAATCCTGCATGATCTGTACATATACCACAGAGCCTAAAGTACAATAAAAAAATAACAATAATAATAATAATGCAGTATGATTGTCAGCTGATGTTTACTTGTTCTTTAGTGAACATGTAATTGTAATAGGCACTACAGGCCTCAGGATTTAAAGAAACAAGAACAATAATCACATTCATATAAAAGCACAGGCACAGAAAGTCTGGGTTAAGTTTCAAGATACTTTAAAAAACATTTGCCAAAATCGTCATTTCTTTTTTAAAAGAGTGGACATTTCAAGTAAAATAGAGTCCATATATTGCTGATCTATTTTAAATTAACTAATCAAAATATTGTTTTGTAAAAAGTCAAGAAGCACTTGGCTTCTAAAAAATAGGTCCACAGATAGAACAGATGGGGGAAAAGGTTAACAGAAATTATAAAATGTTTTCTACTTCCCCATCACTGCCTGTGGAGCTGCATTAGAGGGCTCATGTCTGATCATCCATTTGCTGAACAGTATATGATAGATGTATAACAATTTTGGAACTTGTTGGAATAAGGAGATCAGCTAATCCAACATCTTCATTTTAGAGATGAAGCCACATTGAGGAAATGACTGGCTCAGAGTTACATGGCTGACCACCTGTTAATTTACCAAAGTATATATACAGCAGAATATTTACAAGAGCAATAATCCACCAACAAGTCCACCTAAATCGGGAGCCAGGCACAAGACTCACTATTCCCTGTGCCATGGTAGAGACAGCTTGGAAAATCCTAGCTTATCCTTTATTTCCTCAGCCAAAGTCCTACATATTAAGAGATCCTGAATCTTTATTCAATCCTTCCCTCACCAGTGAGGGGCACTCCTACTTCATAGATAAATCACAGAGAAATGATCATGACAAATCGAGGATTAAAAATGGAAGCAGGGTCTGCTTTAAAACCTAACAGTTTAGAGGCTTTTTTCTCCATGCCGCCCTAAAAAACATGAAACAGAACAAAAAACAAAAACAAAACAAAACTCACTAAAGTAACATATCCCCATGACAATATGATCATGAATATTGGAAGGCTCTTAGAATGCTGGCATGTGTCATCTTTCTGTTTTGGACTGTCACCAATGATGGATGAATTCCTTTAGAAAGGGGTGGTATGAACCAGGAGAAAGGAATTGAGAGTTTAACCTTATAATTCTGAAGACTATCTAATGACATGATTAAAAAGTTCATATTGCATTACCAGGAGAAAAACAAGGCGCAAAACTCTGATTGCAATGATAAATTCAACTCTTGTCTTTTATCTACCCACGCATGTATTTGAAAGGAAATAAACCAAAACGTTAATAGTTGATATTTCTGGGTGATGACATTATGCTTAGCATTGTTTGCTTCTTCACACGTTTACATACATGCAAGATTCTTAACTAAATTATCATTTTAAATAATAAAACTTTATTACAAAAATAGACAGGACACTTGGTTATGAGAGATGCTTTATCCCCAGCCCTTCCACTCATTGGCTGTGTAATCCAAGGCAAATTGCTACTTAACTATGCTGAGACTCAGGATCTCTATCTTCACAGGAGCCTCTACCTCACAGGCCTGTTGTGAGCATTAAATGAGATGAGATAAAATGCAGAGATTTGAAAAATATAAATGTAATCTGCTTGGATTCTTAGCACCATTAATTACACCTTTCTTTGGGTACATAACATGTAAAAAAATTAGAGATATGATTCCTTGGGCTGTTTCCATATAGAAATGCCGGCATACTAGAAAGTAGTAACATATGCACACAGTTACCCATTTCCTTCTATATATTTCATATACACATATTTACTTATGTTTCTGCCCCCTCTTTTAAAAGGCTTTCAAACAAATCCAGTCTGTGTTTGACAGTTTTCTCCATTCTTTGCCAGCATTCCATACTCTCATAATCAATTCAGAATTTATCAGTGATAGAAGCCATTAAGGACTTCATTTTAAATAAAATAACTACTACACCCTATTCTGACCACCAAACAGAGTCCTTTAAAAAGACCCTAAAGAAGGGAAAAGCAAGAGGAGACAAATTTTGCATAAACAAATAAAATGTAGGCTGGAACAAAACCCAAATAAAATTTCTGAAGCCAAGAGAAGAAATCTGGAAAGCAATACAGACCTCTTGAGTGATTGCAGAAAGATGGACTGATATGAGTTCATGAAGGAAATGGGAAGTCTAGGAATAGAGAACATAACCCACTGGTATTTAGCAACTGGTCATCCTGTTCTTGTGAAAAAATAATACTCATCTCACATTTTTTACAGCAAATATGAATCTTAAATCCGTTACTTACAAAGCATATGCAGTTTTCCAACAACGTGATAGAATTTTGGGGACTCTATTAGTCCCATTTTTATTTTACAGACAGAAAAACAGAACTCCAATGGATTCTGACTCTGATGCAGTAATTACTGCACTATAGCATGCTATAGTCCTCAGCAAACTAACTGAAATGCTTACATTTATTTTAGAGCTTTTTATTGTACTTGAAACAGATAACGTGTAATACCTCCTAAAACTCATATAAAATGTAACGATTAAACCAAAATTTTACTTTCTCCTTTCCCATTTTAATAAACACGTGTAAGTCCAAGACTTGATGAGACACAGATCATCAAGTATAATTTTCATCCAGCAACTAGTGAGAGATTTCTTTGCAGAAATATGTTCAGTAAACATTGCTAAATGATGATTTGTATTTTAATACATAAAAGATTCATAGAAGTCTTGACTTGAAATGTATAGAGTTATCTTGATTGTAACTCATGGTCACTAATTGAAACTTATTTGTGGGGATCATCACAGATGGGAGGCAGGACTAAATTGCAGCTCCAGACAGGGTAGCATGCAGAGGCTTGCACTGTGAATTTTAGCTCCAGATCAAATGCAAGAACATACCAGCAATTCTGAGAGGATCCACAGATCCTCTGAAGGAAGTAAACTGCTCTTGCAGGACCTGGGAGTCACCCCAAACACTGTGAGTGCCCTACAGTGGAAGTGGGAAAGGGAGGCCCTCCTCTCCCGAACACACACTCTCAAAGGAGAAGCTGAAAGTCTGTTTTCAGGAGACGTTTCCAACTTTACCAGGAACTGAGTTAGTTAGAGAGCCAAGCCAAGTGACATACAGGGGTAGAGGAAACAGCAGAAAGGCCCTGAGAGCTCTCTGGGTCCCCAAGTAACCCATTCTTGTCTGACACCACAGGGATACATCGGGAGGGTGGCCAGAGGAGCAGGGGGTAAAACCCCACAGGGAGAAGGAATTCTGTAGCTGAACTTTGTAACAATTTGAACGGGGTGAGAAGCCTCCTGGCCAGAACTCAGGGGAGGGTGCGAGTCCGGTAAGCCAACTTCACAGGCAGGGGGAAGAACTATAAAGCCCTTTTCTTTGGCAGCTGAGAGGTGGAGAGCCTTCGGCAACTTTTCAAGCCAATCTTGCCCTTTGCCTGGAAACAGACTTGGGGCTGCTGGGGGAGGCACGGTGGGAGTGAGACCAACCCTTCGGTTTGTGTGGGAGCTGAGTGAGGCCTGTGACTGCCAGCTTTAACCCATTTCCCTGACTACCTGCATGACTCAGCAGAGGCAGCCATAATCCTCCTAGATACATGACTCCAATGACTTGGGAATTTCAGCCCCATACCCCACAGTAGCCACAGCAAGACCCACCCAAGGAGTCTGAGCTCAGACACACCTAGCCCCGACCTCACCTAATGGTCCTTCCCTATCCACCCACCCTGGTAGTAGAAGACAAAAGACATTTACTCTTGGGAGTTCTAGGGCCCTGCCCACCACCAGTCCCTGTCCACACTACTACAGCTGATGCTTTCTGGAAAGCACCACCTCCTGGCAGGAGGTCAACCAGCACAAAAATAGAGCATGAAACCACCAAAGCTAAGGACTCTCATGGAGTCTATTGTATCCTCCACCACCTCCACTGGAACAGGTGCTGGTATCCATAGCTGAGAGATTCGTAGACAGTTCACATCATAGCACTCTGTGCAGACAACCCCCAGTACCAGCCTGGAGCTGGGTATACTCACTGGGTAGCTAGAACCAGAAGAGGGACAACAGTCTCAGAGGAAGCCACATCCACAGGAAAGATGGGAGAGTACTACATCAAGGGAACACCCCGTAGGACAAAAGAAATCTGAATAATAGCCTTCAGCCCTACACCTTCCCTCTGACAGAGCCTACCCAAATAAGAAGGAACCAGAAAACTAACCCTGGTAATATGACAAAACAAGTCTCTTAGACACCCCTCAAAAATCACACTAGTTCACCAGCAATGGATACAAACCAAGAAGTCATCTCTGATTTACCAGAAAAAGATTTCAGGAGGTTAGTTATTAAGCTAATCAGGGAGAAACCAGAGAAGCCCAATGTAAGGAAATTCAAAAAAACGATAAAGGAAGTAAAGGGAGAAATATTCAAGGAAATAGATAGCTTAAAGGAAAAACAATAAAAAATTCAGGAAACTTTGGACACTTTTAGAAATGTGAAATGCTCTGGTAAGTCTCAGCAACAGAATTGAACAAGTAGAAGAAAGAAATTCAGAGCTCAAATACAAGATCTTCAAATTAACCATCCAACAAAGACAAAGAAAAAAGAATAAGAAAATATGAACAAAACATCCAATAAGTCTGGGATTATTATAAACAACCAAAGTTAAGAATAATCAGTGTTCCTGAGGAAGAAAACAATTCTAAAAGCTTGGAAAACATATTTGGGGGAATAATAGAGGAAAACTTCCCTGGCCTTGCCAGAGACCCAGACATACATATGCAGGAAGCACAAAAAACACCTGGGAAATTCATCACAGAAAGCTCTTCACCTAGGCACACTGTCATCAGGTTATCCAAGGTTAAGGCGAAGGAAAGAATCTTAAGAGCTGTGAGACAGAAAAACCAGGTAACCTATAAAGGAAAACTTATCAGATTAACAGCAGATTTCTCAGCAGAAAACCTATAAGCTAGAAGGGATTGGGCCCCTATCTTCAGCTTTCTCAAACAAAACAATTGTCAGCCAACAACTGTGTATCCAGTGAAAGTAAGCATCATATATGAAGGAAAGATAGTATTCTTCATATGAACAAATGCTGAGAGAAGTTGCTGTTACCAAGCCACCACTACAAGAACTGCTAAAAGAGCTCTTGATCTTGAAACAAATTCTGGAAACACATCAAAAGAGCACCTCTTTAAATTACGAATAACACAGGGCCTATAAAACAAGTTAAAAAGAAAAAAAAGTACACAGGCAACAAAGAACATGATGAATGCAATGGTACCTCACATTTCAATACTAACATTGAATGTAAATGGCCTAAATGCTCCACATAAAAGATAAGGAACCACAAAATAGATAAGAACTCACCAACCAACTGTCTGCTGCCTTCAGGAGACTCACCTAAGACATAAGGACTCACATAAACTTCAAGTAAAGGGGTGGAAAAAGGCATTTCATGTAAATGGACATGAAAAGCAAGCAGGGAGTAGCTATTCTTGTATCAGAAAAAAGAAAGTTTAAAGCAATGGCAGCTAAAAAAAGACAAAGAGGGTCATTATATAATAGTAAAAGGCCTTGTCTAACAGGAAAATATCACAGTCCTAAACATATATGCACCCAACAGTGGAGCTCCCAAATTTATTTAAAAAATGTGACTAATAGACCTAAGAAATGAGAGACAGCAACACAATAATAGTGGGAGACTTCAATATTCCACTGACAGCACTGGACATGTCAACAAGGCAGAAAGTCAACAAAGAAAGAATGGATTTAAGCTATACTTTGGAACAAATGGACTTAACAGATACATACAGAACATTTCATTTAACAACAACAGAATACACATTCTATTTAACAGTGAATGGAAGTTTCTCCAAGATAAACCATGTGACAGGCCATAACATGAGCCTCAATAAATTTAAGAAAATTTAAATTAAATAAAGCACTATCTCAGATCACAATGGAATAAAACTGGAAATCAGCTCCAAAAGGAACCTTCAAAAACATGCAAATACATGGAAGTAAAATAACCTGCTCCTGAATGAGCATGGGGTCAAAAACAAAATCAAGATGTAAATTAACAAATTCTTTGAACTGAATAACAATAATGACACAACCTATCAAAACCTCAGATACAGCAAAGGCAGTGCTAAGCAGAAAGTTCATAGCCCTAAATGCTTACATCAAAAAGTCTGAAAGAGCACAGACAGACAATCTAAGGTCACACCTCAAGGAACTAGAGAAACAAGAACAAACAAAACACAAACCCAGTAGAAGAAAGAAAATAACTAACATCAGAGCAGTACTAAATGAAATTAAAACAAAACAAAAAAATACAAAAGATAAACGAAACAAAGAGTTGGTTATTTGAAATGACAAATAAGCTTGATAGACCATTACCAAGATTAACCAAGAAAAGAAGGAAGAAAATTCAAATAACCTCACTAAGAAGTGCAACAGGAGATATTACAATGGACACCACTGAAATACAAAAGATTATTCAAAGGTACTATTAACACCTTTACACACATAAACTAGAAAACCTAGAAGAGATGGATTAATTCCTGGAAAAATACAACCCTCTTAGCTAAAATCAGGTAACATAAGATACCCTGAACGGACCAATAACAAGCAGTGAAATTGAAATGGTAATTAAAAGATTACCAACAAAAAAAAGTCCAGGACCAGATGGATTCACAGCAGAATTCTACCAGACATTCAAAGAATTGGTACCAATCCTTTTGACACTATTCCACAAGATAGAGAAATAAAGAACCCTCCCTAATTCATTCTATGAAGCCAGCAGAACCCTAATATCAAAACAAGGAAAGGATACAACCAAAAAAGAAAACTACAGACTGATATCCTTGATGAATATAGATGCTAAATTCCTTAAGGAAACATGAGCTAACCGAATCCAACAGCATATCAAAAAGATAATCCAACATGATCAAGTGGGTTTTATACCAGGGATGTAGGGATGCTTTAACATACACAAGTTAGTAAATGTGATACACCACATAAACAGAATTAAAAACAAAAATCACATAATCATCTCAACAGATGCAGAGAGAGCACTCGGCAAATTCCAGCATCCCTTTATGATTAAAACTCTCAGCAAAATCGGCATACAGGAAACACACCTTAATGAAATAACAGCCATCTATGACAAACCCACAGCCAACATAATACTGAATGGGGAAAAGTTGAAAGCATTCACTCAGAACTGGAGCAAGACAAGGATGCCCACTGTCACCACTTCTCTTCAACATAGTACTGGAAGCCCTAGCCAGAATAATCAGACAGGAGAAAGAAATAGAGGGCATCCACATCAGTAAGGAGGAAGTCAAATTGTCAGTGTTTGCTGATGATATGATCGTTTGCTTTGAAATCCCTATGGACTCCTCCAGAAAGCTCCTCAAACTGATATAAGAATTCAGCAAAGTTTCCAGATACAAGATTAATGCACACAAATCAGTAGCTCTTGTGTACACCAACAGTGACCAAGCAGAGAATCAAATCAAGAACTCAACCCCTTTTACAATAGTTGCAAAATAAAATACTTAGGAATACACCTAACAAAGGAGTCAAGAGACCTCTACAAGAAAAACTACAAAACACTGCTGAAAGAAATCATAGACAACACAAACAAATGGAAACACATCCCATGATAGGTAGAGTCAATATTGTGAAAATGACCATACTGCCAAATGCAAACTACAAATTCAATTCAATCTCCATTAACAAACCACCATCATTCTTCACAGAACTATAAAAAAAATTCTAAAATTCATATGGAACCAAAAAAGAGCTTGCACAGCCAATGTAAGACAGCAAAAAGAACAAATGTGGAGGCATCACACTACCTCACCTCAAGCTGTAGTATAAGGCCATAGTCACCAAAACAGTGTGGTACTGATATAAAAATAGGCACAGAGACCAATGGAACAGAATACAGAACCTAGAAATAAACTCAAATATTTACAGCCAACTGATCTATGACAAAACAAACAAAATCATAAACTTGGGAAAGGACACCCTTTGCAACAAATGGTGCTGGGATAATTAGCTAGCCATATGTAGGATAATGAAACTGGAGCCTTATCTCTAACCTTATACAAAAATCAACTCAAGATGAATCAAGGATTTAAATCTAAGACCTGAAACTATAAAAATTCTAGAAGATAACATTGGAAAAACCCTTCTAGACATTGGCTTAGGCAAAGATTTCATGACCAAGAACTCAAAAGCAAATGCAATAAAAACAAAGACAAATAGCTCTGACCTAATTAAACTTAAGAGCTTTTCATGGCAAAAGGAACAGTCAGCAGAGTTAACAGAAAACCCACAGAGTGGGAGAAAATCTTAACATTCTATACATCTGACAAAGGACTAATATCCAGAATCTACAATGACCTCAAACAAATTGGTAAGAAAAAAACAAACAATCCCATCAAAAAGCGGGCTAAGGACATGAATAGACAATTCTCAAAAGAAGATACACAAATGACCAACAAACATACGAAAAAATGCTCAACATTACTAATGATCAGGGAAATGCAAATCAGAACCACAATGCGATAGCACCTCACTCCTGCAAAAGTGGCCATTAAAAAACAAACAAACAAACAACAACAACAACAAAAAAACAGTAGATGGCGTGGATGCACTGAACAGGGATCACTTCTTCACTGCCGGTGGGAATCTAAACTAGAGCAGCCACTATGGCAAACAGTGTGGAGATTCCTTAAAGAACTAAAAATAGAACCACCATGTGATCCAGCAATCCCCCTACTGGGTATCTACTCAGAGGAAAATAAGTCATTTGAAAAAGATACCTGCACACACGTTTGTAGCAGCACAATTTACAATTGCAAAATCACGGAACCAACCCAACTGCTCATAAACCAATGAGTAGATAAAGAAACTGTGGTGTATATGTAGCACAGCCATAAAAAGGAATGCATTAACAGCATTTGTAGTGACCTGGATGAGACTGGAAACTATTATTCTAAGTGAAGTAACTGAGGAATGGAAAACCAAACATCATATGTCCTCACTCATATGTGGAAGCTAAGCTATGAGGATGCAAAGGCATAAGAATGATACAATGGACTTTGGGGACTTGGGGTAAAGGGTGGAAGAAGGGCAAGGGATAAGAAACTACAAATAGGCTGCAGTGTATACTGCTCGGGCAATGGGTGCACCAAAATCTCACAAATCACCACTAAATAACTGACTCATGCAACCAAATACCACCTGTACCCCAATAAAACTGAAAGAAAAATAGAATAAAATAAATATTTAGGTACTCCAAAAAAAAAAGGAAACTTATTTGTACTGTTCACTTATTTTTACAATAAAGAAGTCTCAATGAATTGCATTCATTTCTTTACATAAGCAGGAAAAAAGATGGAGATACTAGAACAACACATTTTAATATTATCATATGTACCAATATTTGGCCTGTTTAAAATTGATAAACTATATGATAAAACTGCATTTTAGCCCAAGTGTTCCAACATAGTCTTCATGTGCCTTAATGAAATGCAAAACAAAACAAAACAAAAATTTCACACTATGTTTAAATTCCAAAAAGCTAAACATAGGATTGAAAGAGATAATAACTAAAGGTGGATATGTGCATAAATATATGCAGACTCTCAAAGAGAACATCAGAGAGTCTGAGATAATATTTGTGTACCCATTCTTGGACGAAAAATTATTTTCCTAGGTCTTTGGTCTTTACAGCATCAAAGATAATGTGCCACCTCTTGCTTTAATGCCTGAGATACATGTAATTCCCATGCAAGCCACTAGTGCATATCTGTCAAACCTCTGCAAAACTAAGGAGTCTATTCTTATATGAATCAATGCCTAATAAGTCTGGGTGGTCTAATTTATAGCTATAGGCACACAATGACATTATCTTCAAGGTGAGGTTCTAGTGTTTTCACTTGCTTGACGGGTGACTTTGGAGAGAATAACAGTCTCCTTCTCTGGATCTAAATTTATGCATCTGTCAAACATGCTAGATGATCTTTCAGTGTTCTTCCAGTTCTCACACCTGTGTCTCCAAACATACTCAAACCAGTTGAAGGTACACGAAAAATACAAATGCACAAAACTTACGGAAAAATATGTTTACAAAGAACCATTTGGTAAACATTGGGTTTCACTGCCTCTATTGTTTGGTGGAAGTGATAAGGAAGGGGGATTCTTATTCATAAATATTGAGGTAGACTTTTTAAAATTCCTAAAATGTTTTTAGTTAACAAATTCACAATTATGACATTGGTTAGCCTAAGACAAACAAGAGAATGACCCATCTTCGGTAGATACCATCTATGTCATCTCCTGATTCAACAAAGAAAGATAAAGTAGTAGTCAGTGTGGCAAAGTGAATAAAGCATATGGCTGTGTAACCTACATGGACATGGGATGGAATCCTGGCTCCATGCTTTACTGTGTGGCTTTGGGATAGTGGCTGTTCTCTCTGCAACGTAGTGAGGATACAATACTAGTTCCTACTTCGTAGTGTTGTTGAGAGATACACATGAGATAATGTGCATAAAGGTCTAACAGAGTGCCAAGCACATAGTATATGTCTAGTAACTATTTCTTTTCTCTTCCATTTTCAATGGCTAGTCTCACACTATTACCTTTGTAGTACTCCCTGGCTACTGCATCCAAACTCTTGAGCTGAAATCATACAAGAGCTCAAGTACAGTAGTCGAATAGCTGCCTATTACAGGAAAGGAATCCATCGACAACAACTGGAGGCAAATGAAGTGTAGAGCAAGCACTTCACCACCCTCCCTGTGTGAGTGTAATGTGGCCCGGAAGGTCCCCACTGGGCAGACAGAGGGCTGCAGCACATGTCCTGTCCCTAGGCTTCTGGTCCCTCACCACTATATTTATATAAGTTGATGCCATGTAAGGATATTTAATAGTCTTGCTGTGAATGGCACTATTGTTGGAACCAAGGCCAATGGATGGAAATAACTAGGTAGGTTTTAGTCTCCTTCTGTCAGATTACAGACCATACACTGCATAACTGGCTAGTTTTGTCTTTTCAAACAAAGTAGCACTTGGTCAGACCCATAGTCAAATTAAGACATTTTCCTGTGCTTGGTGGGACTTTCTGAAAGCCACAATTTCCAAGCATAAATTATATACATTGGTGGGTCCTATGTCTATTGATATGTTAACTCAGTGGAAGCACTATAAAGGAAAAAAAGTAAAACCTGTAAGCACAAAAACACAAATCGTGGAGTTTCAGAAAGTATGGCTTTCGCTTTGATAAAATGTGTATTTTTTGCTCATCAGTAATATTTTAATTTTTTATTTTTCATAAAAATTACTTTATAGTCTCTTTTGTGTCAGGTATCTTATCATAGGCAACCTACTGAGTTCCAGCTCCCAGACCACTGACACTGTTTCTTAGACAGAAAAAAGGTTCATCCCAATATTTATCAAGGAGATGAATAAATAAAAGTATGAATGAATGAATGCACAAAAGAAGGAAAAGTAAACTAGGTTTAAAGGGATACAATGTTTGTGGGCTGAAAAATCCTACTGCATTTAGTACCTAAGATGACAGTACTGGAGATGTGGGTGTTGTGTCACAAATATTTTAATAAACAATGAATGACAATTTCACCCATCCATAATTAAATATTCTTGACACATAATGTCAAGCAGGCAGGCAATGTTGCATGAGTAGTCAAAATAATCTTTATTACTTCATTTTCAGCAGTTGATTTACAAGGGTAAAACAGTGAACCCTACCTCCAGACAACAATCTTGCAGGTAAAATAATTATTATAATTATTTTAGGTTGAATACAGTTATTGATGGGAAGTTAATTGTATCTCTAAATCAGGGTCAGTAATAACCTTTTGACCAAAGATCAAATCATTTTGAAGCTGGCGCTATTTATATACAAGGAAAAGGAAGCCACAACACATCATTCAGTGTTGCTTGAATAGGAAAGTAGGCCGCTGAGTTATTGAATTATTTCTGCCTCTAGTGACAGGTAATTAACCTGGACAATTATGGCTCTTTTCTCATAAAGCATACCTCATTCCAAACAGAAACTTCCAAATAAGCAATCCCTTATATTTTCAAGGAATGAGTAGATGGATCACCTCCTTTGGCCCTCAAAGCAATGCTGAGAGGCTGGTGAAGCAGGTACTAGGTAGTCCTATTCTATATGTAAGAGCTACACAAGATCAGAATACTGAAGTGACTTACCCCAAAATCACAGTAATTTTTTAAATGGCAGAATTTTCCCTTGAACCTAAGCCTTTTAACTCTGTGTCCAGTGATTTTTAAACTGTTCCTTCTAAAAATGAAGAGTTTTCTACCTTGTTCAAAAGTAAGTGCTTCCTTTCTCCTGTTATTTCTGAGCAAAGGCAGGGGTTGCAATCTGAAGGAAAATGCAATTTCTCAGATGCTTGGGGATGGAGTATAAAAAGTGAACCTGTAGTCAGCTATCAAGTCAGGGCCAGCCCCACACACTCACAGAAAAAAATCTTCCCATTCCTATGAAAGCAACCCATTTAGGTAGATCAAACATTGCCACTTCAGTTTAGGTCCTTTGGGACAGGTCTTTCACCAAGACCAGCTGGGAAAGATACAACCTGGCTTGCTACTGCTAAGCCCTGAGGTGTGCACAAGTGGAACAGAACCCTTCTCTATCAATTGGTCTAAGACGCTTGACAACGCATAGATAGAAATGAAATCTTTGGGATCTTTTTGGGGTTACAGCAGCTTTGGGGAGATTTAGGTCACTCAAGGAACCGGATGCCATACCTTGAAATGGTCTCACTAAAATGACTTGTCAGAAAGAGCTGATCTGAGACAGAGGCCTTTAGAATCTTGCCCAGATTTATGTACACAGTCTTCCTGGCTGCCAAACACCTCATCTTGGAGTAACATGCTTCAACATCTAGACATCTAGAAGGTTAGTAGCTGAAATGGAGTTTCTCTCTTCCACAGCTTGGCTTCCTGAGACCACATCACCATCAGAAAGCTGCACTGGCAATGGGCAGTTCAATTCTTACTTGCCTGAATTTCCTGCTGAACTAGTTTTAAGCCCCAGGAATGGTTTCACTTGTTTGTTTGTTAGTAGTAGAACTGACATGCAGCATTGGCTTTGGGTGTTTTGTTTTGTAAGTACTGCTAATACTGGCCAACTAACCCCAGAGGTTCTGAAAAACATAGTTTGGATCATGTCAACACATGTACATCTCATGAATGTGCAGTTTTGTCTTGTTACATGGAGTAGAGGTTGGGGGAAGAGTAGGCTACTTCCTGAAAGAAAATGTGATCTAAATCTTCCCCTAATTTTCTTAACAAACTCTACAATAGTCTGAGGTCGGTCAACCAAGGCATATTTTTCTTAAAGTTTTCATCATGATTTAGAAAAATAACAAAACTTAATCCTGACACTGGATCCTTAGGTCATCAATAAAGGACACTGCTAAACTCTACAACACGTCTGGACTTCAACTGTTCCCTGCAGACAGACAGGCAAACTCATTGTCTAGGAAATCTTTGGTGTTTGGAACAGCTTTGGAACTGGTGGAAAGCAGCCTCCAATCTGCTGCAAAAATCCTAGAAAGGTTCTTAAGACAACTTTGGATATTACATTTATGTTATAAAAGCAAGTTTTTAAATGAAAATAAATCAGAGAGGATTTGCAAATGAAAGAAGCCATCGGGGTTATTGCTTAATCAAATGATGTCACACTTTTATCACTTCAAATGTTTCCTTGAATTTAAAATATTTAGTGTTTGGGCATGTTGACATTTCAGAAGATCTTGAAGCATGTTAGTAGAAATATTAGAAATCTTATTAATGATTATTGCATGCCACAGATATGCTAGCACTGACACAAATGCATAGAACATTCCTATGAGGCAATTACCATTGGTGGCAAGAATTATTATCACTATTTTACAGCTGGTGAAAATGAAACCCAGAGATACTAAGCAGTTTGTCCAAACCATACAATGGCTGTGACATAGGCATAGCAAAGTGGAAAGTTGAGACAATTATCTGACCAAGTCAGGCCAATAAAAACAAGTAATTGAGAGTAATGTGCCTTCTTCTTATCCCCCTGAATTAGCCAGATCACTCTCTGCATTGATTAAATTCACTGGATAATTGTTTTAATGCCCCTTTCAAGCCCTTGTCCTCTTTTCTGTGAATGATTGTAATAGCTCCTAACTGGTCTGTTTCCCTGTCTCTAGTCTTATGACTCCCCAATTCATTCTCTACTCTTCACCAGAATGAAAACAAAACAAAGCCTGAGTATGCCAGGTTTGTTCTCATAAGCCTAGACTCAACGGAGAGCAAATCCATTCCCCCTCTTACAAATCTATACAGAAAAGAAAATAACCTCTGTAGTGTCACATTGAGACTTTCTATCATCTGCTCCATCCAGCCTCATCTCCTTTGATATTCTGCCTTCTAGACCATGCCCTTTTATTCTTTGGTGTCTTTGTTATTATTCCTTCAATGAATGAAAAATGTCCTTCCTCTACATTCCACTAATTGCTATGATTTTCATCCTGCAAGACCTAGCTCAAATGAGACCTCTATTATCACACTCTTCTTTGGTCCCTTGAGTCAGAATGTGCACCAGGCTTTGTGTCAGTCCAAGACAGCCCTTCACACGTGCATAATTCTGTCTTGTTCACATTTCTCTTCTTGTTTCTCTTCTGATTCACCTCATGAAGCTGTAAATTCCTGACAGGCAAAGACAACGTTTAATTCATCTTGGTGTTTCATACATTATCTCAGTGGTTAGCGTGGAGCCCAGAACACAGGAAATACACAACTATTTGTGTAGACACAGCCCAAAATGCAGAGTGACACACAAACCCAAGTATACACAGAATAACAGAAACCTTCCCAAGTCATTCGATCCTACTTCCTTCTAAAAGCTTAGAATTGCTCAGTGAATAATGTATGCATTTCTTTTGTCAGTCTTCACTCCTAAGCAGGGAGAACCTGTTAGTTTTATAGTGAATTTTATAATATGTGCCCATTTTCAAATAACTTATTCACTCACCTAGTGGATATTTTTGGCATTTATCAGATTTTCAGACCTGCATGAAACTAGACATAGAGGTGCACTGGAACAAGGTGCTTTTACAAGTCACTGTCAAAAAGCACTTCACAACTGGATCTGCATTTGCAAGTACATTATTAAAATATGCTTTAACATGACCACAGCATTTTTAAACAGCTGGCATACTCAACTGAAAAAATAATTAGTTTTCAATAAAAGTTGCTTTTTATTACTCAGGAAAAGTCCTCTGGTGACTTTTAAGGATCTGCCAAGTGAAATTTCAAAATGAAAATAGAGTGTCCCTGCTGGCCAGTGGCCAAGTAGAATGAAAGACAAACACACTAATTTGTGCCAAGTCCAAAACACGCTGTACCAAGGCAAAGTGGGTAAGTACCCACCTGGGTTTAATGTTACATAAACCCACCCATCGTCTGCTCCAGCTCTACAGAAAAATGTCCACTTGGGGCCTATGGCCTATGGATTGCACCAGTTTTATCCCCTCTCTTCTTGCCGGCAGGAAATGAAAATGAGCTCAGTAGACAGCAGAGATTTCTTTAACAAGAAGCCAGTCCCTGGAAAGGCTAAGGCTAGAGATTTGCTGTTAAATAGCCTACAACAAAGGAAAATGGATAGTAAACCCAATGAGGCTGTGACAACAACTCTGTTTGGAGTGAGAACTGCTTGCCACACCCAAGCTCAGCTAGTTATGCAAGTCAAATGATTAACTAGTTAATGTCTCGGAATAGTGTTTGGTAAGTTGAGATTTGTGTCTTCCATCTTTTCTCTGTTCCAATGGCTCTTCAGAAGCTCTCATGTATTAATACCAAAGGCATCAACACCATCAATTATCAAAACCATACAAAATACAATATATTTTTATATATAGGAACTCTGTTTGTTGATCTTGAATTTAAAAAGTGAGGAACATCTGCAACAGAAACATCAGTCTTGAGACACTACAAGGCTATAAAGAACACTTGTGAATTGTCAGCTATGCTCCCTCTAGTACTGTACGCTTTTTCCATGGTGAAATAAGGCGAGAGGCTGAAGGCTTAAAAGCTAGCCTTGTGGTATTAATAGCAGTGCAAAAAGTAGAGGTGGAAGTCAGAATATCTATGCTTAATCCCATACGTTGCCACTTGTTTATTTAGAGTGTTTTTCAACATGTTCCAAGCTCATTTTTTTTTTACTTGTAAAGTGGCAATGAGAATGCGAACCTCAGAGGACAATTGTGAGAATCAATGGGACAGTGTTTTGCAAACTGTAAAGCGCTATATCATCATTGACCCCTTTTTCGCTCTCTCCGTTTATCTTTGTTTCCAAAAGTTCTAATGCAAAAGCCAATTTCCTATTTAAGAGACTGCAATTTAGCATTCATAGTCATTTGGAGCAGAAACTATCAATTCTGCAAAGTGATATGGTGGAAATACAACATGCACAACTCTGACGTGCTTCCCAGATGCTTAGATGGTCATTTTATAAGGCTATTTGTCTGCTGGTATAATTCTATTGTTAAATGTATCCTAAAATTTGCTAAATATTTATATTTGAAGTTGAGAGAAAAATAGCCCAATTCCTATAGGACATATTTAATAAAATGAGAAAAAAATTATTTGTCCATCTTAATTTAGAAGCTATTGGCAGTTAGGTTATTCCAGTCAGATAATTCCAAAAAGAAAGAAGCACATCCCCATTTTATTACGCTTGAATAAAGTCAATGACTACAGGTTATTATTAATTTGAAATAAATAAATAAACATCCAAATTTGACTATAAAGCATTACTTCTGCCTTTCAGAAAGCACAAGAAAAAGGATGCCTGCCACATCTTTTTTGGATGGGAGGCCACAGCAGGGGCTCTGTTAATCTGTACTGCCCAGGATGCCCTAACAATTGTAAGTTGTGTATCTACATGGGGACCATTTGTGTCCTGGGGCACTGTGCTTCTTGTGTGTGCCACGGCTATCAGGATACCACTTCAGGCTTGCAAGGTTTTTGGGTCAACTGCCAGCACACTGCCAGAGCTGTGCTACACCTAAATCAATACCCTAGGCCAGGTTAAAATGGTTCACATGAAAACTTAAGAAGGAGGCCACCTGGCTTTTTAACAAAGATCTTTATGATTGGTGGGATTTGTTTCAACTGGCTAAATCCATGACCCCTAAAAGACATGATTGAGATCAATACTGCAGGTTGGTCTCACCCTGCCAAATGGGGTCATACTGATAGTGATTTTGTTATAAAGATGACTTGGCCAATGAACAAAACGATGGTATGTGCAAAAACAGAGGTAACATCGCAGGCCTGAGACTGCTCTCCTTAGAAAGGCTTGCTTACAAGGTTAGTCTTTGGCTGAAGTCTGGGCACTTGACTGGTAAACAGTTCCCTATACTGATAAGAAATTTCCCCTCAGTGATAAGGCTGTCTTGCCCACCTGGGCCCCTAAATATTGGTTTTCCCTCTGGGAATTGGAAATTTTGGTAGTTGCTAGGCAGAGTGGGCCTATGTGACCAGACCCCAGTACAAACTTTGGGCATTAAGTCTCAAGTGGACTTTCCTGGGAAGAAACATTGCATGTGTGCTGCTGCATTTTTGTTGCTATGGTGATAGCTTGCTGTGCGGCCCCTCATGGCAGGGATAGAGCATAGAAAGCCTGCACATGGATTCCTCAAGGCTCTTCTTGATGTCTTTCCCTTTACTACTTTTACTGTAATATTTATTCTCGCTATGTCTTTCAGTCTTGAATTTGACTGCATGTTAAGTTCCACAAGTCCTTCTAGCAAGTCAGTGAATACTGGGTGGTCTTGGGAACCCCCTAAACAATCACCACATGGAAATTACTGAGGAAAACTGGCCGATAGCCCTTCAACACTCTTATTTTTTTTTAATATAAAGTACTTCCAAAATTACAAAGTCATTCTGATTTGTTGCTAGTTCTTCAAGAAACTCTTGACCATCTTGAAAAGCCAGGAATGCAAACTAAAGTGGTCAAGATATACTATCCACGATAATTTAAAGTACTACAAGTAAAATAATTTTGAGTCACTTAAATTTTTATAAACAATTGTCTTTTGGGGAAGAAATCAGAGATCACAGATGCCTCAACAAAGATAGAAAGAAACGTGGAAGTCCAGTCAATAATGATTTGTTTTGAATAAGAAAACAGGAAAAGGGATAAATGCACTGAAAGTTGATCAAAGATGAACATTATGTTAAAGAAGTAAAAATATTCTCAAGGCACAAGCCACATCTTAATGAGCTAAGTTTCTTAGGACCCAAACTCTAATCTCTGCTTGCCCACAAAGTTAGAGGAAATGCCTTTTTCGACACTGTGTTAAGTCTTTGAGATTTTCCCAGAGGGCACTGGAGCCTGTTTTATGCTCCATGTTTTATTAAAGGAGGGAATGGTCTTTTATTAGAGTACCTGATCTTCTAGACCAAATCCTGATAAGATGATCCCAGAACCCACTCCACCTCCTTGGAAACCACACTGGATGGAGTACAACATCCAGACTGACAAGGCTCAGCCGATATACAGCAGAAGAGCAGGCCATGCAGGAGTGACACTGCTGCAGGGCCCCTAGGGGTGGGGCTTTTGGGACTGGCTTTTGCATTCTTCACATTGCCTCTGAAGGGTTCTCCAGAGACTGATGGAATTATTGATGGATATGTCTGGAGTGGCTTTCTTTAGGTGTGTTGTAAGAGTCGAATGCCACCCTAAGGCTTTACAACTACACTAGGCTGTTGTCTCTTCTTGACTCAGGTTGGGTACCACAGCAGGACAGTCCTTGCCTGCTTCACAAAATAACTACCCCTGCGCCTAGTATTATCTATCCATTATCTAGGATCAGAACCATAACATTTAGCAACCACCTACTGGAAGCAAAATTGGCTAACAGTAATAATAGTAAAAATCTAGCTGATGTATTAATTACTATCTCTGTTGTTGCTTCTGTTCTGCCTATTGCTATCCCACTACTACTAAAGAGCTTAATGTTAGCTCTCTTATGCTCATTCCAACATAAATTAAACACCTTACTCTTTAACTATGTGACATGAAAGTAATAGTGTTCTTTTCTCTTTTTGGTTGCACTCCCTTGTAAGATTTGGAGAATTGTGTTCAAATATAGGTGTCATCACTCAGTAATTCTGTGGCCTTGGGCAAGCCATTCAACCTCTCTGTTACTCAGTCCCTTCATTTGTAAAATGGGAGAGTGATATCTCTCAGACAATTTTGTTAAGATTAAGGGCAAAGTAGGTAAAAGACGTGGCCTAATATTTTATTCATCAAAAGCTCTCAATAAATGAATGTGATGGCAGATATTACTGTTGTTGATGTTATTATTTTTATATTGTTACTCTTACAATGAGGATGCAATTTATGCCAACGTATCATTCTTGGAGGCCTCCAAAGTTTGAGTACAGCCTACTCTCTCAAAGGGGGAGCACAGTAGAGGGCCTTTGGGTGTCAGACTCCAAATATGTACCTGAGTATATTTGTTACCATGGCCTAAACATAAAGAGAGCCCAGTTCTGAGGTCTGCCATAGGAGAGAGGCACAGCAATCCTCCTAACAAAACCACCCTCCTCAAACGATACAATAGATCATACTTGTGTGTACAAAATCCCATGGCAATCATAAGCCTTGGGGCTTTTTTCATTTGCCTTTTTCCATGCTTTAGGATAATTGACAGTCTTTTGTTTGCTAAGAATGGGATGGGAAGAAATGACCAACCTTGGTAGTGACTTGATTTAACTCCTCAGGCATATGCTTGGCAATAAGCATGGCTGTGTAATTAACATGAGTAACATTGTTCCCTCCCCATGCTCAGTGCCCCCACCACCATCACCAAAAAAAATGGTTTTCACACCTGAATACAATTTTGGTTACAGAACAATAAAGGACAGGTGACAAGCCCAGCTGGAAGGCCTCTTTTTCATTTTCCTGTGGCCACAAATCAGACATCTTGGGCTCACAGCAGGACAGGCTCCACTGGCAGTAATTGGCACCATCTGTAGCTGTCAGAACACTGGCTGGCATTCCAGCATTTCATCTTTCCAGTCAAGGCATTCATCACTAGTCCAAAACTCAGCCAGCTGACACTGAAAGATTAACTTGCATTGATTTGCTTGGCTAAACTCGCCTGAGCTTCAGTTGGTACCGAACGTTCCTGTTTAACAGCCAGCCTCATCACAAGATGTTTACAAGGTGACTGTCTACTGAAGTTATTTTTTTTTAATTCTCACTCCTCATCTTCTGCCTAATATGCTCTCAACAATTAGACTTTTGGAAATGGTGAGTTAAAACAGAGAAAAGTCAGTGCATCACATGATCCCTGCCAAATGCTAGGCCGAGCTGTATAATTAGAAAGTTTGTCTCCTTATCTCTCAGTTGCATTAAATTTCTCCCTTTCAAAGCGTTTGTGGTGGTAGAAGAGATATTTTGATCTGCATTTTTGCCAGAGGACATCAGAGAACCAATCATCTCAGGGATAACTCCCAGGTCATGGGGTTGGCTAGCCTGCTGCCTTTCTACTCCCCAGCCTGTGAACATTTATATTGGCCTTCTGCCCTGGGCTATGCCCAGCAGTCAGCATGGGGGCTACAGACAGACATGAGCCACAAGCCTTTGCAAGCCACACTTCTCATTGTGTGGTGGAGTGGAAAACCACAGTAATTAGTGATTGTGGTACACTGTACTATATGGCAAGGTAGAGGATTGACCACAGATCTATACTCATGAAGCATGAGAAAAATGAGAACCTGTCTCAGACTAGACAGTAGATCAATGAGGGCTTCCTGGAGAATGTGATACTTAAGTTGAGTGGTAAAGACTTGAGAAACAGCTACCAAGATGGTACAGTGAGAGAACGGAAGAGAACATTACCCTGAGGGATGGGGTATAGAAAGGTAGTGAGGCATGACACACTTTGGGGCACTTGAGGTGCACATTGGTAGTTCATTGCAATGGCACTGCAGAATGCATTGGAAGTGAGGGAGTAGGCACATCAGGCATTTATGCTAAACTAAGGAGTTTGAATTTCATCATGTTAGTGTTGGACAATCTTTGATGGAGTTTTACGCAGGGTGTTGACATGTTCAGATTTGCAGTAGTATGGAGGACCAACTCAGGAGTAGAGACTGGAAACAGAAAAACAAGTTAAAAAGAAGTCACTGCCGTGTTCCAAGCAGTAATGATGCAAGCAAAGGCCAGCTTGATAGCCTGTAGTGATTGATGAAAGAGGACATCTCACATGAAGATGAAAAGAGGTAGGAATTCTACAAGGTCAAGCTGGTAAAGTTCTTGCAAGCCTGAGTGGAAGGAAGGGCCATTCTCTAAGCGGGGGAATAAGGCAAAGAAAGGGCCAGCATGACTGCAAATATCAGAAGGTGCAGATATGTGTCACTTAGCCTGTCTTCTCAGCAACTCTACCCACCATGCTCACTGGGAAATCTGTACTCTGACAATCAACACAGTGTTATTTTCTGACCAAAATCTTGTGGGTTTGTTGTTGTTGTTGTTGTTGTTGTGCCTGAACGAGAACTCACACAATTTCCCTCATTTAAAGCCCTCTTTCCTCTCCCCTTCTGACCAACCCTTCCATATCAAGATCAATACCTAGTACACTATAAGACCTTAACAGATACTTGCTATTATGAGTTGAACTGCATCCTCACCCCTGAAAAGATATGTTGAAGTCCTAACCTCTGGTACCTGTGTGTATGAACTTATTTTGGAACGGGGCCACTGCAGATGTAATTTGTGAGATTAAGATGAACTGTTACTGGATTAGGGTGTGCTCTTAATTCAATACGACCAATGTCCTTATGAGAAGAGGAAATGTGGACATCGAAACACACACACAAGGAGAATATCATGTGACAATGGTGACAGACATTGAAGTGCTACGGCTACACCTGGGGCTACCAAAATCTGGAAAAGGCAGGGAAGCATCTTCCCCTAGGGGCTTCCAATGGACCACGGCTCTGCCATCACTACAGTCTTCTAGTCTCCAGAACTATGAGACAGTAAATGTCTGTTATTTAAGCCACCTGCTTTGTGGTACTATGTTACAGCAGACGTAGCAATCTGACACACTTATAAATTGAAATAGTCAAAATAAAATCATGTCTCCTTCATGAAGCTTACTCTGTCTCTTCAAGCCTGAGATTCTGAGATTATTCATCCTTAAAGGTCAGAAAACAATCATTACCCCATAATCCTTCATGTCCCTTCACTGTTGGTCCTAAGCAAATGATGCTATCCTAATGAGGGGCTGACACAGACAACCTGTCTGATAGGACAATACTGATGGCTGCTCTTATTTATCATGTGCTCTTATCTATCCACTAAGCACTAGATAAATATTATTTTGTGTTATCCTCACAGTGATTTTCAATGCATTTGTTTTATTTGTGATTCACAATAACACCATAAGGTAGAGACTATTATTATCTCCATTTTACATGTGAGGAAACTGAGGACCAGAGAAGGACTTTCCCCAGTGTTGCAAAGCAAGTAAGTGGTAGAGCCAGTGTTGTCCCACTCTAAATCATGTGCTCTTCACTGCTAGGTTCAAGTTGTCATTTATCCACACCTATTTTTTGTCAGGCTTGCCCAATTTTGTTCAGTTTTATGCTACTTCCTGTGCACACATTTTCCTTTGCATTTTGGAACATTTCACTTTGATTGTAAAATATGCATCCAGAAGAAAGTTGCCCTCAACCAAGTGGATTCTCCACACAGAGACTTGAAGCGTATAACGTCAAGAGGCAGTTAGACATACATACTGTAAAGCCTGGTGGCTCTGAATCAACTAAACTAGCTGAGGCAAGGAAAATGTCCCAGGGTGCAAATGGAGGTAATATCTATATCTCATAACTCTATGGAGGACAAATATCTATATGAGTCCTCCATAGAGATATGACATATAGATATAGATATCTGTTTTATCCTTCTGAGTATATTTGAAAACATTTAGAAAAGAATGATTCTAGATCCCTTTCAAAAATGCAACTCCCAGGACTTGCCTTGGAAAGCAAAGCAAGTGATAAATTACAAGTCTCACTTAAATTGCCACTCTCTTACTTGACAATGTAAATAAAATGTTCTTCTGTGAATGAAGATGTAGGAGTCAGAAAAGCATGACAAATATCTGTTTATATAGTTATTATCAAAAATATTACTAACAAATATGCTTCCATCATCATTTTGGGAGTAACTGATGGCAACATTAGTGTTTAATTTTGTACATGAGATAAAAAGCACTGAGAAATAGCACATGTGTTGCTCTTTCTATCAGTATCAGCATTGTTACTCATAATAAACATTTATGGAACATCGACTATAGATACTTATAAGCCCAAAGGGGAAAAATGAAGATAGAATTGACAAGATTTATAGGCAAAAAAATACATATCTATATATGAATATGGATATATGACTGAAGGAAGAAAGAAAGGAAGGAAGGGGGAGGAAGGGAACGAGAAAGGAAGAAAGAAAGGGAAGAAAGGAGAGAGGGAGGAAGACAACGTACATTGGCGCATGATTTCTTTAAATATCCCCAGAAAACTAGAGCTATATTTCTATAAGTTGTCCAGTCACAACTTCTCTCAACAAAATTAAATAAATAAATTTGCTTCAAAGCAAAACTCAGCAGCCACTTCAGCAAGGTGAATTACTGCGGTTGGAGTGTAATGTGCTCATAGATCTCACTGAGGAACCAAGGCAAAAATAGGTGAGGAAAAAAAGTGAGAGTTGAAAAATAAACATTAGAGAAAGACATGAGAGAACACAGAGGGAGCGGAGAGAGTCGAGTAGGAGGCAGAGAAGAGGCTGGGGGTGCAAATGGTGGCAATGGTGTAACTGATGTAACTGGGCAAAGTGAGTGGTTATCTCTAGCATTCTACACACCCATTGCCAAGCAACCCTCATTAAGCCTCTGTATTTCTTAATATTCAGTTAGCACCTACTATGTGCCAGGAACTCTGTTAGGCCTTTCCATATGCTAAGTTTTGTTGTCATTGTTGCTGGTTAGAAAGCAACAAATCTAGCTGACAATAAAGAAGCTAATTCTGACTTCAAATTCACCCCCATGTTGTTGGCTTGCACCATCCATTCTGGAACATGTGAACACTTAAATAGCAGACCAATAGGTTGTTCTGTTATTGTTTTGTTTTGATTCCCACAACCACTTAGTAAGGTAGAGATAATTATCCCTATTTGGCAGATGAGAAAACTGACATGATCCTACACTGAAGTCTCAGAATGACATTCAGTTTCTTCTATTCACTTTCTGATGTGAGAATCTCAGATCCAGTCCATTATGCTCTGTTTGTCCTTAGTTCCATAAGGGACAGTCAGCCAAGCATTCTGACTACCCTGAAGCCTTTAACTAGTATTTGTCTCAGTTTCCCTATGTTGCGAGAAGAAAAGCCATACAATTTTACCTCTAAGGAACTGTATTTTAATCAATGCTTCGGATATCCTTCAGCCAAAGGAAATACCTCACTATGATCAAGGACTCATTTGCAAACAGGGAGTAAAGCCACTTGTTAAGCCATTGGCTGATTGTAGACCTTCTACAGCCACCTCATATTGCCTGCTTTCATCCTCAAGAAGGACTGAAATACTTGGTGCCTCCTTTTGAACTTCATGGACCAAGAAGAAGGGGTGAAGCATGTCTTTAATCTGGGATAGATAGATGGGCCACTACAACCTTCCTGTGGGTTGCTACAACTAAAACTCACCTTAATATCCCAGACTGCCAATTTTTCCTGGCCCCAAAACTGTTGTGGATTCACCATGTTCTTTTATTTATTTTATTTTCTTTACCTATTCTAGGTCACAATAAATAAGCTAATTATGACATCATCTCAATTTCAACTCTGTTTCGTTAGCTTCCTCCATCTATTTTTAGACACCTGAGCACTCAAACTATCAAACGGTGCCCATGGTAAATTGTGGGACACTGTAAACCATTACCTCATGAGAATAATTCAAAATACAGTTGGTTTGTTTATCCATTCGCTCAACCTAGCCTAATTAACTAGGCTCCTACTGTGTGTAGAGAACTATGCTCAGTGCCAGGGATACTGAATAAACAGGTTTCCCTTTTCTCAAGGGGCTCAGAGTCTCCACATGTGTGCTATCATAAAATAAAAAATATATATAAATATGCATGCACACATAGAAGAATTGAGATTTTAGGTTTTCTTAACAGCTTTTGTGTTTGATGACCAATAGTAATACTTTTGATTTATGAAATTGTACTTTTCAAAGCAGTTATATACCTTTGATTCATATGAACCTTATAGTTATGCAGTTACATAGGTAGGAAAGATATCATTTCTAGCTTGAAGATGAAGCTAAGCACCTTGTCAAAGGTTGTACAAATTATAAATACATGCGTTGGGCCCCAAATACGCGCTTCTAGTCCTAAGTCCATTGCCATTCTCAGTTCACATCACTGCCTCACTCAATTATTTATAAGTATTTCTGAAAAGGAAATGATGACCCTATGCCCATTTTGTGGGGTCAAAGGAGACCTGAGAATACAACAGTGGATGATTATCCATGATTATGTTTTCTTCAAAAGCATCTGAGAAAGAGGGACACAATCTCTCTCTAAGTGAATTCACTTTTTCTTTTGCATGTCTGTCTTAGTTAATTTAGTCTTACATAGAGATTTCCGGAAATAATATCCCTTCAAATTTGGGGGAACTTTAACCTTTCTTCACTGATGTTACAAAAGATAAGTCCACATTCCTTTACATGAGATAAGGTGTTATTGAAAAATACATTGTACTCATAATACATTTTAAAAAACTAAGGGGAAGTATCATGTAAAGGAGCCTCATAGTCAAAGGAAATAATGTATGATCAAATTCTGCAGCTTGGGAAGTATCTAGAGTGATTTTTCTGCCTTTTTCCATCTTCTTTTCCTCACCACTGCCAGTACCATCACCACTGCAAGCTTTAGACAGGTAACTAACTGTGGACAATTGTGGCCAGGGGTGTCTAAAACAGCAGGTGAATGAGGAAGACCAAGACTGCCTCTGTTCCCATTGCCCTTCCTTTACTCACATCCAGGTACATTGCCTCTTTCCTGTCCTCTGAACACACCAGGCTGTGACCCTCCTTACGACCCTCTGAATGGCTGCCCCCACTACCTGGTATGTTTGCAGCTCAGATGGCACCTGTTCAGTGATACCCTGTGAAACTGCAGCCCAATTCTGCAATCCAGGTCCTCCTTGACCTCCTCTATTTTTTAAGATTTAGGTAACACTATAAGACATAAAATTAAACACCAACCATTTTAAAGTGTGTAATTTAGTGGCATCAAGTACAGTCACAATGTTGACTGAACATCACCACTGTCTCATTCTTAAACATTTTCATCACCTGAAAAGGAGAGCCTCTACAAAATAAGCAGTTACTCTGTTTCTCATCCCCCAGCCTCTGATAACTGCTAATCTGCTTTCTGTCTTTATGGACTTGCCTATTTCTGACTGTTTCATATCAGTGAAATAATATAATATGTGACATTTTGTTTCAAACCTCTTTCACTTAGCCTAATGTTGTTATGGTTCATCTATGTTATAGTATGTAATTGTACTTCATTCATTTACATAGCTGAATAATATTCCACTGTATGGATAGACCATATTTTGTGTATTCATTTATCCATTGATGGAGATTTGAGATGTTTCCACTTTTAGACTATTATGAATAATACTATTATGAATATCTGCGTGCAATTTTTCTGTGTGGACATATGTTTTCAATTCTCTTAAATGTATACCTAGGAGTGTAACTGTTGGGTCATATGATATCTTTATGTTTAACTTTTTGCAGAACTGCCAGACTGTTTTCCTTTTTATCCTCTAGCACTTAGCATGCTTGAACATACTTTACTTTCCTTACTGTGTTTATAATTTATTATCTGTTTCCTCCCTCTAAAATATCACATCCACATGGGCAAGATTTTAGTTTGTTTTGTTCCTTGATGGATCCCCAGTGTCTAAAATAGTGTGTGGCACATAAGGATGCCCAAGAACTATTTGTGAGAGGAAGAAAGAAGAGAGAGACCCCAAGAGGCATCTGTGGTGAGTGAGGAGACCAAGTAGTAAGTCACTGTTCCTATGTAAGAGTATCTATAGATAAGGTATCTGAGAAAGGGGCTCCCTGCATTTAGAACTCCCCTCTGATATGCAATCTCAACACCACAAGACACTGCAGCAGAGCCATACATAGTAAACTCAGAGATAAAATGGCCTGCCACCCTGTATGCCATGGAAAAATATATGTAGGACCAATAATGGCAAATCTGGAAACACTCCCACAACCAAGATTGTTCATATCACCCAAAATAAAAAGTTAAGGAAATGAGGAAGCTAATCTTACACAGGCTTAGATTCTTCTATGGGCAGACATTTGTTTAAAATTAAGCTGTAGGGTCCAACATTCTTTTGATTCTTCCATGGGAGCACTAGGAGTAGTATAAAAATGTGTTAAGCGTAGCACTGTTTCCAACAGCCAAAAAACTAGAAACAACTTCATTGTCCTCCAACAAGGAGAGGGTCCAATAAACAGTGCATTATCGTATTCAATAGCATAGAATTTGGGATGGCTGGTCAATGGATTGAGTTAGAGCCAGTAGATTACTATGACATATAGTTAGGTGAAAACAGCAACAGTAACTATATATGTGTGTGTGTGTGTGTGTGTGTGTGTGTGTGTGTGTGTGTGTGTGT